>NW_027661950.1:0-508000 GCF_963422515.1 Blennius ocellaris | reverse complement strand
CTGAAATAACAAATTGTTGCTACTTGGACGGTCCATCAACATAAACTCCTGAAAGGACAAATATTTGCCGGTCCATCAACACAATCTCCTGAAATTACAAAGACTTGCCGGTCCATCAACACAAACTCCTGAAATAATAAATATTTGCCGGTGCATCAACACAAACTCCTGAAATAAATAATTGTTGCTACTTGGACGGTGCATCAACACAAACTCCTGAAAGGACAAATATTTGCCAGTCCATCAACACAAACTCCTGAAATCACAAATTGTTGCTACTTGGATGGTGCATCAACACAAACTCCTGAAATAAATAATTGTTGCTACTTGGACGGTGCATCACCACAAACTCCTGAAAGGACAAATATTTGCCAGTCCAGCAACACAAACTCCTGAAATCACAAATATTTGCCGGTGCATCAACACAAACTCCTGAAATAAAAAATTGGTGCTACTTGGACGGTGCATAAACACAAACTCCTGAAATAACAAATTGTTACTACTTGGACGGTCCATCAACATAAACTCCTGAAAGGACAAATATTTGCCGGTCCATCAACACAAACTCCTGAAATTACAAAGACTTGCCGGTCCATCAACACAAACTCCTGAAATAACAAATTGTTGCTACTTGGACGGTGCATCAACACAAAGACTTGCCGGTCCATCAACACAAACTCCTGAAAGGACAAATATTTGCCAGTCCATCAACACAAACTCCTGAAAGGACAAATATTTTCCAGTCCATCAACACAAACTCCTGAAAGGACAAATATTTGCCAGTACATCAACACAAACTCCTGAAATCACAAATATTTGCCGGTGCATCAACACAAACTCCTGAAATAAATAATTGTTGCTACTTGGACGGTGCATCAACACAAAGACTTGCCGGTCCATCAACACAAACTCCTGAAAGGACAAATATTTGCCGGTCCATCAATACCAACTCCTGAAATAACAAATTGTTGCTACTTGGACGGTCCATCAACACAAACTCCTGAAAGGACAAATTGTTGCTACTTGGACGGTGCATCAACACAAACTCCTGAAATCACAAATTGTTGCTACTTGGACGGTGCATCAACACAAACTCCTGAAATCACAAATTGTTGCTACTTGGACGGTGCATCAACACAAACTCCTGAAATCACAAAGACTTGCCGGTCCATCAACACAAACTCCTGAAATTACAAAGACTTGCCGAGCCATCAACACAAACTCCTGAAATCCCAAAGACTTGCTGGGCCATCACCACAAACTCCTAAAATAAAAAATGGTTGCTACTTGACGGTCCATCAACACAAACTCCTGAAATTACAAAGACTTGCCGAGCCATCAACACAAACTCCTGAAAGGACAAATTGTTGCCACTTGGACGGTCCATCAACAAACTCCTGAAATTACAAATACTCGCCGGTTCATAAACCCTAACTCCTGAAATTACAAATACTCGCCAGTTCATAAACCCTAACTCCTGAAAGGACAAAGACTTGCCAGGCCATCAACCCTAACTCCTGAAAGGACAAAGACTTGCTGGGCCATCAACACAAACTCCTGAATGGACAAAGACTTGCCGGGCCATCAACACAAACTCCTGAAAGGACAAAGACTTGCCACTTAGCTTGTCCATCAACACAAACTCCTGAAATAAATACTTGCCGGGCCATCAACACAAACTCTTGAAAGGACAAATACTTACCACTTACCCGGTCCATCAAGACAAAACCCTGAAAGGACAAATACTTACTGCTCAGCCGTACAGTAAAACATAGGGTTTCAAAAAACCTCCAGGGAATACAGGGTTTAAAGTCCCCCCTCCCCTACACGCTCACACTTGCTCCGGGGAGCAGCCCCTCCCCTACTCATGCACTCCCTTTAATTATCAGCTGCATGTGCAGGACATTCATAGCGCCTCAGACAGACGAGAGAACACTGCTGCTTGATCCACAGCCTTCATTTGAGAGTTTTATAAAACGTGCATATTGTGCCTGAGGAAGACCTATTAAGGTCGAAACGTTACACATGGCACTTTTTTTTGGAGTAACCCAAGTTGGGGATACTATTATTTTTTTGCTTTTAAAATAACTTAGTGGGTTTTATTGAGAATGCATAATTATATCAAACCGATCACGGTGTTTATTTTCATAATTAAACTAGACTTTTTTATAGTATTGTGTTCATACACACAATCAATATTTTTTTCTCTTCATTATTTTCAAACAAATATAAAACAAAACAAAACATTGCTTCGTGCAAAAGAAGCTGTGGGAAGAGGGAGACCCTTTCTTTTGGCAAAATGGGGGAATATGGAGAGTGGACAATGGTGCAATATGGAAGGCGCAAAAACCGGGACCCCGGATGGAGGGACAACAGGGGCCCTGGTCAACAATATCGGCAGAAAAACTATGGGTACCGGGGGAGGGATGGTACATATACCCGAAGGATGGACTTACACCCCCCCTAACCCCAATGACTTCCCCCCTCAGAGAAAACAAAAAACCACAGAAATAAAACCCATTTAAACAAAAAAAAAACTGTTCAACCACCATGCATTTGAGCCCTATGTCAACCAACAAGTCAAAAGATTATGGGATGGCATGTGAGATTGTCTAAACCAAACAGCATGAAATGTACAGACAAAAAACACTTTGCAATACCCTCATGTTTATTGTTCTGCCAAAAGTTTTTACCCTTTACTGCCTCTACATTTCCCCCAACATGTTTGCACAGAGTTGTACCACATATTTGACTAAACATGGTCGGCCGATCGTAGTTGAAAGCCCAGGCAGCATAAATTGCAGGCTTCAAGTGGGACACAAGACCTACTTGGCACACAACACAGATGGAACATACATTAACACTACAAGAAACACTTCAACCACCATGCATTTGACATTTGTTCCCCATGTCAACCAACGAGTCAACATTAGGGGATGGAGTGTGAGATTGTCTAAACCCAACAGCATGCAATGTACAGACAAAAAACACTTTGCAATACCCTCATGTTTATTGTTCTGCCAAAAGTTTTTACCCTTTACTGACTCTACATTTCCCCCAACATGTTTGCACAGAGTTGTACCACAGATTTGACTAAACATAGGCGGCCGATCGTAGTTGAAAGCCCAGGCAGCATAAATTGCAGGCTTCAAGTGGGACACAAGACCTACTTGGCACACAACACAGATGGAACATACATTAACACTACAAGAAACACGTCAACCACCATGCATTTGACATTTGTTCCCCATGTCAACCAACGAGTCAACATTAGGGGATGGAGTCTGAGATTGTCTAAACCCAAAAAGCATGCAAACAGATGCATGGAACAAAAGATGTTACAACTTGGAATTTTGTGAAACAGTTTATTCAGCTCAAGTACATTTGAAGTCATTAAACTGACAGTGAAAAGTGACTGTCACCCTCAATTGTACCACAGATGTAACCAACATTTAAACATGGGTGGCCCAGCTTAGTTTAAAGCCCACTCACCACGGCAAGGTGTAGGCCTCGAGTGGGGACACAAGACAAGACATTTGGCGCACAAGACAAACTCAGACAGGACAACATACATCAAGACGACAAAGCAATCACAATTCAAACAATTTTTGCATTCGTCGTTTTCATGGTTTGTAAAAACATACATGAGACCACAAAACCAGTGAAGCCACTACGTTTGTGACTATTGATTGTAGAACAATGGGACAATTAGGAGAATCCGCCACGTTCAGAATTGTCCAATAGATCCAGATATTTCCACTGAGAGCCAGATGTTTCCATTGAATCAAGACTTTTCCATGAGATCCAGGGCTTTGTTTTCATTAAATTGAGGGGTGCTGGATTTTACACATTTCCCCATTTATTTGCCAACATTGGAAACACCTCCATTATGTGCATCACCTTCATTGTTTGAAACCCATGGTTGCACCTCAGAAATGCACTTCTTGTTGATCATTGAAACAAGTTTCAGGTTTCTTTTTTATCATGCGAGATGAAACCCAACCAACTTTCATGTATGCATTTGCCATCATTGCACACCTCGCTGTCCATGTATTTCCACAGCGGAGTTGCTGCTTTTGAGGTTCGAACAGATACCGTTTTACTTTTCCCAAATAAGAGCTCATTGATTGGGAAAAATGTCTTCCACACCCCCACAAGAAAGAAACCACAGAAATATACATTTACATAATAGGAAACTGAATCATTTGGAGGAAATCTTTAAGGTTCAACCACCATGCATTGGACATTTGTTCCCCATGTCAACCAACGAGTCAACATTAGGGGATGGAGTCTGAGATTGTCTCAACCCAACAGCATGCAATGTACAGACAAAAAACACTTTGCAATACCCTCAAGTTATGTTTATCGTTCTGCAAAGGGTTTAACCCATTACTGTCTGTACATTTCCCACAACATATTTGCACAGAGTTGTACCACAGATTTAACTAAACATAGGTGACCGATCGTAGTTGAAAGCCCAGGCAGCATAAATTGCAGGCTTCAAGTGGGACACAAGTCCTACTTGGCACACAACACAGATGGAACATACATTAACACTACAAGAAACAATTCAACCCACTTTGTTCAACCACCATGCATTCAACATTTGTTCCCCATGTCAACCAACGAGTCAACAGATTAGGGGATGGAGTCTGAGATTGTCTAAACCAAACAGCCTGCAAACAGATGCATGGAACAAAAGATCTTAAAACTTCTTGGAATTTTCTAAAACAGTGTTTATTCAGCTCAAGTACACTTAGTCATTAAATTGACAGTGAAAAGTGACAGTGCATCATCCTCAATTGTACCAAAGATGTCCCATCTTAGTTTAAAGCCCACTCACCACCACAAGGTGTAGGCCTCAAGTGGGGACACGAGACAAGACATTTGGCGCACAAGACAAACTCAGAGGACAACACATCAAGACTACAAAGCAATCCCAATTCAAACAACTTTATATTTGTCATTTTCATAGTTTAAAAAAAAATGGATCAATCATTAACTTTTTAACCAACAACATACATGGGGACCACAAAACCAGTCAGACAACTGTTTTTGTGGCTTTATGTTATGTATAACAATGGGACAATTAACTTATTAACATGAAATGCCTTAATTAGGAGAATCCGCCATGTTCAGAATTTTCCAATAGATCCAGATATTTCTACTGTCAGATGTTTCCATTGAGTCAAGACTTTTCCATGAGATCCAGGGCTTTGTTTTCATTAAATTGAGGTGCTGGATTTTACACATTTCCCCATTTATTTGCCAGCATTGGAAAAACCATTATGTGCATCACCTTCAATGTTTGAAGTTGGTTGCACCTCAGAAATTAATTTCTTGTTTATCAATGTTGCATTGAAACAAGTTTCAGGTTTCTTTTTTATCAGGTGACATGAAACCCAACCAACTCTCATGCATGCATTTGGCATCATTGCACACCTCGATGTCCATGTATTTCCACAGCGGAGTTGCTTTTGAGGTTCGAACAGATAGTTTTACTTTTCCCCAAATAAGAGCTCATTGATTTTGAAGAGGATTGGGAAGAATGTCCAGCATCTGTGGCATTTCACGGATTTTGCAGTTTCAGGACATTTTGCTTCCAATTCAAGAGGCCCTTCCTCAATTACTCTTCCAGATCCTCCAAAGCATGCTTTTCCTTTAAAACTCCAAGACAAGCAATGCATCCAGCCTTTTCTGCTTTGGCTCTTAATGCAACAAAAGATTGTGGATTTTACACTTTTACCCATTGATCATTTTCCAAAAACATTTCAAATGCCATAATTGTCATGTGCGTCGCCATTGTTTGAAACTCAGTTGCACCTCAAACACCTTTTGTTGAACACCTTTTATTAAACAACTTTCAGGTTTATTCTTTATCAGGCAACATGAAACCCAGCAAACTTTCATGTAGGCATTCATCATTGTACAGCCAACCCAGCTCACACCATTTTTTTACAATAAATTTGTTGTTTGACATGAAACCTAGGATACTGGCTCTGAGGTTCAGCTTAGTTTGACAGTTCTCACCCTTTCACATTGAGCTACAAACCCCTCAGCAGTCAGTTGAATTGTTTTTTCAGTGTTTATTCCCAACCCATCGCAGTCGGCAGCAGATGCACGAGAGTCAATGGTGATGCCAGACAGTGCAGTGTGTCTCCATGGTAACCAGTAAAGTTCAGTGTCAAAGTCAGCACAGTCTGTCAAAATGGTTCATTTGTGACTCACTACAGCAACCAATGCATTGGATTAGCAACTATACTTCAAAATACATGTGCACATGATTTTTATTTGGTCGTCTGTTGTGTGACGCGACATGCAATCCTACCTCCTTGCATTGGATGCGGTGCGTGCAGTGATTCTCGGGTCCAATACTGCTTCACCATGGCTCCACAAACCAGTCCTGTCTCATGTGGGAAGTAAGAGTTAAAATGACACTGCCACCATTGAAATGCACATTCAATAGAAACACTTACCTGGATCCAAACCATTGGCCATAATGGTGATGTCATCTGTAGAACTGCAAAAAATTCTAACAGTCACCATTGAAATACACACTGGGTAGAAAAACTCACCTGACTCTAAACTGTTTGTCCTCCACAGTAGAATCAGTCATGTGGTTCCAAACTGTTGGGCTGACGACATCTAGAGAACAGAAGAAAAAGAAAAGTGTAAACATTTTTCACCATTGAGATACAGATCCAGTAGAAACACTGACCTGGCTGCAAACTGTTGGCCAAAAGTCTGAAGACACCTGGAGAAAAGAGGATCATTTTAAAAACACGTTTTCACCATTGAAATATATATCCAGGAGATACTCACCACAACTGATGACTTCCCAAGTTTCAAATTTCTTAGGAGTCTCTGTATCACTTAGATCAACCACCCTTGATGTGTGGGATTTGGATGTTTGATATATTGTAAGAAGCTTTAATTATTCACAAGACATTGATATTAACTTTTAAGTGTGTCCTGGTAGAAGTTCATACAATAAATTTACAGTGTCAGTAATACTAAAATGTTCTAAATAAATAGCAAAAGACAATTACATAAAATATAAAAGTACAGCCACAGAGCACATGAAAGATAAGGGTGAAAAAAATCAAACACTTTAAAATAAGTTGGGTAAAACAGTGACTTGTTTCCAACTGGTGTAAAGGGCCCCAAACTGAGTGAGACCAGCCCTGAGTATAAGATCGTTCTGTAAAGTATTCCATGAATATGGAGAACTCATGAAGGCTTTTATGCCCAGTTCCATATGAACAGTTGGAATTGTGAGTATAAATAAGTCTTTAGACCAGATTGTAGTTATTTTAGAGTTTGTACATCATAATTGCAAAAGTACAGAGGCAGCAAACCAAGAAGTGCTTTAGACAAAACCAAGCCAGTGAATGTGTCTGCATAGAGACCGAGCTGTTGTAGCAACTGCCCCCCCTGTGCTTCATCATTCGTTGATTTCAACTATAACCCATCATTGGCTTCACAAATGCATTTCAACTGAACACAATTTTTGCTTTGAACCAAGCTTCATGTTTCTCTTTATCAGCTGACATGAAACCCAACAAACTTTCATGTACACATTTGGTGTCATTGCACACCCAAATCAGCCCATTTTGTACCCTTGATTGGTTGTTTGCCATGAAACCTTGGATGTGATCCCTTACACCTGCTGCTAGGTCAAGGGTTAGGGTTTGTAGCCCCCTCACCATGACGAGGTGCCGGCCTCAAGTAGGGACAAGACATACTTGGCACACAAGACAAACCCAGACAGGACAGCATACAGGAACAAGATTATTCATCAAACACTCCAAAGACACATTTTGTATTGCGGCTTATAAAAATATTTTGACAATTCAAATTACAACCAATATGAAATACCTTTCTTACGATAATCCAGTAAATCCAGATTCCATTTGAACCAGGTTTTTCTTTACTACAATAAAAAAGGTGCTGGATTTAACCCATTTTCCCATTGATTTGCCAACATTGGAAACATAATTCATCATGTGCATCACCATTGTTTGAAACTCAAAGTTGCATCTCAGAAATGCATTTCTTTTTTAACACCATTTTTACCTTGAAACAAGTTGCAGCCCTTTGTTTAATCAGCTGACATGAAACCCAACAAACATTCATGTATGCATTTGGCATCATTGCACACCTGAACCAGGTCTGTCAAACCATTTTGTACCACTGATTTGTTGTTCGGCATGAAACTTTGGATGTGATCTTATGGTGGCTGTAGGTCCAGCTTTGCATTTATGATCCGTGGATGAAAAACAGTTTGCCTGCTTTCCTTTTCCTCCTTGTGGTCTTGACTGGTTGGTTGAGAAAGGTTCACTCCATTGGATATTTTCCTTCAGTCTCACATCCTCCTGTTCATTATGCGATGGTTTGAGTCCTCCATGTCCAGGCATTTCCAAGGTTGAGTTGCTGGATTTAAGGTTCCGACAGATGTCATTTTACTTTTCACAATAAGAGCTCATTGGTTTTTAAGAGGCTTGGGAACATCCAGTTTCTCTGGCATTTGACTGGTTGTTTTGCAGATGTAGCAGCAAGGTTTGCTTCCAGGTCAAGCAGCTCTTCCTCCGTTATTCTTTCTGCTCCTCCAAAGCATATCCTTCCTTTACAAATGCAGCCTTTTCAGCATCTGCTCTTACTGCAGTAGAAGAGGGGCTGGATTTTATACTTTTATCTATTGATTTGTCAACATTTGATCCACCACCATAATTATGTGCATCACCATTGTTTGCAACCCAGTTGCACCTCAGAAATACATTTCATGTTGAACACCATTTCTTTCAACAACTTTCAGGTTCCGTTTTTAAATCAGGGGAACCTTAAACCAAAGAAACTTTCATGTATGCATGTGACATTGCACAACCGAGCCAGCTCCGTCACCATTTTCTTTTTAACAATTTGTTGTTTGACATGAAACCTTGGATGCCATCCCCTATGCTGGCTGCTAGGTTCAGTTTAACCTTTGACAGTTTTCAGCCCTTCACATTTAGCCACAAACCTTCAGCAGTCAGTTGAATCATGTGTTTTTTCATTGTTTATTCCCACACCATCACTGCAATCAGCGGCAGACACCAGAGTCAATGGGGACATCAAGCATAGCGCTGCATGCCTCCATGGTAACCGGGAAGAAAAAGTTCAGTGTCAAAAAGTCCTGCAACTTGCTACAGCAACCAATGCATTGGATTAACAACTATTCTTCAAAATACAAGTGCATAAGATTTTTATTTAGACATGTATTGTGTGACCCTACATGGAAATCTACCTCCTTGCGTTGGGCGCCATGCCTGCAGTGATTTTCAAGTCCAACGTGGCTCCAAGAACACTCCAACAGCTCCACACCAACTACAAAGCCCAGCATAGGATGAGAAGTAAAATATGCAATCCAACATGCTGTCACCATTGAAATACTGATCTAGTAGAAACACTCACCTGGCTCCAAACTGTTTGGCCTTTATGTCCATGAGAAACATCCATGTGGCTCTAAATCATTGGTCATGAGGCTGATGTCACCTGGAGAAAAGAAATTAAGTCAAATATCATTGAAACACCTCTATTAGAAACGCTCACCTGGCTCCAAACGGTTGGCCTCCACCTCCAGTAGAAACTCATCTGGCGCCAAACTGTTGGCCAAAAGGCTGATGTCACCTGGAGAACAGAACAAATGTTTTCATAGTCATTGAAATAAACATCCAGTAGAAACACTCACCTGACTCCAAAGCATTTAAGCTCGACAACTCGAAATTGTAAGCCATTCGGGTGATGGCACCTGGAGAACAGAAGGAATCAAGTCAAAATATCACCATGGAAATAAACATCCAGTAGAAACGCTCACCTGGCTCCAGACCGCTTGACCTTGATTTCTAAGAGAAACACCCACATGGCCATTAGGTTGATGATCTAAAGACTTAGGAGAAACCTTTTTCAAACATATTGTCACTGTCGTGACTCAAAAGTCTTGCTGAAGCTCAAGTTATGACAATATGGATATGAATATATGATACAATACGGATATAAATTCTGTTCAACAAAAATATGCAACCCCAATTCACCTCTGCCACATAGGATAAAATAAAACCTTCCAGTCAAGCCACAAGTGACATTAGCAAAAAGGCATTGCAGGATAGAGTTCCTACAGTCATCAAAATACACATCCAGGAGATGCACTCGCACCTGATGACCTAAGGTTCCAATGCCTTAGGCATCTCTGCACCACTCAGCAGGACAACACCTGCCTTGATACATGGGATTTGAATCTTGGTTATATTTTGCCAGCCCATCTGGCGTCACCGTGCTTTCAATGATAACCTGCATATTCTCCCATTTCAGAACCTCTTGAACAGGACAGAAGTTCTTGCTGCCCAAACCAGCCATCTCCAAACCAGTTAAAGAGCAGCCTGGAATGACTGCCTCCCACCCCATGGTTAAAAGGAAGATTTCACTCCAGTGATGTTCACCTTCTGCATTTGATGACCAGAGTAAAATGTGGACAAGCTCCCCTAGTCAGAGAAGGCAAAAGTTCCCATCATTGACACTTCCAAGTTGTTTTCACTCTCATGGAAGAATGGATGGGATACACCAGTCCTCCAACTCCTTTATGTCCACATGCCTGGGGTGAAAATTGTTGGTCTGCTTTCCTTTTCCTCCATGTGGTCATGAGATTCACTCCATTGGATATTTTCCTTCATTCTCACATCCTCCCTTTTGTGTGACAGTTTGCGTCCTCCATGTCCAGGAATTTCCAAGGTTGAGTTGCTGAATTTAAGGCTCTGACAGATGTCATTTTACTTCAAATGATAGCTCATTACTTTTTAAGCAGCTTGGGAACATCCAGTATCTGGCATTTGATGAATCATTTTGCAGTTGTTGCAGTAAGGTTTGCTTCCAAGTCAAGCAGCTCTTCCACCTTAGTTATTCTTCCTGCTCCTCCAAAGCAGACCTTTATTTAAAAATGCAGGATGATAAATGCATGCAGCAGTGCTGCATTTTACACATTTGCCAATTGGTTGTTTGTCAACAACATTTGAAACACCATAATGTGCATCACCTTCATTGTTTGAAACCCAGTTGCACCTCAAACACATTCCTTGTTGAACACTATTTTTACGCATGCAGCATCATTGCACAAACGAACCAGGTCCGTCACCATTTTCTTTTTAACAATTTGTTGTTTGACGTGAAACCTTGGCTGCCATCCCCTATGCTGGCTGCTAGGTTCAGATGAGCCTTTCACATTTAGCCACAGACCTCTCAGCAGTCAGTTGACTGTTTTTTCAGTGTTTATTCCCACACCATCAGCGATGGACACACCAGAGTCAATAGGGACATTAGACATAGCACTGCATGCCTCCATGGTAACCAGGAAGTAAAAGTTCAGTGTCAAGTCAGTCGAAAAGGTCCATTTGTAACTTGCTACAGCAACCAATGCCCCATAACCCTATTAACAACTATTCTTCAAAATACAAGTGCATATGATTTTTATTTGGACATTTATTGTGCGACGCTACATGGAATTCTACCTCCTTGCATTGGGCACCATGCATAAAGTCATTTTCCAGTCCAACACTCCTCCAACTCCAAAGCCCAGCATAGGAGGAGAAGTGAAAGATTTAAATGAAAATGCTGTGACCATTTAAATACACATCTAGTAGATCGACTCACCTGACTCCAAATCATTGGCCATTAGACTGATGTCACCTGGAAAACAGAAAAGGAATCAAGTCAAATTCTTAACCATTTAAATGCATATCCAGTAGAAACACTCACCTGGCTCCAAACGGTTGGCCATTGGTCTGGTGACACCTGAAGAACAGAAAATAATGCAAGTTTAAATATCACCATTGAAATACACATCCGGAAGAAACTCACCTGGCTCAAGTATTTGGCTTTGACATACAGTATAAAAACACACCTGGCTGAATAGCGTTGGCCTTTCAGCTGATGTCACCTGGAGAAAAGAAATCAAGTCAAATATCATTGAAACACCTCCAGTAGAAACACTCACCTGGCTCCAAGTGGTTGGCCTCCACCTCCAGTAGAAACTCCTGTGGCTCCAAATTGTTGGCCATTAGGGTCACCTGGAGAACAGAGGAAGAGAACTTTTTACCAAGATACTCTCACCATTGAAATGCACATCCAACTGAAACACTCACCTGGCTCCAAACAGTTTGGTCTTGATGTCCATGAGAAACACCCATGTGGCTGTAAATCATTGGCCATTAGGCTGATGTCACCTGGAGAACAGAACAAATGTTTGGTCAACGGTCATTGAAATAAACATCCAGTAGAAACACTCACCTGACTCCAAAGCATTTAAGCTCCATGTCTTAAACACCAACTCGAAATTGTTTCCCATTAGCATGAGCATTAGCACCTGGAGAACAGAAAAGAAATGGAGTCATAATATCACCATTGAAATGCATATCCAGTAGAAACACTCACCTGGCTCAAAATCATTGGCTGACGACACCTGAAGAAAAGACTTGAGAAACAGTTTATAGAACATCGTCACCGTCGCGACTTCTAACCAACAAAAGTCAGAGGCTGAAGTTGGAATTCTGCACCGCTGACTCGTTCCACAGAACACCCCACTTGTGTTCTTTAGTGTACAGGTTTATTTGGATTGTCAGGCAGAGAAGGAACATCTTTCTCACTGAAGCTTAAATGACGACAATATGGATATTTGAATATACAATGATACTATATCGATATACAATACATTCAACAAAAATATGCAATCCCATGTCATCCTCATCTACCTCTGCCACACAGGACAATATAAACCTTCCAATCAACCCACATGACATCAGCAATAAAAAAACATTGCAGTATACGGCTCCTACAGTCACCATCAAAATACACATCAAGGAGATACTGAACTGATGACTGAGAAGGTGGATGAACTTCCTGGGTCTGAGAATGCAGAAGTTCCCATGATGTCACTTCCAAGTTGTTTTCACTCATGGAAGAATGGATGGGATACACCAGTCCTCCAACTCCTTTATGTCCACATGCCTGGGGTGAAAATTGTTTGCTTGCTTTCCTTTTCCTCCATGTGGTTCTGAGATTCACTCCATTGGATATTTTCCTTCATTCTCACATCCTCCTGTTCGTGTGATAGTTTGAGTCCTCCATGTCCATGAATTTCCAAGGTTGAGTTGCTGGATTTAAGGTTCCGATAGATGTCAGTTTACTTTTCAAAATAAAAGCTCATTGCATTTTAAGAGGCTTAGGAACATCCAGTTCCTGTGGCATTTGACGGACCATTTTGCAGTTGTTGCAGTAAGGTTTGCTTCCAAGTCAAGCAGCTCTTCCTCACTTATTCTTCCTGCTCCTCCAAAGCACATCTTTCCTTTAAAAATGCAGCACAAGCAATGCATGCGGCCTTTTCTGCATCTGCTCTTACTGCAGTAGAAGAGGGGCTGGATTTTTTGCTTGTATCCATTGATTGGTCAACATTTAAAACATCACCATAATTATGTGCCTCACCTTCATTGTTTGCAACCCGGTTGCACCTCAGAAATACATTTGTTGAACACCGTTGTTGCTTTCAAACATCTTTCAGGTTCTCTTTTTTAAATAAGGTCAAATTAAACCCAACAAACTTTCATGTATGCATGTGGCATCATCGCACAACCAAAGCAGCTCTGTCACCATTTTTGTTTTAACAAATCGTTCAACACAAAACCTTGGATGCCATCCCCGATGCTGGCTGCTAGGTTCAGTTTAGCATTTGCTGAGGGGTTTGTGGCTAAATGTGAAAGGCGGACAACTGTCAGTGGAATAATTAGTTTTTTCAGTGTTTATTCCCACACCACAACTGCCATCAGTGGCAGACACACCAGAGTCAATGGGGACATCAATTATAGCGCTGCATGTCTCCATGGTACCCGGAAGTAAAAGTACAGTGTCAAGTCAGTCGAAAAGGTCCATTTGTAACTTGCTACAGCAACCAATGCATTGGATTAACAACTATCCTTCAAAATATAAGTGCATATGATTTTTATTTGGACATGTATTGTGTGATGGAAATCTACCTCCTTTTGTTGGGCTCCGTGCATGCAGTGATTTTCAAGTCCAACGCGGATCCAAGACCACTCCAACACGACCCCACACTCCAACATCAAAGCCCAGCATAGGAAGAGAAGTGAAAAATGCAAAACATGGTGTGACCATTTAAATACATATCTAGTAGATAGACTCACCCGGCTCCAAAGCATTTGGCCTCCACCGCCAGTAGGACCATTCACCTGACTCCAAATCATTGGCCATTAGGCTGATGTCACCTGGAAAACAGAAAGGGAATTGGGTCAAATTGTTAACCATTGAAATGCATATCCAGTAGAAACACTCACCTGGCTCCAAACGGTCGGCCATTGGTCTAGTGACACCTGGAGAAAAGAAAACAATGCAAGTTAAAATACACCTCCAGGAGAAACACTCACCTGGCTCCAAACGGTCGGCCATTGGTCTAGTGACACCTGGAGAACAGAAAACAATGCACGTTAAAATACACCTCCAGGAGAAACACTCACCTGGCTCCAAACGGTCGGCCATTGGTCTAGTGACACCAGGAGAACAGAAAACAATGCACGTTAAAATACACCTCCAGGAGAAACACTCACCTGGCTCCAAACGGTCGGCCATTGGTCTAGTGACACCTGGAGAACAGAAAACAATGCAAGTTAAAATACACCTCCAGGAGAAACACTCCCCTGGCTCCAAACGGTCGGCCATTGGTCTAGTGACACCTAGAGAACAGAAAACAATGCACGTTAAAATACACCTCCAGGAGAAACACTCCCCTGGCTCCAAACGGTCGGCCATTAGGCTGATGTCACCTGGAGAACAGAAGAAGAGAAAAACATTTTTACAAAGATACCATCACCATTGAAATGCACATCCAATTGAAACACTCACCTGGCTCCAAACGGTCGGCCATTGGTCTAGTGACACCTGGAGAACAGAAAACAATGCACGTTAAAATACACCTCCAGGAGAAACACTCACCTGGCTCCAAACGGTCGGCCATTGGTCTAGTGACACCTGGAGAACAGAAAACAATGCAAGTTAAAATACACCTCCAGGAGAAACACTCCCCTGGCTCCAAACGGTCGGCCATTGGTCTAGTGACACCTGGAAAACAGAAAACAATGCAAGTTAAAATACACCTCCAGGAGAAACACTCACCTGGCTCCAAACGGTCGGCCATTGGTCTAGTGACACCTGGAAAACAGAAAACAATGCAAGTTAAAATACACCTCCAGGAGAAACACTCCCCTAGCTCCAAACGGTCGGCCATTGGTCTAGTGACACCTGGAGAACAGAAAACAATGCACGTTAAAATACACCTCCAGGAGAAAAACTCCCATGGCTCCAAACGGTCGGCCATTGGTCTAGTGACACCTGGAGAACAGAAAACAATGCAAGTTAAAATACACCTCCAGGAGAAACACTCACCTGGCTCCAAACGGTCGGCCATTGGTCTAGTGACACCTGGAGAACAGAAAACAATGCACGTTAAAATACACCTCCAGGAGAAACACTCACCTGGCTCCAAACGGTCGGCCATTGGTCTAGTGACACCTGGAGAACAGAAAACAATGCACGTTAAAATACACCTCCAGGAGAAACACTCACCTGGCTCCAAACGGTCGGCCATTGGTCTAGTGACACCTGGAGAACAGAAAACAATGCACGTTAAAATACACCTCCAGGAGAAACACTCACCTGGCTCCAAACGGTCGGCCATTGGTCTAGTGACACCTGGAGAACAGAAAACAATGCAAGTTAAAATACACCTCCAGGAGAAACACTCCCCTGGCTCCAAACGGTCGGCCATTAGGCTGATGTCACCTGGAGAACAGAAGAAGAGAAAAACATTTTTACAAAGATACCATCACCATTGAAATGCACATCCAATTGAAACACTCACCTGGCTCCAAACGGTCGGCCATTGGTCTAGTGACACCTGGAGAACAGAAAACAATGCACGTTAAAATACACCTCCAGGAGAAACACTCACCTGGCTCCAAACGGTCGGCCATTGGTCTAGTGACACCTGGAGAACAGAAAACAATGCAAGTTAAAATACACCTCCAGGAGAAACACTCCCCTGGCTCCAAACGGTCGGCCATTGGTCTAGTGACACCTGGAGAACAGAAAACAATGCACGTTAAAATACACCTCCAGGAGAAACACTCCCCTGGCTCCAAACGGTCGGCCATTGGTCTAGTGACACCTGGAGAACAGAAAACAATGCACGTTAAAATACACCTCCAGGAGAAACACTCACCTGGCTCCAAACGGTCGGCCATTGGTCTAGTGACACCTGGAGAACAGAAAACAATGCAAGTTAAAATACACCTCCAGGAGAAACACTCCCCTGGCTCCAAACGGTCGGCCATTGGTCTAGTGACACCTGGAGAACAGAAAACAATGCACGTTAAAATACACCTCCAGGAGAAACACTCACCTGGCTCCAAACGGTCGGCCATTGGTCTAGTGACACCTGGAGAACAGAAAACAATGCACGTTAAAATACACCTCCAGGAGAAACACTCACCTGGCTCCAAACGGTCGGCCATTGGTCTAGTGACACCTGGAGAACAGAAAACAATGCAAGTTAAAATACACCTCCAGGAGAAACACTCCCCTGGCTCCAAACGGTCGGCCATTAGGCTGATGTCACCTGGAGAACAGAAGAAGAGAAAAACATTTTTACAAAGATACCATCACCATTGAAATGCACATCCAATTGAAACACTCACCTGGCTCCAAACGGTCGGCCATTGGTCTAGTGACACCTGGAGAAACGAAAACAATGCACGTTAAAATACACCTCCAGGAGAAACACTCACCTGGCTCCAAACGGTCGGCCATTGGTCTAGTGACACCTGGAGAACAGAAAACAATGCAAGTTAAAATACACCTCCAGGAGAAACACTCACCTGGCTCCAAACGGTCGGCCATTGGTCTAGTGACACCTGGAGAACAGAAAACAATGCACGTTAAAATACACCTCCAGGAGAAACACTCACCTGGCTCCAAACGGTCGGCCATTGGTCTAGTGACACCTGGAGAACAGAAAACAATGCAAGTTAAAATACACCTCCAGGAGAAACACTCACCTGGCTCCAAACGGTCGGCCATTGGTCTAGTGACACCTGGAGAACAGAAAACAATGCACGTTAAAATACACCTCCAGGAGAAACACTCACCTGGCTCCAAACGGTCGGCCATTGGTCTAGTGACATCTGGAGAACAGAAAACAATGCACGTTAAAATACACCTCCAGGAGAAACACTCACCTGGCTCCAAACGGTCGGCCATTGGTCTAGTGACACCTGGAGAACAGAAAACAATGCACGTTAAAATACACCTCCAGGAGAAACACTCCCCTGGCTCCAAACGGTCGGCCATTGGTCTAGTGACACCTGGAGAACAGAAAACAATGCACGTTAAAATACACCTCCAGGAGAAACACTCCCCTGGCTCCAAACGGTCGGCCATTGGTCTAGTGACACCTGGAGAACAGAAAACAATGCACGTTAAAATACACCTCCAGGAGAAACACTCACCTGGCTCCAAACGGTCGGCCATTGGTCTAGTGACACCTGGAGAACAGAAAACAATGCACGTTAAAATACACCTCCAGGAGAAACACTCACCTGGCTCCAAACGGTCGGCCATTGGTCTAGTGACACCTGGAGAACAGAAAACAATGCAAGTTAAAATACACCTCCAGGAGAAACACTCACCTGGCTCCAAACGGTCGGCCATTGGTCTAGTGACACCTGGAGAACAGAAAACAATGCACGTTAAAATACACCTCCAGGAGAAACACTCACCTGGCTCCAAACGGTCGGCCATTGGTCTAGTGACACCTGGAGAACAGAAAACAATGCACGTTAAAATACACCTCCAGGAGAAACACTCACCTGGCTCCAAACGGTCGGCCATTGGTCTAGTGACACCTGGAGAACAGAAAACAATGCACGTTAAAATACACCTCCAGGAGAAACACTCACCTGGCTCCAAACGGTCGGCCATTGGTCTAGTGACATCTGGAGAACAGAAAACAATGCACGTTAAAATACACCTCCAGGAGAAACACTCACCTGGCTCCAAACGGTCGGCCATTGGTCTAGTGACACCTGGAGAACAGAAAACAATGCACGTTAAAATACACCTCCAGGAGAAACACTCCCCTGGCTCCAAACGGTCGGCCATTGGTCTAGTGACACCTGGAGAACAGAAAACAATGCACGTTAAAATACACCTCCAGGAGAAACACTCCCCTGGCTCCAAACGGTCGGCCATTGGTCTAGTGACACCTGGAGAACAGAAAACAATGCACGTTAAAATACACCTCCAGGAGAAACACTCACCTGGCTCCAAACGGTCGGCCATTGGTCTAGTGACACCTGGAGAACAGAAAACAATGCACGTTAAAATACACCTCCAGGAGAAACACTCACCTGGCTCCAAACGGTCGGCCATTGGTCTAGTGACACCTGGAGAACAGAAAACAATGCAAGTTAAAATACACCTCCAGGAGAAACACTCACCTGGCTCCAAACGGTCGGCCATTGGTCTAGTGACACCTAGAGAACAGAAAACAATGCACGTTAAAATACACCTCCAGGAGAAACACTCACCTGGCTCCAAACGGTCGGCCATTGGTCTAGTGACACCTGGAGAACAGAAAACAATGCACGTTAAAATACACCTCCAGGAGAAACACTCACCTGGCTCCAAACGGTCGGCCATTAGGCTGATGTCACCTGGAGAACAGAAGAAGAGAAAAACATTTTTACAAAGATACCATCACCATTGAAATGCACATCCAATTGAAACACTCACCTGGCTCCAAACGGTCGGCCATTGGTCTAGTGACACCTAGAGAACAGAAAACAATGCAAGTTAAAATACACCTCCAGGAGAAACACTCCCCTGGCTCCAAACGGTCGGCCATTAGGCTGATGTCACCTGGAGAACAGAAGAAGAGAAAAACATTTTTACAAAGATACCATCACCATTGAAATGCACATCCAATTGAAACACTCACCTGGCTCCAAACGGTCGGCCATTGGTCTAGTGACACCTGGAGAACAGAAAACAATGCACGTTAAAATACACCTCCAGGAGAAACACTCACCTGGCTCCAAACGGTCGGCCATTGGTCTAGTGACACCTGGAGAACAGAAAACAATGCACGTTAAAATACACCTCCAGGAGAAACACTCCCCTGGCTCCAAACGGTCGGCCATTGGTCTAGTGACACCTGGAGAACAGAAAACAATGCAAGTTAAAATACACCTCCAGGAGAAACACTCACCTGGCTCCAAACGGTCGGCCATTGGTCTAGTGACACCTGGAGAACAGAAAACAATGCACGTTAAAATACACCTCCAGGAGAAACACTCACCTGGCTCCAAACGGTCGGCCATTGGTCTAGTGACACCTGGAGAACAGAAAACAATGCACGTTAAAATACACCTCCAGGAGAAACACTCACCTGGCTCCAAACGGTCGGCCATTGGTCTAGTGACACCTGGAGAACAGAAAACAATGCACGTTAAAATACACCTCCAGGAGAAACACTCACCTGGCTCCAAACGGTCGGCCATTGGTCTAGTGACACCTGGAGAACAGAAAACAATGCACGTTAAAATACACCTCCAGGAGAAACACTCACCTGGCTCCAAACGGTCGGCCATTGGTCTAGTGACACCTGGAGAACAGAAAACAATGCACGTTAAAATACACCTCCAGGAGAAACACTCCCCTGGCTCCAAACGGTCGGCCATTGGTCTAGTGACACCTGGAGAACAGAAAACAATGCACGTTAAAATACACCTCCAGGAGAAACACTCCCCTGGCTCCAAACGGTCGGCCATTGGTCTAGTGACACCTGGAGAACAGAAAACAATGCACATTAAAATACACCTCCAGGAGAAACACTCCCCTGGCTCCAAACGGTCGGCCATTGGTCTAGTGACACCTAGAGAACAGAAAACAATGCACGTTAAAATACACCTCCAGGAGAAACACTCCCCTGGCTCCAAACGGTCGGCCATTGGTCTAGTGACACCTGGAGAACAGAAAACAATGCACGTTAAAATACACCTCCAGGAGAAACACTCCCCTGGCTCCAAACGGTCGGCCATTGGTCTAGTGACACCTGGAGAACAGAAGAAGAGAAAAACATTTTGACAAAGATACCATCACCATTGAAATGCACATCCAATTGAAACACTCACCTGGCTCCAAACAGTTTGGCCTTGATGTCCAAGAGAATCACTCATGTGGCGCCAAATCATTGGCCATTAGGCTGATTTCACAGAAAAGACTTGAGAAACATTTTTAAAACAATCAAAATACACATCCAGGAGATGCACTCACAACTGATGACCTCCCAAGGTTCCAATTCCTTAGGCGTCTCTGCACCATTCAGCAGGTCAACACCTGCCTTATGTGTGGGATTTGAATCTTGGCTATATTTAATTGGCTCCTCTGTCACCATGCCTTCAGTGATAACCTGCATATTCTCCCGTTTCAGAACCTCTTTAACAGGACAGAAATGATTGTTGCCCAAACCAGCTAATGAGCAGCCTGGACATGGTTCCTAGAAGGAAGCCAGCCACTCCTCCAATGATGTTCACCTACATGAGATGGCAAGAGCAGAATGAGGGTGAGCTTCCCGGGTCTCGAGAAGCCACAAGTTCCCATGACATTTCCCAAAGCTGCCTTCACTCACAGGAAGAATGGATGGGATACACCAGTCCTCTTGTCCCTGTAGGTCCACAAGCCTGCAGTGAAACCAGTTGGGCTGCTTTAATTTTCCTCCTTGTGGTCATGACTAGACAGTGGATCAGACTCAGGTTCAATCCATTCGACTCGCATCCGTCTGTTGTGTGAAAGATGCAAATCTTCCATGTCCACAGACTTTCAAGCTGAAGGTTCCGACAGATGCCATTCTACTTTTTCCAAAGAGGAGCTCGTTGCATTTGAGGTGGATTGTGAGGAACGTCCAGCATTTGAGGCATTCAAAAGATCATTTTGCAGGAATTTTGTTTCCAAGTCAAGCTGCTTTTTCTCCAGTGTTCCTCAAAGACATGCCTTTACTTTAAGAAATGTATGCCACCTTTCCCGCTTTGTTGGAATCAATTTCATGTGCTCCATTGTTTAAACCCCCCCCCCCCCCCCCTCAGAAATGCATTTCTTGTTGAACATCATTGTTGCATTGAAACAAGTTTCAGGTTTCTTTACCAGGTGACATGAAACCCAACCAACTCTCATGCATGCATTTGGCATCATTGCACACGTCGATGTCCATGTATTTCCACAGTGGAGTTGCTTTTGAGGTTCGAACAGATACCGTTTTACTTTTCCCCAAATAAGAGCTCATTGATTTTGAAGAGGATTGGGAAGGATGTCCAGCATCTGTGGCATTTCACGGATTTTGCAGTTTCAGGATATTTTGCTTCCAAGTCAAGAGGCCCTTCCTCAATTACTCTTCCAGATCCTCCAAAGCATGCTTTTCCTTTAAGACTCCAAGACAAGCAATGCATCCAGCCTTTTCTGCTTTGGCTCTTAATGCAACAAAAGATGCTGCATTTTACACTTTTACCCATTAATCATTGTCCAAAAACATTTGAACCACCACAATTATCAGGTGCATCACCATCATTGGAAACTCAGTTGCACCTCAAATAAAGATTTTGTGTAACACCATTTTTTTAAACAACTTTCAGGTTTATTCTTTATCAGGCAACATGAAACCCAGCAAACTTTCATGTAGGCATTCATCATTGCACAGCCAACCCAGCTTACACCACGTTTTTACAATTAATTTGTTGTTTGACATGAAACCTTGGATACTGGCTCTGAGGTTCAGCTTAGTTTGACAGTTCTCACCCTTTCACATTGAGCTACAAACCCCTCAGCAGTCAGTTGAATTGTTTTTTCAGTGTTTATTCCCAACCCATCGCAGTCGGCAGCGGATGCACCAGAGTCAATGGTGATGCCAGACAGTGCAGTGTGTCTCCATGGTAACCAGTAAAGTTCAGTGTCAAAGTCAGCACAGTCAGTCAAAATGGTTCATTTGTGACTCACTACAGCAACCAATGCATTAGATTAGCAACTATACTTCAAAATGCATGTGCACATGATTTTTATTTGGTCGTCTGTTGTGTGACGCGACATGCAATCCTACCTCCTTGCATTGGATGCGGTGCGTGCAGTGATTCTCAGGTCCAACCGCGCTCCAAGAATGGTCCAATACTGCTTCAACATGGCTCCACAAACCAGTCCTGTGTCATGTGGGAAGTAAGAGTTAAAATGACACTGCCGCCATTGAAATGCACATCCAATAGAAACACTTACCTGGTTCCAAACCATTGGCCAAAAGGCTGATGTCATCTGTAGAACTGCAAACAATTCTAACAATCACCAAGTAGAAAGACTCACCTGACTAAACAGTTTGGCCTCCACAGAGTAGAATCAGTCATCTGGCTCCAAACTGTTGGGCTGATGACATCTAGAGAACAGAGGAGGAAAAGTAAACATATTTTACCATTGAAATATAGATCCAGTAGAAACACTGACCTGGCTGCAAACTGTTGGCCAAAAGTCTGATGACACCTGGAGAAAAGAGGAACATTTTAAAAACATGTTTTCACCATTGAAATGTATATCCACTCACCACAACTGATGACTTCCCAAGGTTCACATTTCTTAGGCGTCTCTATCACTCAGATCAACCACTCTTGATGTGTGGGATTTGGATGTTTGATATTTCATTTTATAACGCTTTAATTATTCATGATACATTGATATAAACTTTTTCAAGGGTGTTCTGGTAGAAATGCATACAATAAATATGCAGTGTCAGCAATACTAGAATGTTCAAAATAGCAAGACAATTACATGAAATATGAAAGTACAGCCACAGAGCACATGAAAGATTAGGGTAAAAAAAAACTTTAAAATAAGTTGGGGAACAATAACTTGGTTCCAACTGGTGTAAAGGGCCCCAAACTCTCCCTGTGAGACCAGCCCTGAGTTTAAGATCGTTCTGTAAAGTATTCCATGAATATGGAGAATGCATGAAGGCTTTTTTGCCCAGTTCTATATGAACAGTTGGAATTGTGAGGACAAATAAGTCTTTAGACCAGATTGTAGTTATTTTAGAGTTTGTACATCATAATTGCAAAGGTACAGAGGCAGCAAACCAAGAAGTGCTTTAGACAAAACCAAGCCAGTGAATGTGTCTGCATAGAGATCGAGCTGTTGTAGTAACTGCCCCCCCGGGGTTACAGCATATCCTCAATGGTACCACAGATTTCACAAAACAATTGAACACAAGTGTCCCATCTTAGTTGAAAGCAGCTCACCACAATAAGGTGCAGGCCTCAACTGGGGACAAGACATAATTTATGCACATGACAAACTCAGACTACAAAAGATTCAAACTTTGCGTTTCTTGGGGATTTTTGTAGTTTGTAAAAAACAAAGTACAATCATTAAAACTTTATAACAGAAATTCCTCAATCAGGAGAATCAGACAGGCAGCCTTTTCCTGAGATCCAGTTTTTTTAAACCACAACAGAAGAGGCATTGGATTTAATACTTATTTCCTCACAACATTGAAAACGCCACCATAATGTTCATCATGTGCTTCAACATCATTCGTTGATCCCAACTGACCCATCATTGGTTTCACAAATGCATTTCAACTGAACACAATTTTTGCTTTGAACCAAGCTTCAGGTTTCTCTTTATCAGCTGACATGAAACCCAACAAACTTTCATGTACACATTTGGTGTCATTGCACACCCAAATCAGCCCATTTTGTACCCTTGATTGGTTGTTTGCCATGAAACCTTGGATGTGATCCCTTACACCTGCTGCTAGGTCAAGGGTTAGGGTTTGTAGCCCCCTCACCATGACGAGGTGCCGGCCTCAAGTAGGGACAAGACATACTTGGCACACAAGACAAACCCAGACAGGACAGCATACAGGAACAAGATTATTCATCAAACACTCCAAAGACACATTTTGTATTGCGGCTTATAAAAATATTTTGACAATTCAAATTACAACCAATATGAAATACCTTTCTTACGATAATCCAGTAAATCCAGATTCCATTTGAACCAGGTTTTTCTTTACTACAATAAAAAAGGTGCTGGATTTAACCCATTTTCCCATTGATTTGCCAACATTGGAAACATAATTCATCATGTGCATCACCATTGTTTGAAACTCAAAGTTGCATCTCAGAAATGCATTTCTTTTTTAACACCATTTTTACCTTGAAACAAGTTGCAGCCCTTTGTTTAATCAGCTGACATGAAACCCAACAAACATTCATGTATGCATTTGGCATCATTGCACACCTGAACCAGGTCTGTCAAACCATTTTGTACCACTGATTTGTTGTTCGGCATGAAACTTTGGATGTGATCTTATGGTGGCTGTAGGTCCAGCTTTGCATTTATGATCCTGGGATGAAAAACAGTTTGCCTGCTTTCCTTTTCCTCCTTGTGGTCTTGACTGGTTGGTTGAGAAAGGTTCACTCCATTGGATATTTTCCTTCAGTCTCACATCCTCTTGTTCATTATGCGATGGTTTGAGTCCTCCATGTCCAGGCATTTCCAAGGTTGAGCTGCTGGATTAAAGGTTCCGACAGATGTCATTTTACTTTTCACAATAAGAGGTCATTGCTTTTTAAGAGGCTTGGGAACATCCAGTTTCTCTGGCATTTGACTGGTTGTTTTGCAGATGTTGCAGCAAGGTTTGCTTCCAGGTCAAGCAGCTCTTCCTCCGTTATTCTTTCTGCTCCTCCAAAGCATATCCTTCCTTTACAAATGCAGCCTTTTCAGCATCTGCTCTTACTGCAGTAGTAGAGGGGTTGGATTTTATACTTTTATCTTGATTTGTCAACATTTGATCCACCACCATAAGTATGTGCATCACCATTGTTTGCAACCCAGTTGCACCTTAGAAATACATTTCATGTTGAACACCATTTCTTTCAACAACTTCCAGGTTCCCTTTTTAAATCAGGGGAACTTTAAACCAAAGAAACTTTCATGTATGCATGTGACATTGCACAACCGATCCAGCTCCATCACCATTTTCTTTTTAACAATTTGTTGTTTGACATGAAACCTTGGATGCCATCCCCTATGCTGGCTGCTAGGTTAGGGTTAGCCTTTGACAGTTTTCAGCCCTTCACATTTAGCCACAAACCTTCAGCAGTCAGTTGAATCATGTGTTTTTTCAGTGTTTATTCCCACACCATCACTGCAATCAGCGGCAGACACCAGAGTCAATGGGGACATCAATCATAGCGCTGCATACCTCCATGGTAATCGGGAAGTAAAAGTTCAGTGTCAAAAAGTCCTGCAACTTGCTACAGCAACCAATGCATTGAATTAACAACTATTCTTGCAAATACAAGTGCAAATGATTTTTATTTAGACATATTGTGTGACGCTACATGGAAATCTACCTCCTTGCGTTGGGCGCCATGCATGCAGTGATTTTCATGTCCATGCGGCTCCAAGAACTCTCCAACACTGCTCCACACCAACTACAAAGCCCAGCATAGGATGAGAAGTAAAATATGCAAGCCAACATGCTGTCACCATTGAAATACTGATCTAGTAGAAACACTCACCTGGCTCCAAACTGTTTGGCCTTGATGTCCATGAGAAACATCCATGTGGCTCTAAATCATTGGTCATGGGGCTGATGTCACCTAGAGAACAGAATAAATGTTTAGTCAATCATCATTGAAACAAACATCCAGTAGAAACATTCACCTGGCTCCAAACTGTTAGCCATTAGGCCAATGTCACCTGGAGTAAAACATTTTTACAAAGATACTCTCACCATTGAAATGTACATCTAATTGGAACACTCACCTGGCTCCAAATCGTTTAGCCTTTATGTCCAAGAGAAACATCCATGTGGCTCTAAATCATTGGTCATGAGGCTGATGTCACCTAGAGAACAGAATAAATATTAGTCAATCATTGAAATACACATCCAGTAGAAACACTCACCTGACTCCAAAGCATTTGAGCTCGACATCAAGAACACCAACTCAAAATTGTAGGCCAGTCGGGTGATGACACCTGGAGAACAGAAGGAATCAAGTCAAAATATCACCATGGAAGTAAACATCCAGTAGAAACACTCACCTGGCTCTGAAGCATTTAGCCTCCACCTCCAGTTGAAACACTCACCTGGCTCCAAAGCATTTAAGCTCCATGTCTTAAACACCAACTCAAAATTGTTTTCCATTAGCATGATGACACCTGGAGAACAGAAAAGGAATTGAGTCACAATATCACCATTGAAATGCATATCCAGTAGACCAGGGTTGTCAAACTCAGATCCTCGAGGGCCGAAGCTCTGCACGGTTTCCACGTCTCCCTCCACTGAATGTCCTGATGCTTCATCACCACATTCAGCACAAAGCCAGATAACGAGCTGCTCATTGCAATCAGCTGTGTGGAAGCAGGGAGACATCCAAACCATGCAGGCCCTCGAGGACTGGAGTTCCACACATGTGCAGTAGACACTCACCTGGCTCAAAATCATTGGCTGATGACACCTGAAGAAAAGACTTGAGAAACAGTTTGACAACATTGTCACCGTCGCGACTTCTAACCAACAAAAGTCAGAGGCTGAAGTTGGAATTCTGCACCGCTGACTCGTTCCACAGAACACCCCACTTGTGTTCTTTAGTGTACAGGTTTATTTGGATTGTCAAGCAGAGAAGGAACATCTTTCTGACTGAAGTTTAAATGACAATATGGACATTTTCATATCCAATGATACTATATGATATACGATACATTCAACAAAAATGCAATCCCAAGTCACCCTCCTCTACCTCTGCCACACAGGACAATAGAAACCTTCCAATCAACCCACATCAGCAACACCCACGTGACATCAGCAATGAAACATTGCAGTATACGGCTCCTACAGTCACCATCAAAATACACATCAAGGAGATACTGAACTGATGACTGAGAAGGTAGATGAACTTCCTGGGTCTGAGAAGGCAAAAGTTCCCATCATGACACTTCCAAGTTGTTTTCACTCATGGAAGAATGGATGGGATACACCAGTCCTCTAACTCCTTTATGTCCACATGCCTGGGGTGAAAATTGTTGGTCTGCTTTCCTTTTCCTCCATGTGGTCATGACTGGATGGTTGAGGAGATTGACTCCATTGGATATTTTCCTTCATTCTCACAACCTTGGAAATTCCTGGACATGGAGGACTCAACTATCACAGACGGAGGTTGAGTTGCTGGATTTAAAGGCTCTGATGTGTCATTTGACTTCTTCACATTATAGCTGGTTACTTTAAGAGGCTTGAGAACATTCAGTATCAGGCATTTGACAGATCATTTCACAGTTGTTGCAGCAATTTTTACTTCCAAGTCAAGTGGCTCTTCCTTAGTTATTCTTCCTGCTCCTCAAAAGCATGCCTTTCCTTTTAAAAAAAAAAAACAAAAACAAAGTAGCACGAGCAATGCCTGCAGCCTTTTCTGCATCTGCTCTTAATGCAACTGAAGAGGTCCTTCATTTAACACTTTTACCCATTGATTGGTCAACACCACAATTACGTGCATCACCTCCATTGTTTGAAACCCAGTTGCACCTCAAACATTCTTTTTTGAACACCAGTTTTGCTTTCAAACAACTTTCAGGTTCTCATTTAATTGAGGGAAATTAAACCCAACAAACTTTCATGCAAGCATGTGGCATCATTGCAAACCCAAACTAGTCCCGTGACCATTTTCTTTTTAACAATTTGTTGTTTGACATCCCCAATGTTGGCTGCTAGCTTCAGCTTAGCCTTTCACATTTAGCCACAAATCCCTCAGCAGTCAGTTGAATAATTTGTTTTATCATGTGTTTATTCCCACACCATCAGCAATGGACACACCAGAGTCAATAGGTACATTCGACATGGCACTGCATGCCTCCATGGCAACCATGAAGTAAAAGTTCAATGTCAAGTCAGTCAAAAAGGTCCATTTGTAACTTGCTACAGCAACCAATGCATTGGATTAACTATTCTTCATAATAGTGCATATGATTTTTATTTAGACATGTATTGTGTGACGCTACATGGAAATCTACCTCCCTGCGTTGGGCGCCATGCATGCAGTGATTTTCAAGTCCAACGCGGCTCCAAGAACACTCCAACAGCTCCACACCAACTACAAAGCCCAGCATAGGATGAGAAGTAAAATATGCAAGCCAACATGCTGTCACCATTGAAATACTGATCTAGTAGAAACACTCACCTGGCTCCAAACTGTTTGGCCTTTATGTCCATGAGAAACATCCATGTGGCTCTAAATCATTGGTCATGGGGCTGATGTCACCTAGAGAACAGAACAAATGTTTTCATAGTCATTGAAATAAACATCCAGTAGAAACACTCACCTGACTCTAAAGCATTTAAGCTTGACAACTCGAAATTGTAGGCCAGTCGGGTGATGACACCTGGAGAACAGAAGCAATCAAGTCAAAATATCACCATGGAAATAAACATCCAGTAGAAACACTCACCTGGCTCCAGACCTCTTGACCTTGATTTCTAAGAGAAACACCCACATGGCCATTAGGTCGATGACCTAAAGACTTGGGAGAAACATTTTTTAAAACATTGTCACTGTAGTGACTTAAAAAAAATATCTCACTGAAGTTCACATTATGACAATATGGATATGAATATATGATACAATATGGATATACAATACGTTCAAAAAGATGCAACCCCAATTCACCTCCTTTCTCCTCTACCACATAGGATAAAATAAAACCTTCCAGTCAAGCCACAAGTGACATTAGCAAAAAGGCATTGCAGGAGAGAGTTCCTAGTCATCAAAATACACATCCAGGAGATGCACTCGCACCTGATGACCTAAGGTTCCAATGCCTTAGGCATCTCTGCACCACACCTGCCTTGATACATGGGATTTGAATCTTGGTTATATTTGGCCATTTTGCCAGCCCATCTGGCGTTACCGTGCATTCAATGGGAACCTGCATATTCTCCCGTTTCAGAACCTCTTGAACAGGACAGAAGTTATTGCTGCCTAAACCAGCCATCTCCAAACCAGTTGAGCAGCCTGGAATGACTGCCTCCTACCCCATGGTTAAAAGGAAGATTTCACTCCAGTGATGTTCACCTTCTGCATTTGATGACCAGAGCAAAATGTGGACAAGCTTCCCGAGTCAGAGAAGGCAAAAGTTCCCATCATGACACTTCCAAGTTGTTTTCACTCTCATGGAAGAATGGATGGGATACACCAGTCCTCCAATTCCTTTATGTCCACATGCCTTGGGTGAAAATTGTTGGCCTGCTTTCCTTTTCCGCCATGTGGTCATGACTGGATGGTTGAGGAGATTGACTCCATTGGATATTTTCCTTCATTCTCACATCCTCCCGTTTGTGTGATAGTTTGAGTCCTCAATGTCCAGGAATTTCCAAGGTTGAGTTGCTGGATTTGAGGCTCTGATAGGTCATTTTACTTCAAATTATCGCTCATTACTTTTTAAGCAGCTTGGGAACATCCAGTATCTTGCATTTGATGAATCCTTTTTGCAGTTGTTGCAGTAATGTTTCCTTCCAAGTCAAGCAGCTCTTCCACCTTAGTTATTCTTCCTGCTCCTCCAAAGCAGACCTTTATTTAAAAATGCAGCATGAGAAATGCATGCAGCAGTGCTGCATTTTACACTTTTGCCCATTGGTTGTCAACATTTGAAACACCATAATGTGCATCACCTTCATTGTTTGAAACCCAGTTGCACCTCAAACGCATTCCTCATTGAACACTTTTGCTTTCAAACAATTTTCAGGTTTTTTTTTGTTTTAATTGGGGGAAATGAAACCCAACAAACTTCCACATACGCATGCAGCATCATTGCACAAACAAACCAGCTCCGTCACCATTTTATTTTTAACAATTTGTTTGACATGAAACCTTGGCTGCCATCTCTTATGCTGGCTGCTAGGTTCAGCTGAGCCTTTCACATTTAGCCACAGACCTCTCAGCAGCCAGTTGACTGTTTTTTCAGTGTTTATTCCCACACCATCAGCGATGGACACACCAGAGTCAATAGGGAAATTAGACATAGCGCTGCATGCCTCCATGATAACGAACAAGTAAAAGTTCAGTGTCAGTCAGTCAAAAAGTCCTGTAACTTGCTACAGCAACCAATGCATTGGATTACCAACTACCCTTCAAAATACAAGTGCATATGATTTTTATTTGTATTGTGTGATGCTACACGCAATTATACCTCCTTGCTTTGGACGCCATGCATGCATTGATTTTCCAGTCCAACACTACTCCAACATGACTCCACACTCCAACTCCAAAGCCCAGCATAGGAGGAGAAGTGAAAGATGTAAATCAAAATGCTGTGACCATTGAAATACAGATATAGCAGATAGACTCACCTGGATCCAAAGCATTTGGCCTCCACCGCCAATAGAACCATTCACCTGACTCAAAATCATTGGGCATTGACTGATGTCACCTGAAGAACAGAAAAGGAAGACAGTCAAATTCTTAACCATTTAAATGTATATCCAGTAGAAACACTCACCTGGCTCCAAACGGTTGGCCATTGCTCTGGTGACTCCTGAAGAACAGAAAATAATGCAGGTTAAAATATCACCATTGAAATGCACATCCAGAAGAAACACCCACCTGGCTCCAAAGTATTTGGCCGTGACATGCAGTATAAAAACACACCTGGAGCCTTTCAGCTGATGTCACCTGGAGAAAATAAATCAAGTCAAATATCATTGAAACACCTCCAGTAGAAACACTGACCTGGCTCCAAACTGTTGGCCATTAGGCCAATGTCACCTGGAGAAAAACATTTTTACAAAGATACTCTCACCATTGAAATGTACATCTAATTGGAACACTCACCTGGCTCCAAACCGTTTGGCCTTGATGTCCAAGAGAAACATGTGGCTCTAAATAATTGGCCATTCGGCTGATGTCACCTAGAGAACAGAATAAATGTTTAGTCAATCATTGAAATACACAGCCAGTAGAAACACTCACCTGACTCCAAAGCATTTAAGCTCCATGTCTTAAACACCAACTCGAAATTGTTTTCCATTAGCATGACGACACCTGGAGAACAGAAAAGGAATTGAGTCACAATATCACCATTGAAATGCATATCCAGTAGACCAGGGTTGTCAAACTCAGATCCTCGAGGGCCGAAGCTCTGCACGGTTTCCACGTCTCCCTCCACTGAATGTCCTGAGGCTTCATCACCACATTCAGCACAAAGCCAGATAACGAGCTGCTCATTGCAATCAGCTGTGTGGAAGCAGGGAGACATCCAAACCGTGCAGGGCTGCGGCCCTCGAGGACTGGAGTTCCACACATGTGCAGTAGACACTCACCTGGCTCAAAATCATTGGCTGATGACACCTGAAGAAAAGACTTGAGAAACAGTTTGACAACATTGTCACCGTCGCGACTTTTAACCAACAAAAGTCAGAGGCTGAAGTTGGAATTCTGCACCGCTGACTCGTTCCACAGAACACCCCACTTGTGTTCTTTAGTGTACAGGTTTATTTGGATTGTCAAGCAGAGAAGGAACATCTTTCTGACTGAAGTTTAAATGACAATATGGACATTTTCATATCCAATGATACTATATGATATACGATACATTCAACAAAAATGCAATCCCAAGTCACCCTCCTCTACCTCTGCCACACAGGACAATAGAAACCTTCCAATCAACCCACATCAGCAACACCCACGTGACATCAGCAATGAAACATTGCAGTATACGGCTCCTACAGTCACCATCAAAATACACATCAAGGAGATACTGAACTGATGACTGAGAAGGTAGATGAACTTCCTGGGTCTGAGAAGGCAAAAGTTCCCATCATGACACTTCCAAGTTGTTTTCGCTCATGGAAGAATGGATGGGATACACCAGTCCTCTAACTCCTTTATGTCCACATGCCTGGGGTGAAAATTGTTGGTCTGCTTTCCTTTTCCTCCATGTGGTCATGACTGGATGGTTGAGGAGATTGACTCCATTGGATATTTTCCTTCATTCTCACAACCTTGGAAATTCCTGGACATGGAGGACTCAACTATCACAGACGGAGGTTGAGTTGCTGGATTTAAAGGCTCTGATGTGTCATTTGACTTCTTCACATTATAGCTGGTTACTTTAAGAGGCTTGAGAACATTCAGTATCAGGCATTTGACAGATCATTTCACAGTTGTTGCAGCAATTTTTACTTCCAAGTCAAGTGGCTCTTCCTTAGTTATTCTTCCTGCTCCTCCAAAGCATGCCTTTCCTTTTAATAAAAACAAAAACAAAAACAAAGCAGCACGAGCAATGCCTGCAGCCTTTTCTGCATCTGCTCTTAATGCAACTGAAGAGGTCCTTCATTTAACACTTTTACCCATTGATTGGTCAACACCACAATTACGTGCATCACCTCCATTGTTTGAAACCCAGTTGCACCTCAAACATATTCTTTTTTGAACACCAGTTTTGCTTTCAAACAACTTTCAGGTTCTCATTATTTAATTGAGGGAAATTAAACCCAACAAACTTTCATGCAAGCATGTGGCATCATTGCAAACCCAAACTAGTCCCGTGACCATTTTCTTTTTAACAATTTGTTGTTTGACATCCCCAATGTTGGCTGCTAGCTTCAGCTTAGCCTTTCACATTTAGCCACAAATCCCTCAGCAGTCAGTTGAATAATTTGTTTTATCATGTGTTTATTCCCACACCATCAGCAATGGACACACCAGAGTCAATAGGTACATTCGACATGGCACTGCATGCCTCCATGGCAACCATGAAGTAAAAGTTCAATATCAAGTCAGTCAAAAAGGTCCATTTGTAACTTGCTACAGCAACCAATGTATTGGATTAACTATTCTTCATAATAGTGCATATGATTTTTATTTAGACATGTATTGTGTGACGCTACATGGAAATCTACTTCCCTGCGTTGGGCGCCATGCATGCAGTGATTTTCAAGTCCAACGCGGCTCCAAGAACACTCCAACAGCTCCACACCAACTACAAAGCCCAGCATAGGATGAGAAGTAAAATATGCAATCCAACATGCTGTCACCATTGAAATACTGATCTAGTAGAAACACTCACCTGGCTCCAAACTGTTTGGCATTTATGTCCATGAGAAACATCCATGTGGCTCTAAATCATTGGTCATGGGGCTGATGTCACCTAGAGAACAGAACAAATGTTTTCATAGTCATTGAAATAAACATCCAGTAGAAACACTCACCTGACTCCAAAGCATTTAAGCTCGACAACTCGAAATTGTAGGCCATTCGGGCGATGACACCTGGAGAACAGAAGGAATCAAGTCAAAATATCACCATTGAAATAAACATCCAGTAGAAACACTCACCTGGCTCCAGACCTCTTGACCTTGATTTCTAAGAGAAACACCCACATGGCCATTAGGTTGATTATCTAAAGACTTAGGAGAAACATTTTTTAAAACATTGTCACTGTAGTGACTTAACAAAAAAACATCTCACTGAAGTTCAAGTTATGACAATATGGATATGAATATCTGATACAATATGGATATACAATACGTTCAAAAATATGCAACCCCAATTCCCCTCCCTTCTCTACCACTCTTGAACAGGACAGAAGTTATTGCTGCCTAAACCAACCATCTCCAAACCAGTTAAAGAGCAGCCTGGAATGACTGCCTCCCACCCCATGGTTAAAAAGGAAGATTTCACTCCAGTGATGTTCACCTTCTGCATTTGATGACCAGAGTAAAATGTGGACAAGCTTCCCAGGTCAGAGAAGGCAAAAGTTCCCATGACGTCACTTCCAGGTTGTTTTCGCTCATGGAAGAATGGATGGGATTACACCAGTCCTCTAACTCCTTTATGTCCACATGCCTGGGGTGAACATTGTTGGTCTGCTTTCCTTTTCCTCCATGTGGTCATGACTGGATGGTTGAGGAGATTGACTCCATTGGACATTTTCCTTCATTCTCACATCCTCCGTTTGTGATAGTTGAGTCCTCCAGGTCCAGGAATTTCTAAGGTTGAGTTGCTGGATTTAAAGGCTCTGATGTGTCATTTTACTTCTTCACATTATAGCTGGTTACTTTAGGAGGCTTGAGAACATTCAATATCTGGCATTTGACAGATTTCGCAGTTGTTGCAGCAATTTTTACTTCCAAGTGGCTCTTCCTCAGTTATTCTTCCTGCTGCTCCAAAGCATGCCTTTCCTGTAAAAAAAAAAAAAAAGCACGAGCAATGCCTGCAGCCTTTTCTGCATCTGCTCTTAATGCAACTGAAGGTGCTTCATTTAACACTTTTACCCATTGATTGGTCAACACCACTTGAAACACCATGATTACGTGCATCACCTCCATTGAAACCCAGTTGCACCTCAGAAATATTTGTTGAACACCGTTGCTTTCAAACAATTTTCAGGTTCTCCCTTTTTAATCAGGGGAAACGAAACCCAACAAACTTTCACATACACATGTGGCATCATTGCACAACCCAACCAGCTCCGTCACCATTTTTTAGACAATTTCTTGTTTGACATGAAACCTTGGATGCCATCCCCTATGCTGGCTGCTAGGTTAGGGTTAGCCTTGGACAGTTTTCAGCCCTTCACATTTAGCCACAAACCTTCAGCAGTCAGTTGAATCATTAGTTCTTTCAGTATTTATTCCCACAACGTCACCACAGTCAGCAGCAGACACCAGAGTCAATTGGGACACCAATCATAGTGCTGCATGCGTCCATGGTACCCGGAGGTAAAAGTTCTGTATCGAAAAGATCTGCAGCTTGCTACAGCAACCAATGCATTGGATAAACAATTATCCTTCAAAATACAAGTGCATATGATTTTTGGATATGTATTGTGTGCAATTCTACCTCATTACGTTGGGCGCCATGCATGCAGTGATTTTCCAGTCCAACACGGCTCTACACTTCAACTCCAAAGCCAATCATAGAAGGAGAAGTGAAAGATGCAAAACATGCTGTGACCATTGAAATACACTTGTAGTAGAAACACTCACCTGACTCCAAATCACTGGCCACTCGGCTGACGTCACCTGGAGAACAGAAAAGGTTTAAGGTCAAAATATTTACAGATGAAATATATATCCAGTAGAAACACTCACCTGGCAAAAATCTGCCTTGCCAGACTGGAACCGTCTCTCCCTCACTTGGAGACATGCAGGTGTTTGGAATCTGAAAAGTCAACAAATTATACATTTTAAATATTTATCAAATCAAAAACTAAGCTGAACCACTTCAGATCATACATGATAAAATCAGACTTTGAACCATTTTATGTTTTGCAATTGAACTCACCAATTAAGACACCAAACAAATGCTGCCTCAGCTGCTCTCACTCAGGTGTGTCTCAGTGCAGGAAGAATGGCTGAGGTGAGCCAACCTCTCCTTTTTATAGACTCCGCCCCTCTTCCTGAAGACTTCCTTTCACCACCCTTTCACATCAGACTTCCTACTACTCACATTTGTCTGTGGTTAAAATACCTGAATGACCTCAGGCACAAACTACAAACCTTTGTCTGTGGTTAAATTACCTGACACAACAAACCTTTGTCCACGAATCCCCCCCCTTTCCTCTTTCCGCTCCCCGCCACACACCGGTCTGCGCGCACAAGTTTGAATCCATCCACGGAGTCCACAGCGTCCGGCGTCTGTCCACTTAGCCATGTCTCTGTGAAGCACATGAGTCCGCACTCCCGGTAAGCCCTTTGGTGGCGGGTCAGCGCGACCAGCTCCTCCATCTTGTTGGAGATGGAGCGTACGTTACCCATGACGAGACCAGGGAAAAACGGCCTCCTCCCCTTCGTACGTCCACCTCTGCAGCCCCTGCGCTTTCTCCGGAGCTCCGCGGAAAAGGGGATAACAGGTTTCTCCGCGTGGAGGTGAGCAGCGTCTGAGTCCAAACAGCTGATCCCGTGTGTAAACAAAGGGATCCCGTGCGCCACTGTGGGGGTTCCCCGCCGCGGATTCACAAAGAGCCAAAAACAGTAGGAATCCGAGCACAAGTGCGACAATAGTAGGCTCCCCATGTGCCCAATAAAATGTAAAAGCACGTCTAGAAATAATAGAAAGTAACAGAAGAAGTAAGAGAGTGTCGGGAGCCGAAGGAATTAGGAGCTGAGCGGTCAGCGCCATCTTGAAACCATGTCCAGTATTGAAGGGCCTGTTTCTCCATGTCCAGTACCAAAGGGCCTGTTCCTCCATGTCCAGCACTGAAGGGCCTGTTCTTGCTCCTCCATGTCCAGTACTGAAGGGCCTGTTCCTGCTCCTCCATGTCCAGCACTGAAGGGCCTGTTCCTGCTCCTCCATGTCCAGCACTGAAGGGCCTGTTCCTCCATGTCCAGTACCGAAGGGCCTGTTCCTGTTCCACCATGTCCAGTATTGAAGGGCCTGTTCCTGCTCCTCCATGTCCAGTACTGAAGGGCCTGTTCCTGCTCCTCCATGTCCAGTACTGAAGGGCCTGTTCCTGCTCCTCCATGTCCAGTACTGAAGGGCCTGTTCCTGCTCCTCCATGTCCAGTACTGAAGGGCCTGTTCCTGCTCCTCCATGTCCAGTACTGAAGGGCCTGTTCCTCCATGTCCAGTACTGAAGGGCCTGTTCCTGCTCCTCCATGTCCAGTACTGACGGGCCTGTTTCTCCATGTCCAGTACTGAAGGGCCTGTTCCTCCATGTCCAGTATTGAAGGGCCTGTTCCTGCTCCTCCATGTCCAGTACTGAAGGGCCTGTTCCTGCTCCCTCATGTCCAGTACTGAAGGGCCTGTTTCTCCATGTCCAGTACTGAAGGGCCTGTTTCTCCATGTCCAGTACCGAAGGGCCTGTTCCTGTTCCACCATGTCCAGTATTGAAGGGCCTGTTTCTCCATGTCCAGTACTGAAGGGCCTGTTCCGGCCCCCTCATGTCCACTACTTAAGGGCCTGTTCCTGTTCCTCCATGTGCAGGATTGAAAGGCCTGTTCCTCCATGTGCAGTACTGAAGAGCCTGCTCCTCCATGTCCAGTATTGAAGGGTCTGTTTCTCCATGTCCACTACTTAAGGGCCTGTTCCTGCTTCTCCATGTCCAGTACTGAAGGGCCTGTTCCTCCATGTCCAGTATCAAATGGCCTGCTCCTGCTCTCTCGTGTCCAGTACTGAAGGGCCTGTTTGTCCATGTCCAGTACTGAAGGGCATGTTCCTGCTCCTCCATGTCCAGGACTGAAGGGCCTGTTACTGTTCCTACATGTCCAGTACTGAAGGGCCTGTTACTGCTCTCTAATGTCCATTACTGAAGGGCCTGTTTCTGCATGTCCAGGACTAAAGGGCCTGTTCCTGTTCCTCCATCTCCAGTACTGAAGGGCCTGTTCCTGCTCCTCCATGTCCAGTACTGAAGGGCCTGTTCCTGCTCCCTCATGTCCAGTGCTAAAGGGCCTGTTCCTCCATGTGCAGTACTGAAGGGCCTGTTCCTGCTTCTCCATGTCCAGTACTGATGGGCCTGTTCCTGCTCCCTCATGTCCAGTACTAAAGGGCCTGTTCCTCCATGTCCAGTAATAAGGGGCCTGTTCCTGTTTCTGCATGTCCAGTACTGAAGGTCCTGTTCCTCAATGTCCAGTACTGAAGGGCCTGTTCCTCTATGTCCACTACTAAAGGGCCTGTTCCTGCTCCTCCATGTCCACTACTAAAGGGACCTGCTCCTGCTCCTCCATGTCCAGTACTGAAGGTCCTGCTCCCTCATGTCCAGTACTAAAGGGCCTGTTCCTCCATGTCCAGTACTAAAGAGCCTGTTCCTCCCTGTACAGTACTGAAGGGCCTGTTCCTCCATGTACAGTATTGAAGGGCCTGTTCCTGCTCTTCTATTTCCAGTACTAAAGGGCCTGTTCCTCCATGTCCAGTACTAAAGGGCCTGTTCCTCCATGTCCAGTACTGAAGGGCCCTTTCCTGCTCCTCCATGTCCAGTACTGAAGGGCCTGTTCCTCCATGTCCAGTACTTAAGGACCTGTTCCTCCATGTCCAGTATTGAATGCCATTTTCTCCATGTCCAGTACTGAAGGGCCTGTTCCTGCATGTGCAGTACTGAAGGGTATGTTCCTGCTCCTCCATGTCCAGCACTGAAGGGCCTGTTCCCGCTCCTCCATGTCCAGTACTGAAGGGCCTGTTCCTGCTCACTCATGTCCACTTCTAAGGGGCCTGTTCCTGCTCCTCCATGTCCAGTTCTGAAGGGCCTGTTCCTCCATGTGCAGTACTGAAGGGTATGTTCCTGCTCCTCCATGTCCAGCACTGAAGGGCCTGTTCCCGCTCCTCCATGTCCAGTACTGAAGGGCCTGTTCCTGCTCCTCCATGTCCAGTACTGAAGGGCCTGTTCCTGCTCCTCCATGTCCAGTACTGAAGGGTCATTTCCTGCTCCTCCATGTCCAGCACTGAAGGGCCTGTTCCTGCTCCTCCATGTCCAGTACTGAAGTGCCTGTTCCTGCTCCTCCATGTCCAGTACTGAAGGGCCTGTTCCTGCTCCTCCATGTCCAGTACTGAAGGGCCTGTTCCTCCATGTACAGTATTGAAGGGCCTGTTCCTGCTCCTCCATGTCCAGTACTGACGGGCCTTATTCTCCATGTCCAGTACTGAAGGGCCTGTTCCTCCATGTCCAGCACTTAAGTGCCTGTTCCTGCTCCTCCATGTCCAGTACTGAAGGGCCTGTTCCTGTTCCCTCATGTCCTGTACTGAAGGGCCTGTTCCTGCTCTTCCATGTCTAGTGCTGAAGTGCCTGTTTCTCCATGTCCAGTACTGAAGGGCCTGTTCCTGTTTCTCCATGTCCAGTACTGAAGGGCCTGTTCCTGTTCCTCCATGTCCAATATTGATGGGCCTGTTTCTCCATGTCCAGTACTGAAGGGCCTGTTCCTGTTTCTCCATGTCCAGCACTAAAGGGCCAGTTCCTGTTCCTCCATCTCCAGTACTGAAGGGCATGTTCCTGCTCCTCCATGTCCAGTACTGAAGGGCCTGTTCCTGCTCCCTCATGTCCAGTACTAAAGGGCCTGTTCCTCCATGTGCAGTACTGAAGGGCCTGTTCCTGCTTCTCCATGTCCCGTACTGAAGGGCCTGTTCCTGTTCCTCCATGTCCAGTACTAAGGGGCCTGTTCCTGCTCCTCCATGTCCAGTACTGAAAGGTCTGTTCCTGTTTCTGCATGTCCAGTACTGAAGGTCCTGTTCCTCAATGTCCAGTACTGAAGGGTCTGTTCCTGTTTCTCCATGTCCAGTATTGAAGGGCCTGTTCCTCCATGTCCAGTACTGAAGGGCCTGTTCCTGCTCCCTCATGTCCACTACTTAAGGGACTTTTCCTGCTCCTCCATGTCCAGTACTGAAGGGCCTGTTCCTCCATGTGCAGTACTGAAGGGCCTGTTCCTCCTTGTCCAGTACTATAGGGCCTGTTCCTGTTCCTCCATGTCCAATACTGAATGGCCTGTTCCTGTTTCTCCATTTCCAGTACTAAAGGGCCTGTTCCTCCATGTACAGTACAAAGGGACCTGTTCCTGCTCCTCCATGTCCAGTACTGAAGATCCTGCTCCCTCATGTCCAGTACTAAAGGCCCTGTTCCTCTATGTCAAGTACTGAAAGGCCTGTTCCTCCATGTCCAGTACTAAAGGGCCTGTTCCTGCTCTTCTATTTCCAGTACTAAAGGGCCTGTTCCTCCATGTCCAGTACTAAAGAGCCTGTTCCTCCCTGTGCAGTACTGAAGGGCCTGTTCCTCCATGTCCAGTACTAAAGGGCCTGTTCCTGCTCCTCCATGTCCAGTACTGAAGGGCCTGTTCCTCCATGTCCAGTACTTAAGGACCTGTTCCTCCATGTCCAGTACTTAAGGACCTGTTCCTCCATGTCCAGTATTGAATGCCATTTTCTCCATGTCCAGTACTGAAGGGCCTGTTCCTGCTCACTCATGTCCACTTCTAAGGGGCCTGTTCCTGCTCCTATATTTCCAGTACTGAAGGGCCTGTTTGTACATGTACAGAACTAAAAGGCCTGTTCCTGCTCCCTCACGTCCACTACTTAAGGGCCTGTTCCTGCTCCTCCATTTCCAGTACTGAAGGGCCTGTTTCTCCATGTCCAGTACTGAAGGGCCTCTTCCTCCATGTCCAGTATTGAAGGGCCTGTTCCTGTTCCTCCATTTCCAGTACCGAAGGGCCTGTTCCTCCATGTCCAGCACTGAAGGGCCTGTTCCTGCTCCTCCATGTCCAGTACTGAAGGGCCTGTTCCTGTTCCCTCATGTCCTGTACTGAAGGGCCTGTTCCTGCTCCTCCATGCCCAATATTAATGGGCCTGTTTCTCCATGTCCAGTACTGAAGGGCCTGTTCCTGTTTCTCCATGTCCAGCACTGAAGGGCCTGTTCCTGCTCCTCCATGTCCAGTACTGAATGGCCTGTTCCTGCTCCTCCATGTCCAGTACTGAAGGGCCTGTTCCTGCTTCTCCATGTCCAGTACTGAAGTACCTGTTCCTGCTCCTCCATGTCCAGTACTGAAGGGCCTGTTCCTCCATGTCCAGTACTGAAGGGCCTGTTCCTGCTTCTCCATGTCCAGTACTAACGGGCCTGTTTCTCCATGTCCAGCACTGAAGGGCCTGTTCCTCCATGTCCAGCACTGAAGGGCCTGTTTCTGTCCCTCCATGTCCAGTACTGAAGGGCCTGTTCCTGCTCCTCCATGTCCAGTACTGACAGGCCTGTTTCTCCATGTCCAGTACTGAAGGGCCTGTTCCTCCATGTCCAGCACTGAAGGGCCTGTTCCTGCTCCTCTATGTCCAGTACTGAAGGGCCTGTTCCTGCTCCTCCATGTCCAGTACTGAAGGGCCTGTTCCTCCATGTCCAGTATTGAAGGGCCAGTTTCTGCTCCTCCATGTCCAGTATTGAAGGGCCTGTTTCTCCATATCCAGTACTGAAGGGCCTGTTTCTCAATATCCAGTACTGAAGGGCCTGTTTTTCCATGTCAAGTACCGAAGAGCCTGTTCCTCCATGTCCAGTAGTAAAGATCCTGTTCCTCCCTGTACAGTACTGAAGGGCCTGTTCCTCCATGTATAGTATTGAAGGGCCTGTTCCTGCTCTTCTATTTCCAGTACTAAAGGGCCTGTTCCTCCATGTCTAGTACTAAAGGGCCTGTTTGTCCATGTCCAGTACTGAAGGGCCTGTTTCTCCATGTCCAGTACTGAAGGGCCTGTTCCTGCTCCCTCATGTCCAGTACTAAATGAACTGTTCCTGCTCCTCCATGTCCAGTCCTAAAGGGCCTGTTCCTGTTCCTCCATGTCCAGTATTGAAGCGCCTGTTCCTCCATGTGCAGTACTGAAGGGCCTGTTCCTCCATGTCCAGTACTAAAGGGCCTGTTCCTGCTCCTCCATGTCCAGTACTGAAGGGCCTGTTCCTCCATGTCCAGTACTTAAGGACCTGTTCCTCCATGTCCAGTATTGAATGCCATTTTCTCCATGTCCAGTACTGAAGGGCCTGTTCCTGCTCACTCATGTCCACTTCTTAAGGGCCTGTTCCTGCTGCTCCATGTCCAGTTCTGAAGGTCCTGTTCCTCCATGTCCAGTACTGAAGGGCCTGTTTCTCCATGTCCAGTACTGAAGGGCCTATTCCTGCTCCTCCATGTCCAGTACTGAAGGGCCTGTTTGTCCATGTCCAGTACTGAAGGGCCTGTTCCTGCTCCTCCATGTCCAGTACTATAGGGCATGTTCCTGTTTCTCCATGTCCAATATTGATGGGCCTGTTTCTCCATGTCCAGTACTGAAGGGCCTGTTCCTGCTCCTCCATGTCCAGTACTGAAGGGCCTGTTCCTGCTCCTCCATGTCCAGTACTGAAGGGCCTGTTCCTGCTCCTCCATGTCCAGTACTGAAGGGCCTGTTCCTGCTCTTCCATGTCCAGTACTAAAGGGCCTGTTCTTTCATGTGCAGTACTGAAGGGCCTGTCCCTGTTCCTCCATGTCCAGTATTGAAGGGCCTGCTCCTCCATGTCCAGCACTGAAGGGCATGTTCCTGCTCCCTCATGTACAGTACTAAAGGACCTGTTCCTGCTCCTCCATGTCCAGTCCTAAAGGGCCTGTTCCTGCTTCTCCATGTCCAGTACTGAATAGCCTGTTCCTCCATGTCCAGTATTGAAGCGCCTGTTCCTCCATGTGCAGTACTGAAGGGCCTGTTCCTCCATGTCCAGTACTAAAGGGCCTGTTCCTGCTCCTCCATGTCCAGTACTGAAGGGCCTGTTCCTCCATGTCCAGTACTTAAGGACCTGTTCCTCCATGTCCAGTATTGAATGCCATTTTCTCCATGTCCAGTACTGAAGGGCCTGTTCCTGCTCACTCATGTCCACTTCTTAAGGGCCTGTTCCTGCTCCTCCATGTCCAGTTCTGAAGGTCCTGTTCCTCCATGTCCAGTACTGAAGGGCCTGTTTCTCCATGTCCAGTACTGAAGGGCCTATTCCTGCTCCTCCATGTCCAGTACTGAAGGGCCTGTTTGTCCATGTCCAGTACTGAAGGGCCTGTTCCTGCTCCTCCATGTCCAGTCCTAAAGGGCATGTTCCTGTTTCTCCATGTCCAGTACTGAAGGGCCTGTTCCTGCTCCTCCATTTCCAATACTGAAGGGCCTGTTCCTGCTCCTCCATGTCCAATATTGATGGGCCTGTTTCTCCATGTCCAGTACTGAAGGGCCTGTTCCTGTTTCTCCATGTCCAGCACTGAAGGGCCTGTTCCTGCTCCTCCATGTCCAGTACTGAAGGGCCTGTTCCTGCTCCTCCATGTCCAGTACTGAAGGGCCTGTTCCTGCTCCTCCATGTCCAGTACTGAAGGGCCTGTTCCTGCTCCTCCATGTCCAGTACTGAAGGGCCTGTTCCTGCTCCCTCATGTCCAGTACTAAAGGGCCTGTTCCTCCATGTCCAGTAGTAAGGGCCCTTTCCTGCTCCTCCATGTTCAGTGTTGAAGGGCCTGTTTCTCCATGTCCATTACTGAAGGGCCTGTTCCTGCTCCCTCATGTCCAATACTAAAGGGCCTGTTCCTGCTCCTCCATTTCCAGTACTGAAGGGCCTGTTCCTGCTCCTCCATTTCCAATACTGAAGGGCCTGTTCCTGCTCCTCCATGTCCAATATTGATGGGCCTGTTTCTCCATGTCCAGTACTGAAGGGCCTGTTCCTGTTTCTCCATGTCCAGCACTGAAGGGCCTGTTCCTGCTCCTCCATGTCCAGTACTGAAGGGCCTGTTCCTGCTCCTCCATGTCCAGTACTGAAGGGCCTGTTCCTGCTCCTCCATGTCCAGTACTGAAGGGCCTGTTCCTGCTCCTCCATGTCCAGTACTGAAGGGCCTGTTCCTGCTCCCTCATGTCCAGTACTAAAGGGCCTGTTCCTCCATGTCCAGTAGTAAGGGCCCTTTCCTGCTCCTCCATGTTCAGTGTTGAAGGGCCTGTTTCTCCATGTCCATTACTGAAGGGCCTGTTCCTGCTCCCTCATGTCCAATACTAAAGGGCCTGTTCCTGCTCCTCCATTTCCAGTACTGAAGGGCCTGTTCCTGCTCCCTCATGTCCAGTACTAAAGGGCCTGTTCCTCCATGTCAAGTAGTAAGGGGCCTGTTCCTGCTCCTCCATGTCCAGTATTGAAGGGCCTGTTTCTCCATGTCCATTACTGAAGGGCCTGTTCCTGCTCCCTCATGTCCTATACTAAAGGGCCTGTTCCTGCTCCTCCATTTCTAGTACTGAAGGGCCTGTTCCTGCTCCCTCATTTAGTACTGTACATGAGGGAACAGGAACAGTCCCTTTAGTACTGGACATGGAGAAGCAGGAACAGGCACTTCAGTACTGGACATGGAGGAAAAGGTCTTTCAGTACTGGACATGGAGGAACAGGGACAGGCCCTTCAGTACTGGACATGAAGAAACAGGGACAGGCCCTTCAGTACTGGACATGGAGGAACAGGCCCTTCAGTACTGGACATGGATGAGCAGTTACAGTACTGAAGGGCCTGTTCCTGCTTCCTCTTGTCCATCACTGAAGGGCCTGTTCCTGTTCCTCCATGTCCACTACTAAAGGGACTGTTCCTGTTTCTCCATGTCCAGTACTGAAGGGCCTGTTTCTCCATGTCCAATACTGAAGGGTCTGTTCATGCTCCATTATGTCCAGTACCAAAGGGCCTGTTCCTGCTCCTCCTATTCCAGTACTGAAGGGCCTGTTCCTGCTCCTTCATGTCCATCACTGAAGGGCCTGTTCCTGTTCCTCCATGTCCAGTACTAAAGGGCCTGTTCCTGCTCCTCCATGTCCAGTACTGAAGGTCCTGTTCCTGTTTCTCCATGTCCAGTACTAAAGGGCCTGTTCGTCCATGTGCAGTCCTGAAGGGCCTGTTCCTGCTTCTCCATGTCCAGTACTGAAGGGCCTGTTCCTACATGTCCAGTACTGAAGGTCCTGTTCCTGCTCCTCCATGTCCAGTACTGAAGGGCCTGTTCCTGTTTCTGCATGTCCATTACTGATGGTCCTGCTCCCTCATGTCCACAACTGAAGGGCCTGTCCCTGCTCCTCCATGTCAAGTACTGAAGGGCCTGTTCCTCCATGTCCAGAACTGAAGTGCCTTTTCCTCCATGTCCAGAACTGAAGGGCCTGTTCCTCCAAATCCAGTATTGAAGGCCATTTTCTCCATGTCCAGTACTGAAGAGCCTGTTTCTCCATGTCCAGTACTGAAGGGCCTGTTCCTGCTCCCTTATGTCCAGTACTAAAGGGCCTGTTCCTGCTCCTCCATTTCCAGTACTGAAGGGCCTGTTCCTCCATGTACAGTATTGAAGGGCCTGTTCCTGCTCTTCTATTTCCAGTACTAAAGGGCCTGTTCCTCCATGTCTAGTACTAAAGGGCCTGTTTGTCCATGTCCAGTACTGAAGGGCCTGTTCCTGCTTCTCCATGTCCAGTACTGAAGGGCCTGTTCCTACATGTCCAGTACTGAAGGTCCTGTTCCTGCTCCTCCATGTCCAGTACTGAAGGGCCTGTTCCTGTTTCTGCATGTCCAGTACTGATGGTCCTGCTCCCTCATGTCCACAACTGAAGGGCCTGTCCCTGCTCCTCCATGTCAAGTACTGAAGGGCCTGTTCCTCCATGTCCAGAAGTGAAGTGCCTGTTCCTCCATGTCCAGAACTGAAGGGCCTGTTCCTCCAAATCCAGTATTGAAGGCCATTTTCTCCATGTCCAGTACTGAAGAGCCTGTTTCTCCATGTCCAGTACTGAAGGGCCTGTTCCTGCTCCCTCATGTCCAGTACTAAAGGGCCGGTTCCTGCTCCTCCATTTCCAGTACTGAAGGGCCTGTTCCTCCATGTACAGTATTGAAGGGCCTGTTCCTGCTCTTCTATTTCCAGTACTAAAGGGCCTGTTCCTCCATGTCCAGTACTGAAGGGCCTGTTCCTGCTCCCTCATGTCCAGTACTAAATGAACTGTTCCTGCTCCTCCATGTACAGTCCTAAAGGGCCTGTTCCTGCTTCTCCATGTCCAGTACTGAATAGCCTGTTCCTCCATGTCCAGTATTGAAGCGCCTGTTCCTCCATGTGCAGTACTGAAGGGCATGTTCCTCCATGTCCAGTACTAAAGGGCCTGTTCCTGCTCCTCCATGTCCAGTACTGTAGGGCCTGTTCCTCCATGTCCAGTACTTAAGGACCTGTTCCTCCATGTCCAGTATTGAATGCCATTTTCTCCATGTCCAGTACTGAAGGGCCTGTTCCTGCATGTCCAGTATTGAAGGGCCTGTTTCTCCATATTCAGTACTGAAGGGCCTGTTTCTCCATGTCCAGTACCGAAGGGCCTGTTCCTCCATGTCCAGCACTGAAGGGCCTGTTCCTGCTCCTCCATGTCCAGTACTGAAGGGCCTGTTCCTGTTCCCTCATGTCCTGTACTGAAGGGCCTGTTCCTGCTCTTCCATGTCTAGTGCTGAAGTGCCTGTTTCTCCATGTCCAGTACTGAAGGGCCTGTTCCTTTTTCTCCATGTCCAGTACTGAAGGGCCTGTTCCTGTTCCTCCATTTCCAGTACTGAAGGGCCTGTTCCTGCTCCTCCATGTCCAGTACTGAAGGGCCTGTTCCTGCTTCTCCATGTCCAGTACTGAAGGGCCTGTTCCTGTTTCTCCATGTCCAGCACTGAAGGGCCTGTTCCTGCTCCTCCATGTCCAGTACTGAATGGCCTGTTCCTGCTCCTCCATGTCCAGTACTGAAGGGCCTGTTCCTGCTTCTCCATGTCCAGTACTGAAGTACCTGTTCCTGCTCCTCCATGTCCAGTACTGAAGGGCCTATTCCTGCTCCTCCATGTCCAGTACTGAAGGGCCTGTTCCTCCTTGTCCAGTACTGAAGGGCCTATTCCTGCTCCTCCATGTCCAGTACTGAAGGGCCTGCTCCTCCATGTCCAGTACTGACGGGCCTGTTTCTCCATGTCCAGTACTGAAGGGCCTGTTCCTCCATGTCCAGCACTGAAGGGCCTGTTCCTGCTCCTCCATGTCCAGTACTGAAGGGCCTGTTCCTCCATGTCCAGTATTGAATGCCATTTTCTCCATGTCCAGCACTGAAGGGCCTGTTCCTGCTCACTCATGTCCACTTCTTAAGGGCCTGTTCCTGCTGCTCCATGTCCAGTTCTGAAGGTCCTGTTCCTCCATGTCCAGTACTGAAGGGCCTGTTTCTCCATGTCCAGTACTGAAGGGCCTATTCCTGCTCCTCCATGTCCAGTACTGAAGGGCCTGTTTGTCCATGTCCAGTACTGGAGGGCCTGTTCCTGCTCCTCCATGTCCAGTACTGAAGGGCCTGTTCCTGCTCCTCCATGTCCAGTACTGAAGGGCCTGTTCCTGCTCCTCCATGTCCAGTACTGAAGGGCCTGTTCCTGCTCTTCCATGTCCAGTACTAAAGGGCCTGTTCTTTCATGTGCAGTACTGAAGGGCCTGTCCCTGTTCCTCCATGTCCAGTATTGAAGGGCCTGCTCCTCCATGTCCAGCACTGAAGGGCCTGTTCCTGCTCCCTCATGTACAGTACTAAAGGACCTGTTCCTGCTCCTCCATGTCCAGTCCTAAAGGGCCTGTTCCTGCTTCTCCATGTCCAGTACTGAAGGGCCTGTTCCTGCTCCTCCATGTCCAGTACTGAAGGGCCTGTTCCTGCTCCTCCATGTCCAGTACTGAAGGGCCTGTTCCTGCTCTTCCATGTCCAGTACTAAAGGGCCTGTTCTTTCATGTGCAGTACTGAAGGGCCTGTCCCTGTTCCTCCATGTCCAGTATTGAAGGGCCTGCTCCTCCATGTCCAGCACTGAAGGGCCTGTTCCTGCTCCCTCATGTACAGTACTAAAGGACCTGTTCCTGCTCCTCCATGTCCAGTCCTAAAGGGCCTGTTCCTGCTTCTCCATGTCCAGTACTGAATAGCCTGTTCCTCCATGTCCAGTATTGAAGCGCCTGTTCCTCCATGTGCAGTACTGAAGGGCCTGTTCCTGTTTCTGCATGTCCAGTACTGATGGTCCTGCTCCCTCATGTCCACAACTGAAGGGCCTGTCCCTGCTCCTCCATGTCAAGTACTGAAGGGCCTGTTCCTGTTTCTGCATGTCCAGTACTGATGGTCCTGCTCCATCATGTCCACAACTGAAGGGCCTGTCCCTGCTCCTCCATGTCAAGTACTGAAGGGCCTGTTCCTCCATGTCCAGAACTGAAGTGCCTGTTCCTCCATGTCGAGAACTGAAGGGCCTGTTCCTCCAAATCCAGTATTGAAGGCCATTTTCTCCATGTCCAGTACTGAAGAGCCTGTTTCTCCATGTCCAGTACTGAAGGGCCTGTTCCTGCTCCCTCATGTCCAGTACTAAAGGGCCTGTTCCTGCTCCTCCATTTCCAGTACTGAAGGGCCTGTTCCTCCATGTACAGTATTGAAGGGCCTGTTCCTGCTCTTCTATTTCCAGTACTAAAGGGCCTGTTCCTCCATGTCTAGTACTAAAGGGCCTGTTTGTCCATGTCCAGTACTGAAGGGCCTGTTTCTCCATGTCCAGTACTGAAGGGCCTGTTCCTGCTCCCTCATGTCCAGTACTAAATGAACTGTTCCTGCTCCTCCATGTCCAGTCCTAAAGGGCCTGTTCCTGCTTCTCCATGTCCAGTACTGAATAGCCTGTTCCTCCATGTCCAGTATTGAAGCGCCTGTTCCTCCATGTGCAGTACTGAAGGGCCTGTTCCTCCATGTCTAGTACTAAAGGGCCTGTTTGTCCATGTCCAGTACTGAAGGGCCTGTTTCTCCATGTCCAGTACTGAAGGGCCTGTTCCTGCTCCTCCATGTCCAGTCCTAAAGGGCCTGTTCCTGCTTCTCCATGTCCAGTACTGAATAGCCTGTTCCTCCATGTCCAGTATTGAAGCGCCTGTTCCTCCATGTGCAGTACTGAAGGGCCTGTTCCTCCATGTCCAGTACTAAAGGGCCTGTTCCTGCTCCTCCATGTCCAGTACTGTAGGGCCTGTTCCTCCATGTCCAGTACTTAAGGACCTGTTCCTCCATGTCCAGTATTGAATGCCATTTTCTCCATGTCCAGTACTGAAGGGCCTGTTCCTGCATGTCCAGTATTGAAGGGCCTGTTTCTCCATATCCAGTACTGAAGGGCCTGTTTCTCCATGTCCAGTACCGAAGAGCCTGTTCCTCCATGTCCAGCACTGAAGGGCCTGTTCCTGCTCCTCCATGTCCAGTACTGAAGGGCCTGTTCCTGTTCCCTCATGTCCTGTACTGAAGGGCCTGTTCCTGCTCTTCCATGTCTAGTGCTGAAGTGCCTGTTTCTCCATGTCCAGTACTGAAGGGCCTGTTCCTGTTTCTCCATGTCCAGTACTGAAGGGCCTGTTCCTGTTCCTCCATTTCCAGTACTGAAGGGCCTGTTCCTGCTCCTCCATGCCCAATATTGATGGGCCTGTTTCTCCATGTCCAGTACTGAAGGGCCTGTTCCTGTTTCTCCATGTCCAGCACTGAAGGGCCTGTTCCTGCTCCTCCATGTCCAGTACTGAATGGCCTGTTCCTGCTCCTCCATGTCCAGTACTGAAGGGCCTGTTCCTGCTTCTCCATGTCCAGTACTGAAGTACCTGTTCCTGCTCCTCCATGTCCAGTACTGAAGGGCCTGTTCCTCCATGTCCAGTACTGAAGGGCCTGTTCCTGCTTCTCCATGTCCAGTACTGAAGTACCTGTTCCTGCTCCTCCATGTCCAGTACTGAAGGGCCTATTCCTGCTCCTCCATGTCCAGTACTGAAGGGCCTGTTCCTGCTCCTCCATGTCCAGTACTGACGGGCCTGTTTCTCCATGTCCAGCACTGAAGGGCCTGTTCCTCCATGTCCAGCACTGAAGGGCCTGTTCCTGTCCCTCCATGTCCAGTACTGAAGGGCCTGTTCCTCCATGTCCAGCACTGAAGGGCCTGTTCCTGCTCCTCCATGTCCAGTACTGAAGGACCTGTTCCTGCTCCTCCATGTCCAGTACTGAAGGGACTGTTTCTCCATGTCCAGTACTGAAGGGCCTGTTTCTCCATATCCAGTACTGAAGGGCCTGTTTCTCCATATCCTGTACTGAAGGGCCTGTTTTTCCATGTCAAGTACCGAAGAGCCTGTTCCTCCATGTCCAGTAGTAAAGATCCTGTTCCTCCCTGTACAGTACTGAAGGGCCTGTTCCTCCATGTACAGTATTGAAGGGCCTGTTCCTGCTCTTCTATTTCCAGTACTAAAGGGCCTGTTCCTCCATGTCTAGTACTAAAGGGCCTGTTTGTCCATGTCCAGTACTGAAGGGCCTGTTTCTCCATGTCCAGTACTGAAGGGCCTGTTCCTGCTCCCTCATGTCCAGTACTAAATGAACTGTTCCTGCTCCTCCATGTCCAGTCCTAAAGGGCCTGTTCCTGCTTCTCCATGTCCAGTACTGAAGCGCCTGTTCCTCCATGTGCAGTACTGAAGGGCCTGTTCCTCCATGTCCAGTATTAAAGGGCCTGTTCCTGCTCCTCCATGTCCAGTACTGAAGGGCCTGTTCCTCCATGTCCAGTACTTAAGGACCTGTTCCTCCATGTCCAGTATTGAATGCCATTTTCTCCATGTCCAGTACTGAAGGGCCTGTTCCTGCTCACTCATGTCCACTTCTTAAGGGCCTGTTCCTGCTGCTCCATGTCCAGTTCTGAAGGTCCTGTTCCTCCATGTCCAGTACTGAAGGGCCTGTTTCTCCATGTCCAGTACTGAAGGGCCTATTCCTGCTCCTCCATGTCCAGTACTGAAGGGCCTGTTTGTCCATGTCCAGTACTGAAGGGCCTGTTCCTGCTCCTCCATGTCCAGTACTGAAGGGCCTGTTCCTGCTCCTCCATGTCCAGTACTGAAGGGCCTGTTCCTGCTCTTCCATGTCCAGTACTAAAGGGCCTGTTCTTTCATGTGCAGTACTGAAGGGCCTGTCCCTGTTCCTCCATGTCCAGTATTGAAGGGCCTGCTCCTCCATGTCCAGCACTGAAGGGCCTGTTCCTGCTCCCTCATGTACAGTACTAAAGGACCTGTTCCTGCTCCTCCATGTCCAGTCCTAAAGGGCCTGTTCCTGCTTCTCCATGTCCAGTACTGAATAGCCTGTTCCTCCATGTCCAGTATTGAAGCGCCTGTTCCTCCATGTGCAGTACTGAAGGGCCTGTTCCTCCATGTCCAGTACTAAAGGGCCTGTTCCTGCTCCTCCATGTCCAGTACTGAAGGGCCTGTTCCTCCATGTCCAGTACTTAAGGACCTGTTCCTCCATGTCCAGTATTGAATTCCATTTTCTCCATGTCCAGTACTGAAGGGCCTGTTCCTGCTCACTCATGTCCACTTCTTAAGGGCCTGTTCCTGCTCCTCCATGTCCAGTTCTGAAGGTCCTGTTCCTCCATGTCCAGTACTGAAGGGCCTGTTTCTCCATGTCCAGTACTGAAGGGCCTATTCCTGCTCCTCCATGTCCAGTACTGAAGGGCCTGTTTGTCCATGTCCAGTACTGAAGGGCTTGTTCCTGCTCCTCCATGTCCAGTCCTAAAGGGCATGTTCCTGTTTCTCCATGTCCAGTACTGAAGGGCCTGTTCCTGCTCCTCCATTTCCAATACTGATGGGCCTGTTCCTGCTCCTCCATGTCCAATATTGATGGGCCTGTTTCTCCATGTCCAGTACTGAAGGGCCTGTTCCTGTTTCTCCATGTCCAGCACAGAAGGGCCTGTTCCTGCTCCTCCATGTCCAGTACTGAAGGGCCTGTTCCTGCTCCTCCATGTCCAGTACTGAAAGGCCTGTTCCTGCTCCTCCATGTCCAGTACTGAAGGGCCTGTTCCTGCTCCTCCATGTCCAGTACTGAAGGGCCTGTTCCTGCTCCTCCATGTCCAGTACTGAAGGGCCTGTTCCTCCATGTACAGTATTGAAGGGCCTGTTCCTGCTCTTCTATTTCCAGTACTAAAGGGCCTGTTCCTCCATGTCTAGTACTAAAGGGCCTGTTTGTCCATGTCCAGTACTGAAGGGCCTGTTTCTCCATGTCCAGTACTGAAGGGCCTGTTCCTGCTCCCTCATGTCCAGTACTAAATGAACTGTTCCTGCTCCTCCATGTCCAGTCCTAAAGGGCCTGTTCCTGCTTCTCCATGTCCAGTACTGAATAGCCTGTTCCTCCATGTCCAGTATTGAAGCGCCTGTTCCTCCATGTGCAGTACTGAAGGGCCTGTTCCTCCATGTCTAGTACTAAAGGGCCTGTTTGTCCATGTCCAGTACTGAAGGGCCTGTTTCTCCATGTCCAGTACTGAAGGGCCTGTTCCTGCTCCTCCATGTCCAGTCCTAAAGGGCCTGTTCCTGCTTCTCCATGTCCAGTACTGAATAGCCTGTTCCTCCATGTCCAGTATTGAAGCGCCTGTTCCTCCATGTGCAGTACTGAAGGGCCTGTTCCTCCATGTCCAGTACTAAAGGGCCTGTTCCTGCTCCTCCATGTCCAGTACTGTAGGGCCTGTTCCTCCATGTCCAGTACTTAAGGACCTGTTCCTCCATGTCCAGTATTGAATGCCATTTTCTCCATGTCCAGTACTGAAGGGCCTGTTCCTGCATGTCCAGTATTGAAGGGCCTGTTTCTCCATATCCAGTACTGAAGGGCCTGTTTCTCCATGTCCAGTACCGAAGAGCCTGTTCCTCCATGTCCAGCACTGAAGGGCCTGTTCCTGCTCCTCCATGTCCAGTACTGAAGGGCCTGTTCCTGTTCCCTCATGTCCTGTACTGAAGGGCCTGTTCCTGCTCTTCCATGTCTAGTGCTGAAGTGCCTGTTTCTCCATGTCCAGTACTGAAGGGCCTGTTCCTGTTTCTCCATGTCCAGTACTGAAGGGCCTGTTCCTGTTCCTCCATTTCCAGTACTGAAGGGCCTGTTCCTGCTCCTCCATGCCCAATATTGATGGGCCTGTTTCTCCATGTCCAGTACTGAAGGGCCTGTTCCTGTTTCTCCATGTCCAGCACTGAAGGGCCTGTTCCTGCTCCTCCATGTCCAGTACTGAATGGCCTGTTCCTGCTCCTCCATGTCCAGTACTGAAGGGCCTGTTCCTGCTTCTCCATGTCCAGTACTGAAGTACCTGTTCCTGCTCCTCCATGTCCAGTACTGAAGGGCCTGTTCCTCCATGTCCAGTACTGAAGGGCCTGTTCCTGCTTCTCCATGTCCAGTACTGAAGTACCTGTTCCTGCTCCTCCATGTCCAGTACTGAAGGGCCTATTCCTGCTCCTCCATGTCCAGTACTGAAGGGCCTGTTCCTGCTCCTCCATGTCCAGTACTGACGGGCCTGTTTCTCCATGTCCAGCACTGAAGGGCCTGTTCCTCCATGTCCAGCACTGAAGGGCCTGTTCCTGTCCCTCCATGTCCAGTACTGAAGGGCCTGTTCCTCCATGTCCAGCACTGAAGGGCCTGTTCCTGCTCCTCCATGTCCAGTACTGAAGGACCTGTTCCTGCTCCTCCATGTCCAGTACTGAAGGGACTGTTTCTCCATGTCCAGTACTGAAGGGCCTGTTTCTCCATATCCAGTACTGAAGGGCCTGTTTCTCCATATCCTGTACTGAAGGGCCTGTTTTTCCATGTCAAGTACCGAAGAGCCTGTTCCTCCATGTCCAATAGTAAAGATCCTGTTCCTCCCTGTACAGTACTGAAGGGCCTGTTCCTCCATGTACAGTATTGAAGGGCCTGTTCCTGCTCTTCTATTTCCAGTACTAAAGGGCCTGTTCCTCCATGTCTAGTACTAAAGGGCCTGTTTGTCCATGTCCAGTACTGAAGGGCCTGTTTCTCCATGTCCAGTACTGAAGGGCCTGTTCCTGCTCCCTCATGTCCAGTACTAAATGAACTGTTCCTGCTCCTCCATGTCCAGTCCTAAAGGGCCTGTTCCTGCTTCTCCATGTCCAGTACTGAAGCGCCTGTTCCTCCATGTGCAGTACTGAAGGGCCTGTTCCTCCATGTCCAGTATTAAAGGGCCTGTTCCTGCTCCTCCATGTCCAGTACTGAAGGGCCTGTTCCTCCATGTCCAGTACTTAAGGACCTGTTCCTCCATGTCCAGTATTGAATGCCATTTTCTCCATGTCCAGTACTGAAGGGCCTGTTCCTGCTCACTCATGTCCACTTCTTAAGGGTCTGTTCCTGCTGCTCCATGTCCAGTTCTGAAGGTCCTGTTCCTCCATGTCCAGTACTGAAGGGCCTGTTTCTCCATGTCCAGTACTGAAGGGCCTATTCCTGCTCCTCCATGTCCAGTACTGAAGGGCCTGTTTGTCCATGTCCAGTACTGAAGGGCCTGTTCCTGCTCCTCCATGTCCAGTACTGAAGGGCCTGTTCCTGCTCCTCCATGTCCAGTACTGAAGGGCCTGTTCCTGCTCTTCCATGTCCAGTACTAAAGGGCCTGTTCTTTCATGTGCAGTACTGAAGGGCCTGTCCCTGTTCCTCCATGTCCAGTATTGAAGGGCCTGCTCCTCCATGTCCAGCACTGAAGGGCCTGTTCCTGCTCCCTCATGTACAGTACTAAAGGACCTGTTCCTGCTCCTCCATGTCCAGTCCTAAAGGGCCTGTTCCTGCTTCTCCATGTCCAGTACTGAATAGCCTGTTCCTCCATGTCCAGTATTGAAGCGCCTGTTCCTCCATGTGCAGTACTGAAGGGCCTGTTCCTCCATGTCCAGTACTAAAGGGCCTGTTCCTGCTCCTCCATGTCCAGTACTGAAGGGCCTGTTCCTCCATGTCCAGTACTTAAGGACCTGTTCCTCCATGTCCAGTATTGAATTCCATTTTCTCCATGTCCAGTACTGAAGGGCCTGTTCCTGCTCACTCATGTCCACTTCTTAAGGGCCTGTTCCTGCTCCTCCATGTCCAGTTCTGAAGGTCCTGTTCCTCCATGTCCAGTACTGAAGGGCCTGTTTCTCCATGTCCAGTACTGAAGGGCCTATTCCTGCTCCTCCATGTCCAGTACTGAAGGGCCTGTTTGTCCATGTCCAGTACTGAAGGGCCTGTTCCTGCTCCTCCATTTCCAATACTGACGGGCCTGTTCCTGCTCCTCCATGTCCAATATTGATGGGCCTGTTTCTCCATGTCCAGTACTGAAGGGCCTGTTCCTGTTTCTCCATGTCCAGCACAGAAGGGCCTGTTCCTGCTCCTCCATGTCCAGTACTGAAGGGCCTGTTCCTGCTCCTCCATGTCCAGTACTGAAAGGCCTGTTCCTGCTCCTCCATGTCCAGTACTGAAGGGCCTGTTCCTGCTCCTCCATGTCCAGTACTGAAGGGCCTGTTCCTGCTCCTCCATGTCCAGTACTGAAGGGCCTGTTCCTGCTCCCTCATGTCCAGTCCTAAAGGGCCTGTTCCTCAATGTCCAGTATTAAGGGACCTGTTCCTGCTCCTCCATGTCCAGTATTGAAGGGCATGTTCCTGTTTCTCCACATCCAGTATTGAACGGCTTGTTCCTGCTCCTCCATGTCCAGTATTGAAGGGCCTGTTTCTCAATGTCCAGTACTGAAGGGCCTGTTCCTGCTCCCTTATGTCCACTACTAACGGGCCTGTTCCTGCTCCTCCATTTCCAGTACTTATGGGCCTGTTCCTGCTCCCTCATGTCCAGTACTAAAGGGCCTGTTCCTCCATGTCCAGTAGTAAGGGCCCTTTCCTGCTCCTCCATGTTCAGTATTGAAGGGCCTGTTTCTCCATGTCCATTACTGAAGGGCCTGTTCCTGCTCCCTCATGTCCAATACTAAAGGGCCTGTTCCTGCTCCTCCATTTCCAGTACTGAAGGGCCTGTTCCTGCTCCCTCATGTCCAGTACTAAAGGGCCTGTTCCTCCATGTCAAGTAGTAAGGGGCCTGTTCCTACTCATCCATGTCCAGTATTGAATGGCCTGTTTCTCCATGTCCATTACTGAAGGGCCTGTTCCTGCTCCCTCATGTCCAATACTAAAGGGCCTGTTCCTGCTCCTCCATTTCTAGTACTGAAGGGCCTGTTCCTGCTCCCTCATTTAGTACTGTACATGAGGGAACAGGAACAGTCCCTTTAGTACTGGACATGGAGAAGCAGGAACAGGCACTTCAGTACTGGACATGGAGGAACAGGTCTTTCAGTACTGGACATGGAGGAACAGGGAAAGGCCCTTCAGTACTGGACATGAAGAAACAGGGACAGGCCCTTCAGTACTGGACATGGAGGAACAGGCCCTTCAGTACTGGACATGGAGGAGCAGTTACAGTACTGAAGGGCCTGTTCCTGCTCCCTCTTGTCCATCACTGAAGGGCCTGTTCCTGTTCCTCCATGTCCACTACTAAAGGGACTGTTCCTGTTTCTCCATGTCCAGTACTGAAGGGCCTGTTTCTCCATGTCCAATACTGAAGGGTCTGTTCATGCTCCATTATGTCCAGTACCAAAGGGCCTGTTCCTGCTCCTCCTATTCCAGTACTGAAGGGCCTGTTCCTGCTCCCTCATGTCCATCACTGAAGGGCCTGTTACTTCTCCCTCATGTCCATCACTAAAGGGCCTGTTCCTGTTCCTCCATGTCCAGTACTAAAGGGCCTGTTCCTGCTCCTCCATGTGCAGTCCTGAAGGGCCTGTTCCTGCTTCTCCATGTCCAGTACTGAAGGGCCTGTTCCTACATGTCCAGTACTGAAGGTCCTGTTCCTGCTCCTCCATGTCCAGTACTGAAGGGCCTGTTCCTGTTTCTGCATGTCCAGTACTGATGGTCCTGCTCCCTCATGTCCACAACTGAAGGGCCTGTCCCTGCTCCTCCATGTCAAGTACTGAAGGGCCTGTTCCTCCATGTCCAGAACTGAAGGGCCTGTTCCTCCAAATCCAGTATTGAAGGCCATTTTCTCCATGTCCAGTACTGAAGAGCCTGTTTCTCCATGTCCAGTACTGAAGGGCCTGTTCCTGCTCCCTCATGTCCAGTACTAAAGGGCCTGTTCCTGCTCCTCCATTTCCAGTACTGAAGGGCCTGTTCCTGCTCCCTCATGTCCAGTACTGAAGGCCCTGTTCCTGCTCCTCCATTTCCAGTACTGAAGGGCCTGTTCCTGCTCCCTCATGTCCAGTACTAAAGGGCCTGTTCCTGCTCCTCCATTTCCAGTACTGAATGTCCTGTTCCTGCTCCCTCATGTCCAGTACTGAAGGTCCTGTTCCTGCTCCCTCATGTCCAGAACTGAAGGGCCTGTTCCTGCTCCTCCATGTCCAGTACTGAAGGGCCTGTTCCTGCTCCTCCATGTCCAGTACTGAAGGGCCTGTTCCTGCTCCTCCATGTCCACTACTGAATGGCCTGTTTCTCCATGTCCAGTACTGAAGGTCCTGCTCCCTCATGTCCAGTACTAAAGGCCCTGTTCCTCTATGTCAAGTACTGAAAGGCCTGTTCCTCCATGTCCAGTACAAAAGAGCCTGTTCCTCCATGTCCAGTACAAAAGAGCCTGTTCCTCCCTGTACAGTACTGAAGGGCCTGTTCCTCCATGTACAGTATTGAAGGGCGTGTTCCTGCTCTTCTATTTCCAGTACTAAAGGGCCTGTTCCTCCATGTCCAGTACTAAAGAGCCTGTTCCTCCCTGTGCAGTACTGAAGGGCCTGTTCCTCCATGTACAGTATTGAAGGGCGTGTTCCTGCTCTTCTATTTCCAGTACTAAAGGGCCTGTTCCTCCATGTCCAGTACTAAAGGGCCTGCTCCTCCATGTCTAGTACTAAAGGGCCTGCTCCTCCATGTCCAGTACTAAAGGGCCTGTTCCTGCTCCTCCATGTCCAGTACTTATGGACCTGTTCCTCCATGTCCAGTATTGAATGCCATTTTCTCCATGTCCAGTACTGAAGGGCCTGTTCCTGCTCACTCATGTCCACTTCTAAGGGGCCTGTTCCTGCTCCTCCATGTCCAGTTCTGAAGGTCCTGTTCCTCCATGTCCAGTACTAAAGGTCCTGTTCCTTCATGTCCAGTACTGAAGGGCCTGTTTGTCCATGTCCAGTACTGAAGGGCCTGTTTGTCCATGTACAGAACTGAAGGGCCTGTTCCTACTCCCTCACGTCCACTACTTAAGGGCCTGTTTCTCCATGTCCAGTACTGAAGGGCCTCTTCCTCCATGTCCAGTATTGAAGGGCCTGTTTCTCCAAATCCAGTACTTAAGGGCCTGTTTGTCCATGTCCAGTACCGAAGGGCCTGTTCCTCCATGTCCAGCACTGAAGGGCCTGTTCCTGCTCCTCCATGTCCAGTACTGAAGGGCCTGTTCCTGTTCCCTCATGTCATGTACTGAAGGGCCTGTTCCTGCTCTTCCATGTCTAGTGCTGAAGTGCCTGTTCCTCCATGTCCAGTATTGAAGGGCCAGTTTCTGCTCCTCCATGTCCAGTATTGAAGGGCCTGTTTCTCCATATCCAGTACTGAAGGGCCTGTTTCTCCATATCCAGTACTGAAGGGCCTGTTTTTCCATGTCCAGTACCGAAGAGCCTGTTCCTCCATGTCCAGTAGTAAAGATCCTGTTCCTCCCTGTACAGTACTGAAGGGCCTGTTCCTCCATGTACAGTATTGAAGGGCCTGTTCCTGCTCTTCTATTTCCAGTACTAAAGGGCCTGTTCCTCCATGTCTAGTACTAAAGGGCCTGTTTGTCCATGTCCAGTAGTGAAGGGCCTGTTTCTCCATGTCCAGTACTGAAGGGCCTGTTCCTGCTCCCTCATGTCCAGTACTAAATGAACTGTTCCTGCTCCTCCATGTCCAGTCCTAAAGGGCCTGTTCCTGCTTCTCCATGTCCAGTACTGAATAGCCTGTTCCTCCATGTCCAGTATTGAAGCGCCTGTTCCTCCATGTGCAGTACTGAAGGGCCTGTTCCTCCATGTCCAGTACTAAAGGGCCTGTTCCTGCTCCTCCATGTCCAGTACTGTAGGGCCTGTTCCTCCATGTCCAGTACTTAAGGACCTGTTCCTCCATGTCCAGTATTGAATGCCATTTTCTCCATGTCCAGTACTGAAGGGCCTGTTCCTGCTCACTCATGTCCACTTCTTAAGGGCCTGTTCCTGCTGCTCCATGTCCAGTTCTGAAGGTCCTGTTCCTCCATGTCCAGTACTGAAGGGCCTGTTTCTCCATGTCAAGTACTGAAGGGCCTGTTCCTTCTCCTCCATGTCCAGTACTAAAGGGCATGTTCCTGTTTCTCCATGTCCAATATTGATGGGCCTGTTTCTCCATGTCCAGTACTGAAGGGCCTGTTCCTGCTCCTCCATGTCCAGTACTGAAGGGCCTGTTCCTGCTCCTCCATGTCCAGTACTGAAGGGCCTGTTCCTGCTCCTCCATGTCCAGTACTGAAGGGCCTGTTCCTGCTCTTCCATGTCCAGTACTAAAGGGCCTGTTCTTTCATGTGCAGTACTGAAGGGCCTGTCCCTGTTCCTCCATGTCCAGTACTGAAGGGCCTGTTCCAGCTCCTCCATGTCCAGTACTGAAGGGCCTGTTCCTGCTCTTCCATGTCCAGTACTAAAGGGCCTGTTCCTCCATGTGCAGTACTGAAGGGCCTGTTCCTCCATGTCCAGTTCTAAAGGGCCTGTTCCTGCTCCTCCATGTCCAGTATTGAAGGGCCTGTTTCTCAATGTCCAGTACTGAAGGGCCTGTTCCTGCTCCCTTATGTCCACTACTAACGGGCCTGTTCCTGCTCCTCCATTTCCAGTACTTATGGGCCTGTTCCTGCTCCCTCATGTCCAGTACTAAAGGGCCTGTTCCTCCATGTCCAGTAGTAAGGGCCCTTTCCTGCTCCTCCATGTTCAGTATTGAAGGGCCTGTTTCTCCATGTCCATTACTGAAGGGCCTGTTCCTGCTCCCTCATGTCCAATACTAAAGGGCCTGTTCCTGCTCCTCCATTTCCAGTACTGAAGGGCCTGTTCCTGCTCCCTCATGTCCAGTACTAAAGGGCCTGTTCCTCCATGTCAAGTAGTAAGGGGCCTGTTCCTGCTCCTCCATGTCCAGTATTGAAGGGCCTGTTTATCCATGTCCATTACTGAAGGGCCTGTTCCTGCTCCCTCATGTCCAATACTAAAGGGCCTGTTCCTGCTCCTCCATTTCTAGTACTGAAGGGCCTGTTCCTGCTCCCTCATTTAGTACTGTACATGAGGGAACAGGAACAGTCCCTTTAGTACTGGACATGGAGAAGCAGGAACAGGCACTTCAGTACTGGACATGGAGGAACAGGTCTTTCAGTACTGGACATGGAGGAACAGGGACAGGCCCTTCAGTACTGGACATGAAGAAACAGGGACAGGCCCTTCAGTACTGGACATGGAGGAACAGGCCCTTCAGTACTGGACATGGAGGAGCAGTTATATTACTGAAGGGCCTGTTCCTGCTCCCTCTTGTCCATCACTGAAGGGCCTGTTCCTGTTCCTCCATGTCCACTACTAAAGGGACTGTTCCTGTTTCTCCATGTCCAGTACTGAAGGGCCTGTTTCTCCATGTCCAATACTGAAGGGTCTGTTCATGCTCCATTATGTCCAGTACCAAAGGGCCTGTTCCTGCTCCTCCTATTCCAGTACTGAAGCGCCTGTTCCTGCTCCTCCATGTCCAGTACTAAAGGGCCTGTTCCTGCTCCTCCATGTCCAGTACTGAAGGTCCTGTTCCTGTTTCTCCATGTCCAGTACTAAAGGGCCTGTTCGTCCATGTGCAGTCCTGAAGGGCCTGTTCCTGCTTGTCCATGTCCAGTACTGAAGGGCCTGTTCCTACATGTCCAGTACTGAAGGTCCTGTTCCTGCTCCTCCATGTCCAGTACTGAAGGGCCTGTTCCTGTTTCTGCATGTCCAGTACTGATGGTCCTGCTCCCTCATGTCCACAACTGAAGGGCCTGTCCCTGCTCCTCCATGTCAAGTACTGAAGGGCCTGTTCCTCCATGTCCAGAACTGAAGTGCCTGTTCCTCCATGTCCAGAACTGAAGGGCCTGTTCCTCCAAATCCAGTATTGAAGGCCATTTTCTCCATGTCCAGTACTGAAGAGCCTGTTTCTCCATGTCCAGTACTGAAGTGCCTGTTCCTGCTCCCTCATGTCCAGTACTAAAGGGCCTGTTCCTGCTCCTCCATTTCCAGTACTGAAGGGCCTGTTCCTGCTCCCTCATGTCCAGTACTGAAGGCCCTGTTCCTGCTCCTCCATGTCCAGTACTGAAGGGCCTGTTCCTGCTCCTCCATTTCCAGTACTGAAGGGCCTGTTCCTGCTCCCTCATGTCCAGTACTAAAGGGCCTGTTCCTGCTCCTCCATTTCCAGTACTGAAGGTCCTGTTCCTGCTCCCTCATGTCCAGAACTGAAGGGCCTGTTCCTGCTCCTCCATGTCCAGTACTGAAGGGCCTGTTCCTGCTCCTACATGTCCAGTACTGAAGGGCCTGTTCCTGCTCCTCCATGTCCACTACTGAATGGCCTGTTTCTCCATGTCCAGTACTGAAGGTCCTGCTCCCTCATGTCCAGTACTAAAGGCCCTGTTCCTCTATGTCAAGTACTGAAAGGCCTGTTCCTCCATGTCCAGTACAAAAGAGCCTGTTCCTCCCTGTACAGTACTGAAGGGCCTGTTCCTCCATGTACAGTATTGAAGGGCGTGTTCCTGCTCTTCTATTTCCAGTACTAAAGGGCCTGTTCCTCCATGTCCCGTACTAAAGAGCCTGTTCCTCCCTGTGCAGTACTGAAAGGCCTTTTCCTCCATGTCCAGTACTAAAGGGCCTTTTCCTCCATGTCCAGTACTAAAGGGCCTGCTCCTCCATGTCTAGTACTAAAGGGCCTGCTCCTCCATGTCCAGTACTAAAGAGCCTGTTCCTCCCTGTGCAGTACTGAAGGGCCTGTTCCTCCATGTCCAGTACTAAAGGGCCTGCTCCTCCATGTCTAGTACTAAAGGGCCTGCTCCTCCATGTCCAGTACTGAAGGGCCTCTTCCTCCATGTCCAGTTTTGAAGGGCCTGTTTCTCCATATCCAGTACTGAAGGGCCTGTTTCTCCATGTCCAGTACCGAAGGGCCTGTTCCTCCATGTCCAGCACTGAAGGGCCTGTTCCTGCTCCTCCATGTCCAGTACTGAAGGGCCTGTTCCTGTTCCCTCATGTCCTGTACTGAAGGGCCTGTTCCTGCTCTTTCATGTCCAGCACTGGAGGGCCTGTTCCTGTTTCTCCATGTCCAGTACTGAAGGGCCTGTTCCTCCATGTCCAGTACTTAAGGACCTGTTCCTCACTGTCCAGTATTGAATGCCATTTTCTCCATGTCCAGTACTGAAGGGCCTGTTCCTGCTCACTCATGTCCACTTCTTAAGGGCCTGTTCCTGCTCCTCCATGTCCAGTTCTGAAGGTCCTGTTCCTCCATGTCCAGTACTGAAGGGCCTGTTTCTCCATGTCCAGTACTGAAGGGCCTATTCCTGCTCCTCCATGTCCAGTACTGAAGGGCCTGTTTGTCCATGTCCAGTACTGAAGGGACTGTTACTGCTCCTCCATGTCCAGTACTGAAGGGCCTGTTCCTGCTCCTCCATGTCCAGTACTGAAGGGCCTGTTCCTGCTCCTCCATGTCCAGTACTGAAGGGCCTGTTCTTTCATGTGCAGTACTGAAGGGCCTGTCCCTGTTCCTCCATGTCCAGTGTTGAAGGGCCTGCTCCTCCATGTCCAGTACTGAAGGGCCTGTTCCTGCTCCCTCATGTCCAGTACTAAAGGGCCTGTTCCTCAATGTCCAGTATTAAGGGACCTGTTCCTGCTCCTCCATGTCCAGTATTGATGGGCATGTTCCTGTTTCTCCACATCCAGTATTGAACGGCCTGTTCCTGCTCCTCCATGTCCAGTATTGAAGGGCCTGTTTCTCAATGTCCAGTACTGAAGGGCCTGTTCCTGCTCCCTTATGTCCACTACTAACGGGCCTGTTCCTGCTCCTCCATTTCCAGTACTTATGGGCCTGTTCCTGCTCCCTCATGTCCAGTACTAAAGGGCCTGTTCCTCCATGTCCAGTAGTAAGGGCCCTTTCCTGCTCCTCCATGTTCAGTATTGAAGGGCCTGTTTCTCCATGTCCATTACTGAAGGGCCTGTTCCTGCTCCCTCATGTCCAATACTAAAGGGCCTGTTCCTGCTCCTCCATTTCCAGTACTGAAGGGCCTGTTCCTGCTCCCTCATGTCCAGTACTAAAGGGCCTGTTCCTCCATGTCAAGTAGTAAGGGGCCTGTTCCTGCTCCTCCATGTCCAGTATTGAAGGGCCTGTTTCTCCATGTCCATTACTGAAGGGCCTGTTCCTGCTCCCTCATGTCGAATACTAAAGGGCCTGTTCCTGCTCCTCCATTTCCAGTACTGAAGGGCCTGTTCCTGCTCCCTCATTTAGTACTGTACATGAGGGAACAGGAACAGTCCCTTTAGTACTGGACATGGAGAAGCATGAACAGGCACTTCAGTACTGGACATGGAGGAACAGGTCTTTCATTACTGGACATGGAGGAACAGGGACAGGCCCTTCAGTACTGGACATGAAGAAACAGGGACAGGCCCTTCAGTACTGGACATGGACGAGCAGTTACAGTACTGAAGGGCCTGTTCCTGCTCCCTCTTGTCCATCACTGAAGGGCCTGTTCCTGTTCCTCCATGTCCACTACTAAAGGGACTGTTCCTGTTTCTCCATGTCCAGTACTGAAGGGCCTGTTTCTCCATGTCCAATACTGAAGGGTCTGTTCATGCTCCATTATGTCCAGTACCAAAGGGCCTGTTCCTGCTCCTCCTATTCCAGTACTGAAGCGCCTGTTCCTGCTCCTCCATGTCCAGTACTAAAGGGCCTGTTCCTGCTCCTCCATGTCCAGTACTGAAGGTCCTGTTCCTGTTTCTCCATGTCCAGTACTAAAGGGCCTGTTCGTCCATGTGCAGTCCTGAAGGGCCTGTTCCTGCTTCTCCATGTCCAGTACTGAAGGGCCTGTTCCTACATGGCCAGTACTGAAGGTCCTGTTCCTGCTCCTCCATGTCCAGTACTGAAGGGCCTGTTCCTGTTTCTGCATGTCCAGTACTGATGGTCCTGCTCCCTCATGTCCACAACTGAAGGGCCTGTCCCTGCTCCTCCATGTCAAGTACTGAAGGGCCTGTTCCTCCATGTCCAGAACTGAAGTGCCTGTTCCTCCATGTCCAGAACTGAAAGGCCTGTTCCTCCAAATCCAGTATTGAAGGCCATTTTCTCCATGTCCAGTACTGAAGAGCCTGTTTCTCCATGTCCAGTACTGAAGTGCCTGTTCCTGCTCCCTCATGTCCAGTACTAAAGGGCCTGTTCCTGCTCCTCCATTTCCAGTACTGAAGGGCCTGTTCCTGCTCCCTCATGTCCAGTACTGAAGGCCCTGTTCCTGCTCCTCCATGTCCAGTACTGAAGGGCCTGTTCCTGCTCCTCCATTTCCAGTACTGAAGGGCCTGTTCCTGCTCCCTCATGTCCAGTACTAAAGGGCCTGTTCCTGCTCCTCCATTTCCAGTACTGAAGGTCCTGTTCCTGCTCCCTCATGTCCAGTACTGAAGGTCCTGTTCCTGCTCCCTCATGTCCAGAACTGAAGGGCCTGTTCCTGCTCCTCCATGTCCAGTACTGAAGGGCCTGTTCCTGCTCCTCCATGTCCAGTACTTAAGGGCCTGTTCCTGCTCCTCCATGTCCACTACTGAATGGCCTGTTTCTCCATGTCCAGTACTGAAGGTCCTGCTCCTCCATGTCCACTACTGAATGGCCTGTTCCTCTATGTCAAGTACTGAAAGGCCTGTTCCTCCATGTCCAGTACAAAAGAGCCTGTTCCTCCCTGTACAGTACTGAAGGGCCTGTTCATCCATGTACAGTATTGAAGGGCGTGTTCCTGCTCTTCTATTTCCAGTACTAAAGGGCCTGTTCCTCCATGTCCAGTACTAAAGAGCCTGTTCCTCCCTGTGCAGTACTGAAGGGCCTTTTCCTCCATGTCCAGTACTAAAGGGCCTGCTCCTCCATGTCCAGTACTAAAGGGCCTGCTCCTCCATGTCTAGTACTAAAGGGCCTGCTCCTCCATGTCCAGTACTAAAGAGCCTGTTCCTACCTGTGCAGTACTGAAGGGCCTGTTCCTCCATGTCCAGTACTAAAGGGCCTGCTCCTCCATGTCTAGTACTAAAGGGCCTGCTCCTCCATGTCCAGTACTAAAGGGCCTGTTCCTGCTCCTCCATGTCCAGTACTGAAGGGCCTGTTCCTCCATGTCCAGTACTTAAGGACCTGTTCCTCCATGTCCAGTACTTAAGGACCTGTTCCTCCATGTCCAGTATTGAATGCCATTTTCTCCATGTCCAGTACTGAAGGGCCTGTTCCTGCTCACTCATGTCCACTTCTAAGGGGCCTGTTCCTGCTCCTCCATGTCCAGTTCTGAAGGTCCTGTTCCTCCATGTCCAGTACTAAAGGTCCTGTTCCTTCATGTCCAGTACTGAAGGGCCTGTTTGTCCATGTCCAGTACTGAAGGGCCTGTTTGTCCATGTACAGAACTGAAGGGCCTGTTCCTACTCCCTCACGTCCACTACTTAAGGGCCTGTTTCTCCATGTCCAGTACTGAAGGGCCTCTTCCTCCATGTCCAGGATTGAAGGGCCTGTTTCTCCATATCCAGTACTGAAGGGCCTGTTTATCCATGTCCAGTACCGAAGGGCCTGTTCCTCCATGTCCAGCACTGAAGGGCCTGTTCCTGCTCCTCCATGTCCAGTACTGAAGGGCCTGTTCCTGTTCCCTCATGTCCTGTACTGAAGGGCCTGTTCCTGCTCTTCCATTTCTAGTGCTGAAGTGCCTGTTTCTCCATGTCCAGTACTGAAGGGCCTGTTCCTGTTTCTCCATGTCACGTACTGAAGGGCCTGTTCCTGTTCCTCCATTTCCAGTACTGGAGGGCCTGTTCCTGCTCCTCCATGCCCAATATTGATGGGCCTGTTTCTCCATGTCCAGTACTGAAAGGCCTGTTCCTGTTTCTCCATGTCCAGCACTGAAGGGCCTGTTCCTGCTCCTCCATGTCCAGTACTGAAGGACCTGTTCCTGCTCCTCCATGTCCAGTACTGAAGGGCCTGTTCCTGCTTCTCCATGTCCAGTACTAAAGTACCTGTTCCTGCTCCTCCATGTCCAGTACTGAAGGGCCTGTTCCTCCATGTCCAGTACTGAAGGGCCTGTTCCTGCTTCTCCATGTCCAGTACTGAAGTACCTGTTCCTGCTCCTCCATGTGCAGTACTGAAGGGCCTATTCCTGCTCCTCCATGTCCAGTACTGAAGGGCCTGTTCCTCCATGTCCAGTACTGAAGGGCCTGTTCCTGCTCCTCCATGTCCAGTACTGACGGGCCTGTTTCTCCATGTCCAGTACTGAAGGGCCTGTTCCTGTTCCTCCATGTACAGTATTGAAGGGCGTGTTCCTGCTCTTCTATTTCCAGTACTAAAGGGCCTGTTCCTCCATGTCCAGTACTAAAGAGCCTGTTCCTCCCTGTGCAGTACTGAAGGGCCTGTTCCTCCATGTCCAGTACTAAAGGGCCTGCTCCTCCATGTCTAGTACTAAAGGGCCTGCTCCTCCATGTCCAGTACTAAAGGGCCTGCTCCTCCATGTCCAGTACTAAAGGGCCTGTTCCTGCTCCTCCATGTCCAGTACTGAAGGGCCTGTTCCTCCATGTCCAGTACTTAAGGACCTGTTCCTCCATGTCCAGTACTTAAGGACCTGTTCCTCCATGTCCAGTATTGAATGCCATTTTCTCCATGTCCAGTACTGAAGGGCCTGTTCCTGCTCACTCATGTCCACTTCTAAGGGGCCTGTTCCTGCTCCTCCATGTCCAGTTCTGAAGGTCCTGTTCCTCCATGTCCAGTACTAAAGGTCCTGTTCCTTCATGTCCAGTACTGAAGGGCCTGTTTGTCCATGTCCAGTACTGAAGGGCCTGTTCCTCCATGTCCAGTACTGAAGGGCCTGTTCCTGCTTCTCCATGTCCAGTACTGAAGTACCTGTTCCTGCTCCTCCATGTGCAGTACTGAAGGGCCTATTCCTGCTCCTCCATGTCCAGTACTGAAGGGCCTGTTCCTCCATGTCCAGTACTGAAGGGCCTGTTCCTGCTCCTCCATGTCCAGTACTGACGGGCCTGTTTCTCCATGTCCAGTACTGAAGGGCCTGTTCCTGTTCCTCCATGTACAGTATTGAAGGGCGTGTTCCTGCTCTTCTATTTCCAGTACTAAAGGGCCTGTTCCTCCATGTCCAGTACTAAAGAGCCTGTTCCTCCCTGTGCAGTACTGAAGGGCCTGTTCCTCCATGTCCAGTACTAAAGGGCCTGCTCCTCCATGTCTAGTACTAAAGGGCCTGCTCCTCCATGTCCAGTACTAAAGGGCCTGCTCCTCCATGTCCAGTACTAAAGGGCCTGTTCCTGCTCCTCCATGTCCAGTACTGAAGGGCCTGTTCCTCCATGTCCAGTACTTAAGGACCTGTTCCTCCATGTCCAGTACTTAAGGACCTGTTCCTCCATGTCCAGTATTGAATGCCATTTTCTCCATGTCCAGTACTGAAGGGCCTGTTCCTGCTCACTCATGTCCACTTCTAAGGGGCCTGTTCCTGCTCCTCCATGTCCAGTTCTGAAGGTCCTGTTCCTCCATGTCCAGTACTAAAGGTCCTGTTCCTTCATGTCCAGTACTGAAGGGCCTGTTTGTCCATGTCCAGTACTGAAGGGCCTGTTTGTCCATGTACAGAACTGAAGGGCCTGTTCCTACTCCCTCACGTCCACTACTTAAGGGCCTGTTTCTCCATGTCCAGTACTGAAGGGCCTCTTCCTCCATGTCCAGTATTGAAGGCCTGTTTCTCCATATCCAGTACTGAAGGGCCTGTTTCTCCATGTCCAGTACCGAAGGGCCTGTTCCTCCATGTCCAGCACTGAAGGGCCTGTTCCTGCTCCTCCATGTCCAGTACTGAAGGGCCTGTTCATGTTCCCTCATGTCCTGTACTGAAGGGCCTGTTCCTGCTCTTCCATGTCTAGTGCTGAAGAGCCTGTTTCTCCATGTCCAGTACTGAAGGGCCTGTTCCTGTTTCTCCATGTCCAGTACTGAAGGGCCTGTTCCTGTTCCTCCATTTCCAGTACTGGAGGGCCTGTTCCTGCTCCTCCATGCCCAATATTGATGGGCCTTTTTCTCCATGTCCAGTACTGAAAGGCCTGTTCCTGTTTCTCCATGTCCAGCACTGAAGGGCCTGTTCCTGCTCCTCCATGTCCAGTACTGAAGGGCCTGTTCCTGCTCCTCCATGTCCAGTACTGAAGGGCCTGTTCCTGCTTCTCCATGTCCAGTACTAAAGTACCTGTTCCTGCTCCTCCATGTCCAGTACTGAAGGGCCTGTTCCTCCATATCCAGTACTGAAGGGCCTGTTCCTGCTTCTCCATGTCCAGTACTGAAGTACCTGTTCCTGCTCCTCCATGTCCAGTACTGAAGGGCCTATTCCTGCTCCTCCATGTCCAGTACTGAAGGGCCTGTTCCTCCATGTCCAGTACTGAAGGGCCTGTTCCTGCTCCTCCATGTCCAGTACTGACGGGCCTGTTTCTCCATGTCCAGTACTGAAGGGCCTGTTCCTGTTCCTCCATGTACAGTATTGAAGGGCGTGTTCCTGTTCCTCCATGTCCAGTACTAAAGAGCCTGTTCCTCCCTGTGCAGTACTGAAGGGCCTGTTCCTCCATGTCCAGTACTAAAGGGCCTGCTCCTCCATGTCTAGTACTAAAGGGCCTGCTACTCCATGTCCAGTACTAAAGGGCCTGTTCCTGCTCCTCCATGTCCAGTACTGAAGGGCCTGTTCCTCCATGTCCAGTACTTAAGGACCTGTTCCTCCATGTCCAGTACTTTAGGACCTGTTCCTCCATGTCCAGTATTGAATGCCATTTTCTCCATGTCCAGTACTGAAGGGCCTGTTCCTGCTCACTCATGTCCACTTCTAAGGGGCCTGTTCCTGCTCCTCCATGTCCAGTTCTGAAGGTCCTGTTCCTCCATGTCCAGTACTAAAGGTCCTGTTCCTCCATGTCCAGTACTGAAGGGCCTGTTTGTCCATGTCCAGTACTGAAGGGCCTGTTTGTCCATGTACAGAACTGAAGGGCCTGTTCCTGCTCCCTCACGTCCACTACTTAAGGGCCTGTTCCTGCTCCTCCATTTCCAGTACTGAAGGGCCTGTTTCTCCATGTCCAGTACTGAAGGGCCTGTTCCTGCTTCTCCATGTCCAGTTCTGAAGTACCTGTTCCTGCTCCTCCATGTCCAGTACTGAAGGGCCTATTCCTGCTCCTCCATGTCCAGTACTGAAGGGCCTGTTCCTCCATGTCCAGTACTGAAGGGCCTGTTCCTGCTTCTCCATGTCCAGTACTGAAGGGCCTATTCCTGCTCCTCCATGTCCAGTACTGAAGGGCCTGTTCCTCCATGTCCAGTACTGAAGGGCCTGTTCCTGCTCCTCCATGTCCAGTACTGACGGGCCTGTTTCTCCATGTCCAGCACTGAAGGGCCTGTTCCTCCATGTCCAGCACTGAAGGGCCTGTTCCTGTTCCTCCATGTCCAGTACTGAAGGGCCTGTTCCTGCTCCTCCATGTCCAGTACTAAAGGGCCTGTTCGTCCATGTGCAGTCCTGAAGGGCCTGTTCCTGCTTCTCCATGTCCAGTACTGAAGGGCCTGTTCCTACATGTCCAGTACTGAAGGTCCTGTTCCTGCTCCTCCATGTCCAGTACTGAAGGGCCTGTTCCTGTTTCTGCATGTCCAGTACTGATGGTCCTGCTCCCTCATGTCCACAACTGAAGGGCCTGTCCCTGCTCCTCCATGTCAAGTACTGAAGGGCCTGTTCCTCCATGTCCAGAACTGAAGTGCCTGTTCCTCCATGTCCAGAACTGAAGGGCCTGTTCCTCCAAATCCAGTATTGAAGGCCATTTTCTCCATGTCCAGTACTGAAGAGCCTGTTTCTCCATGTCCAGTAATGAAGTGCCTGTTCCTGCTCCTCCATGTCCAGTACTGAAGGGCCTGTTCCTCCATGTCCAGTACTGAAGGGCCTGTTCCTGCTTCTCCATGTCCAGTACTGAAGGGCCTATTCCTGCTCCTCCATGTCCAGTACTGAAGGGCCTGTTCCTCCATGTCCAGTACTGAAGGGCCTGTTCCTGCTCCTCCATGTCCAGTACTGACGGGCCTGTTTCTCCATGTCCAGCACTGAAGGGCCTGTTCCTCCATGTCCAGCACTGAAGGGCCTGTTCCTGTTCCTCCATGTCCAGTACTGAAGGGCCTGTTCCTGCTCCTCCATGTCCAGTACTGACGGGCCGGTTTCTCCATGTCCAGTACTGAAGGGCCTGTTCCTCCATGTCCAGCACTGAAGGGCCTGTTCCTGCTCCTCCATGTCCAGTACTAAAGGGCCTGTTCCTGCTCCTCCATGTCCTAGTACTGAAGGGCCTGTTCCTGCTCCTCCATGTCCAGTACTGAAGGCCCTTTTCCTGCTCCTCCATGTCCAGTACTGAAGGGCCTGCTCCTGCTCTTCCACGTCCAGTACTGAAGGGCCTGTTCTTTCATGTGCAGTACTGAAGGGCCTGTCCCTGTTCCTCCATGTCCAGTATTGAAGGGCCTGCTCCTCCATGTCCAGTACTGAAGGGCCTGTTCCTGCTCCCTCATGTACAGTACTAAAGGACCTGTTCCTGCTCCTCCATGTCCAGTCCTTAAGGGCCTGTTCCTGCTTTTCCATGTCCAGTACTGAATAGCCTGTTCCTCCATGTCCAGTATTGAAACGCCTGTTCCTCCATGTGCAGTACTGAAGGGCCTGTTCCTCCATGTCCAGTACTAAAGGGCCTGTTCCTGCTCCTCCATATCCAGTACTGAAGGGCCTGTTCCTCCATGTCCAGTACTTAAGGACCTGTTCCTCCATGTCCAGTATTGAATGCCATTTTCTCCATGTCCAGTCCTGAAGAGCCTGTTCCTGCTCACTCATGTCCACTTCTTAAGGGCCTGTTCCTGCTCCTCCATGTCCAGTTCTGAAGGTCCTGTTCCTCCATGTCCAGTACTGAAGGGCCTGTTTCTCCATGTCCAGTACTGAAGGGCCTGTTTGTCCATGTCCAGTACTGAAGGGCCTGTTCCTGCTCCTCCATGTCCAGTCCTAAAGGGCATGTTCCTGTTTCTCCATGTCCAGTACTGAAGGGCCTGTTCCTACATGTCCAGTACTGAAGGTCCTGTTCCTGCTCCTCCATGTCCAGTACTGAAGGGCCTGTTCCTGTTTCTGCATGTCCAGTACTGATGGTCCTGCTCCCTCATGTCCACAACTGAAGGGCCTGTCCCTGCTCCTCCATGTCAAGTACTGAAGGGCCTGTTCCTCCATGTCCAGAACTGAAGTGCCTGTTCCTCCATGTCCAGAACTGAAGGGCCTGTTCCTCCAAATCCAGTATTGAAGGCCATTTTCTCCATGTCCAGTACTGAAGAGCCTGTTTCTCCATGTCCAGTACTGAAGTGCCTGTTCCTGCTCCCTCATGTCCAGTACTGAAGGGCCTATTCCTGCTCCTCCATGTCCAGTACTGAAGGGCCTGTTCCTCCATGTCCAGTACTGAAGGGCCTGTTCCTGCTTCTCCATGTCCAGTACTGAAGGGCCTATTCCTGCTCCTCCATGTCCAGTACTGAAGGGCCTGTTCCTCCATGTCCAGTACTGAAGGGCCTGTTCCTGCTCCTCCATGTCCAGTACTGACGGGCCTGTTTCTCCATGTCCAGCACTGAAGGGCCTGTTCCTCCATGTCCAGCACTGAAGGGCCTGTTCCTGTTCCTCCATGTCCAGTACTGAAGGGCCTGTTCCTGCTCCTCCATGTCCAGTACTGACGGGCCGGTTTCTCCATGTCCAGTACTGAAGGGCCTGTTCCTCCATGTCCAGCACTGAAGGGCCTGTTCCTGCTCCTCCATGTCCAGTACTGAAGGGCCTGTTCCTCCATGTCCAGCACTGAAGGGCCAGTTTCTGCTCCTCCATGTCCAGTATTGAAGGGCCTGTTTCTCCATATTCAGTACTGAAGGGCCTGTTTCTCCATATCCAGTACTGAAGGGCCTGTTTTTCCATGTCCAGTACCGAAGAGCCTGTTCCTCCATGTCCAGTAGTAAAGATCCTGTTCCTCCCTGTACAGTACTGAAGGGCCTGTTCCTCCATGTACAGTATTGAAGGGCCTGTTCCTGCTCTTCTATTTCCAGTACTAAAGGGCCTGTTCCTCCATGTCTAGTACTAAAGGGCCTGTTCGTCCATGTCCAGTACTGAAGGGCCTGTTTCTCCATGTCCAGTACTGAAGGGCCTTTTCCTGCTCCCTCATGTCCAGTACTAAATGACCTGTTCCTGCTCCTCCATGTCCAGTCCTAAAGGGCCTGTTCCTGCTTCTCCATGTCCAGTACTGAATAGCCTGTTCCTCCATGTCCAGTATTGAAGCACCTGTTCCTCCATGTGCAGTACTGAAGGGCCTGTTCCTCCATGTCCAGTACTAAAGGGCCTGTTCCTGCTACTCCATGTCCAGTACTGAAGGGCCTGTTTCTCCATTTCCAGTACTGAAGGGCCTATTCCTGCTCCTCCATGTCCAGTACTGAAGGGCCTGTTTGTCCATGTCCAGTACTGAAGGGCCTGTTCCTGCTCCTCCATGTCCAGTACTAAAGGGCCTGTTCCTGCTCCTCCATGTCCTAGTACTGAAGGGCCTGTTCCTCCATGTCCAGTACTTAAGGACCTGTTCCTCCATGTCCAGTATTGAATGCCATTTTCTCCATGTCCAGTCCTGAAGAGCCTGTTCCTGCTCACTCATGTCCACTTCTTAAGGGCCTGTTCCTGCTCCTCCATGTCCAGTCCTAAAGGGCATGTTCCTGTTTCTCCATGTCCAGTACTGAAGGGCCTGTTCCTGCTCCTCCATTTCCAATACTGAAGGGCCTGTTCCTGCTCCTCCATGTCCAATATTGATGGGCCTGTTTCTCCATGTCCAGTACTGAAGGGCCTGTTCCTGTTTCTCCATGTCCAGCACTGAAGGGCCTGTTCCTGCTCCTCCATGTCCAGTACTGAAGGGCCTATTCCTGCTCCTCCATGTCCAGTACTGAAGGGCCTGTTCCTCCATGTCCAGTACTGAAGGGCCTGTTCCTGCTTCTCCATGTCCAGTACTGAAGGGCCTATTCCTGCTCCTCCATGTCCAGTACTGAAGGGCCTTTTCCTCCATGTCCAGTACTGAAGGGCCTGTTCCTGCTCCTCCATGTCCAGTACTGACGGGCCTGTTTCTCCATGTCCAGCACTGAAGGGCCTGTTCCTCCATGTCCAGCACTGAAGGGCCTGTTCCTGTTCCTCCATGTCCAGTACTGAAGGGCCTGTTCCTGCTCCTCCATGTCCAGTACTAAAGGGCCTGTTCGTCCATGTGCAGTCCTGAAGGGCCTGTTCCTGCTTCTCCATGTCCAGTACTGAAGGGCCTGTTCCTGCTTCTCCATGTCCAGTACTGAAGGGCCTATTCCTGCTCCTCCATGTCCAGTACTGAAGGGCCTGTTCCTCCATGTCCAGTACTGAAGGGCCTGTTCCTGCTCCTCCATGTCCAGTACTGACGGGCCTGTTTCTCCATGTCCAGCACTGAAGGGCCTGTTCCTCCATGTCCAGCACTGAAGGGCCTGTTCCTGTTCCTCCATGTCCAGTACTGAAGGGCCTGTTCCTGCTCCTCCATGTCCAGTACTAAAGGGCCTGTTCGTCCATGTGCAGTCCTGAAGGGCCTGTTCCTGCTTCTCCATGTCCAGTACTGAAGGGCCTGTTCCTACATGTCCAGTACTGAAGGTCCTGTTCCTGCTCCTCCATGTCCAGTACTGAAGGGCCTGTTCCTGTTTCTGCATGTCCAGTACTGATGGTCCTGCTCCCTCATGTCCACAACTGAAGGGCCTGTCCCTGCTCCTCCATGTCAAGTACTGAAGGGCCTGTTCCTCCATGTCCAGAACTGAAGGGCCTGTTCCTCCAAATCCAGTATTGAAGGCCATTTTCTCCATGTCCAGTACTGAAGAGCCTGTTTCTCCATGTCCAGTACTGAAGTGCCTGTTCCTGCTCCCTCATGTCCAGTACTGAAGGGCCTATTCCTGCTCCTCCATGTCCAGTACTGAAGGGCCTGTTCCTCCATGTCCAGTACTGAAGGGCCTGTTCCTGCTTCTCCATGTCCAGTACTGAAGGGCCTATTCCTGCTCCTCCATGTCCAGTACTGAAGGGCCTGTTCCTCCATGTCCAGTACTGAAGGGCCTGTTCCTGCTCCTCCATGTCCAGTACTGACGGGCCTGTTTCTCCATGTCCAGCACTGAAGGGCCTGTTCCTCCATGTCCAGCACTGAAGGGCCTGTTCCTGTTCCTCCATGTCCAGTACTGAAGGGCCTGTTCCTGCTCCTCCATGTCCAGTACTGACGGGCCGGTTTCTCCATGTCCAGTACTGAAGGGCCTGTTCCTCCATGTCCAGCACTGAAGGGCCTGTTCCTGCTCCTCCATGTCCAGTACTGAAGGGCCTGTTCCTCCATGTCCAGCACTGAAGGGCCAGTTTCTGCTCCTCCATGTCCAGTATTGAAGGGCCTGTTTCTCCATATTCAGTACTGAAGGGCCTGTTTCTCCATATCCAGTACTGAAGGGCCTGTTTTTCCATGTCCAGTACCGAAGAGCCTGTTCCTCCATGTCCAGTAGTAAAGATCCTGTTCCTCCCTGTACAGTACTGAAGGGCCTGTTCCTCCATGTACAGTATTGAAGGGCCTGTTCCTGCTCTTCTATTTCCAGTACTAAAGGGCCTGTTCCTCCATGTCTAGTACTAAAGGGCCTGTTCGTCCATGTCCAGTACTGAAGGGCCTGTTTCTCCATGTCCAGTACTGAAGGGCCTTTTCCTGCTCCCTCATGTACAGTACTAAATGACCTGTTCCTGCTCCTCAATGTCCAGTCCTAAAGGGCCTGTTCCTGCTTCTCCATGTCCAGTACTGAATAGCCTGTTCCTCCATGTCCAGTATTGAAGCGCCTGTTCCTCCATGTGCAGTACTAAAGGGCCTGTTCCTGCTCCTCCATGTCCAGTACTGAAGGGCCTGTTCCTGCTTCTCCATGTCCAGTTCTGAAGTACCTGTTCCTGCTACTCCATGTCCAGTACTGAAGGGCCTATTCCTGCTCCTCCATGTCCAGTACTGAAGGGCCTGTTCCTCCATGTCCAGTACTGAAGGGCCTGTTCCTGCTTCTCCATGTCCAGTACTGAAGTACCTGTTCCTGCTCCTCCATGTCCAGTACTGAAGGGCCTGTTCCTGCTCCTCCATGTCCAGTACTGAAGGGCCTGTTCCTCCATGTCCAGTACTGAAGGGCCTGTTCCTGCTCCTCCATGTCCAGTACTGACGGGCCTGTTTCTCCATGTCCAGCACTGAAGGGCCTGTTCCTCCATGTCCAGCACTGAAGGGCCTGTTCCTGTTCCTCCATGTCCAGTACTGAAGGGCCTGTTCCTGCTCCTCCATGTCCAGTACTGACGGGCCGGTTTCTCCATGTCCAGTACTGAAGGGCCTGTTCCTCCATGTCCAGCACTGAAGGGCCTGTTCCTGCTCCTCCATGTCCAGTACTGAATGGCCTGTTCCTCCATGTCCAGCACTGAAGGGCCAGTTTCTGCTCCTCCATGTCCAGTATTGAAGGGCCTGTTTCTCCATATTCAGTACTGAAGGGCCTGTTTCTCCATATCCAGTACTGAAGGGCCATTTTTTCCATGTCCAGTACCGAAGAGCCTGTTCCTCCATGTCCAGTAGTAAAGATCCTGTTCCTCCCTGTACAGTACTGAAGGGCCTGTTCCTCCATGTACAGTATTGAAGGGCCTGTTCCTGCTCTTCTATTTCCAGTACTGAAGGGCCTGTTCCTCCATGTCCAGAACTGAAGTGCCTGTTCCTCCATGTCCAGAACTGAAGGGCCTGTTCCTCCAAATCCAGTATTGAAGGCCATTTTCTCCATGTCCAGTACTGAAGAGCCTGTTTCTCCATGTCCAGTACTGAAGTGCCTGTTCCTGCTCCCTCATGTCCAGTACTGAAGGGCCTATTCCTGCTCCTCCATGTCCAGTACTGAAGGGCCTGTTCCTCCATGTCCAGTACTGAAGGGCCTGTTCCTGCTTCTCCATGTCCAGTACTGAAGGGCCTATTCCTGCTCCTCCATGTCCAGTACTGAAGGGCCTGTTCCTCCATGTCCAGTACTGAAGGGCCTGTTCCTGCTCCTCCATGTCCAGTACTGACGGGCCTGTTTCTCCATGTCCAGCACTGAAGGGCCTGTTCCTCCATGTCCAGCACTGAAGGGCCTGTTCCTGTTCCTCCATGTCCAGTACTGAAGGGCCTGTTCCTGCTCCTCCATGTCCAGTACTGACGGGCCGGTTTCTCCATGTCCAGTACTGAAGGGCCTGTTCCTCCATGTCCAGCACTGAAGGGCCTGTTCCTGCTCCTCCATGTCCAGTACTGAAGGGCCTGTTCCTCCATGTCCAGCACTGAAGGGCCAGTTTCTGCTCCTCCATGTCCAGTATTGAAGGGCCTGTTTCTCCATATTCAGTACTGAAGGGCCTGTTTCTCCATATCCAGTACTGAAGGGCCTGTTTTTCCATGTCCAGTACCGAAGAGCCTGTTCCTCCATGTCCAGTAGTAAAGATCCTGTTCCTCCCTGTACAGTACTGAAGGGCCTGTTCCTCCATGTACAGTATTGAAGGGCCTGTTCCTGCTCTTCTATTTCCAGTACTAAAGGGCCTGTTCCTCCATGTCTAGTACTAAAGGGCCTGTTCGTCCATGTCCAGTACTGAAGGGCCTGTTTCTCCATGTCCAGTCCTAAAGGGCCTGTTCCTGCTTCTCCATGTCCAGTACTGAATAGCCTGTTCCTCCATGTCCAGTATTGAAGCGCCTGTTCCTCCATGTGCAGTACTAAAGGGCCTGTTCCTGCTCCTCCATGTCCAGTACTGAAGGGCCTGTTCCTGCTTCTCCATGTCCAGTTCTGAAGTACCTGTTCCTGCTACTCCATGTCCAGTACTGAAGGGCCTATTCCTGCTCCTCCATGTCCAGTACTGAAGGGCCTGTTCCTCCATGTCCAGTACTGAAGGGCCTGTTCCTGCTTCTCCATGTCCAGTACTGAAGTACCTGTTCCTGCTCCTCCATGTCCAGTACTGAAGGGCCTGTTCCTGCTCCTCCATGTCCAGTACTGAAGGGCCTGTTCCTCCATGTCCAGTACTGAAGGGCCTGTTCCTGCTCCTCCATGTCCAGTACTGACGGGCCTGTTTCTCCATGTCCAGCACTGAAGGGCCTGTTCCTCCATGTCCAGCACTGAAGGGCCTGTTCCTGCTCCTCCATGTCCAGTACTGACGGGCCGGTTTCTCCATGTCCAGTACTGAAGGGCCTGTTCCTCCATGTCCAGCACTGAAGGGCCTGTTCCTGCTCCTCCATGTCCAGTACTGAATGGCCTGTTCCTCCATGTCCAGCACTGAAGGGCCAGTTTCTGCTCCTCCATGTCCAGTATTGAAGGGCCTGTTTCTCCATATTCAGTACTGAAGGGCCTGTTTCTCCATATCCAGTACTGAAGGGCCATTTTTTCCATGTCCAGTACCGAAGAGCCTGTTCCTCCATGTCCAGTAGTAAAGATCCTGTTCCTCCCTGTACAGTACTGAAGGGCCTGTTCCTCCATGTACAGTATTGAAGGGCCTGTTCCTGCTCTTCTATTTCCAGTACTAAAGGGCCTGTTCCTCCATGTCTAGTACTAAAGGGCCTGTTCGTCCATGTCCAGTACTGAAGGGCCTGTTTCTCCATGTCCAGTACTGAAGGGCCTTTTCCTGCTCCCTCATGTCCAATACTAAAGGTCCTGTTCCTTCTTTTCCATGTGCAGTACTGAAGGGCCTGTTCCTCCATGTCCAGTACTAAAGGGCCTGTTCCTGCTCCTCCATGTCCAGTACTGAAGGGCCTGTTTCTCCATGTCCAGTACTGAAGGGCCTATTCCTGCTCCTCCATGTCCAGTACTGAAGGGCCTGTTTGTCCATGTCCAGTACTGAAGGGCCTGTTCCTGCTCCTCCATGTCCAGTACTAAAGGGCATGTTCCTGTTTCTCCATGTCCAATATTGATGGGCCTGTTTCTCCATGTCCAGTACTGAAGGGCCTGTTCCTGCTCCTCCATGTCCTAGTACTGAAGGGCCTGTTCCTGCTCCTCCATGTCCAGTACTGAAGGCCCTTTTCCTGCTCCTCCATGTCCAGTACTGAAGGGCCTGTTCCTGCTCTTCCATGTCCAGTACTGAAGGGCCTGTTCTTTCATGTGCAGTACTGAAGGGCCTGTCCCTGTTCCTCCATGTCCAGTATTGAAGGGCCTGCTCCTCCATGTCCAGTACTGAAGGGCCTGTTCCTGCTCCCTCATGTACAGTACTAAAGGACCTGTTCCTGCTCCTCCATGTCCAGTCCTTAAGGGCCTGTTCCTGCTTTTCCATGTCCAGTACTGAAGGGCCTGTTCCTGCTCCTCCATGTCCAGTACTAAAGGGCCTGTTCGTCCATGTGCAGTCCTGAAGGGCCTGTTCCTGCTTCTCCATGTCCAGTACTGAAGGGCCTGTTCCTGCTTCTCCATGTCCAGTACTGAAGGGCCTATTCCTGCTCCTCCATGTCCAGTACTGAAGGGCCTGTTCCTCCATGTCCAGTACTGAAGGGCCTGTTCCTGCTCCTCCATGTCCAGTACTGACGGGCCTGTTTCTCCATGTCCAGCACTGAAGGGCCTGTTCCTCCATGTCCAGCACTGAAGGGCCTGTTCCTGTTCCTCCATGTCCAGTACTGAAGGGCCTGTTCCTGCTCCTCCATGTCCAGTACTAAAGGGCCTGTTCGTCCATGTGCAGTCCTGAAGGGCCTGTTCCTGCTTCTCCATGTCCAGTACTGAAGGGCCTGTTCCTACATGTCCAGTACTGAAGGTCCTGTTCCTGCTCCTCCATGTCCAGTACTGAAGGGCCTGTTCCTGTTTCTGCATGTCCAGTACTGATGGTCCTGCTCCCTCATGTCCACAACTGAAGGGCCTGTCCCTGCTCCTCCATGTCAAGTACTGAAGGGCCTGTTCCTCCATGTCCAGAACTGAAGTGCCTGTTCCTCCATGTCCAGAACTGAAGGGCCTGTTCCTCCAAATCCAGTATTGAAGGCCATTTTCTCCATGTCCAGTACTGAAGAGCCTGTTTCTCCATGTCCAGTACTGAAGTGCCTGTTCCTGCTCCCTCATGTCCAGTACTGAAGGGCCTATTCCTGCTCCTCCATGTCCAGTACTGAAGGGCCTGTTCCTCCATGTCCAGTACTGAAGGGCCTGTTCCTGCTTCTCCATGTCCAGTACTGAAGGGCCTATTCCTGCTCCTCCATGTCCAGTACTGAAGGGCCTGTTCCTCCATGTCCAGTACTGAAGGGCCTGTTCCTGCTCCTCCATGTCCAGTACTGACGGGCCTGTTTCTCCATGTCCAGCACTGAAGGGCCTGTTCCTCCATGTCCAGCACTGAAGGGCCTGTTCCTGTTCCTCCATGTCCAGTACTGAAGGGCCTGTTCCTGCTCCTCCATGTCCAGTACTGACGGGCCGGTTTCTCCATGTCCAGTACTGAAGGGCCTGTTCCTCCATGTCCAGCACTGAAGGGCCTGTTCCTGCTCCTCCATGTCCAGTACTGAAGGGCCTGTTCCTCCATGTCCAGCACTGAAGGGCCAGTTTCTGCTCCTCCATGTCCAGTATTGAAGGGCCTGTTTCTCCATATTCAGTACTGAAGGGCCTGTTTCTCCATATCCAGTACTGAAGGGCCTGTTTTTCCATGTCCAGTACCGAAGAGCCTGTTCCTCCATGTCCAGTAGTAAAGATCCTGTTCCTCCCTGTACAGTACTGAAGGGCCTGTTCCTCCATGTACAGTATTGAAGGGCCTGTTCCTGCTCTTCTATTTCCAGTACTAAAGGGCCTGTTCCTCCATGTCTAGTACTAAAGGGCCTGTTCGTCCATGTTCAGTACTGAAGGGCCTGTTTCTCCATGTCCAGTACTGAAGGGCCTTTTCCTGCTCCCTCATGTACAGTACTAAATGACCTGTTCCTGCTCCTCAATGTCCAGTCCTAAAGGGCCTGTTCCTGCTTCTCCATGTCCAGTACTGAATAGCCTGTTCCTCCATGTCCAGTATTGAAGCGCCTGTTCCTCCATGTGCAGTACTAAAGGGCCTGTTCCTGCTCCTCCATGTCCAGTACTGAAGGGCCTGTTCCTGCTTCTCCATGTCCAGTTCTGAAGTACCTGTTCCTGCTACTCCATGTCCAGTACTGAAGGGCCTATTCCTGCTCCTCCATGTCCAGTACTGAAGGGCCTGTTCCTCCATGTCCAGTACTGAAGGGCCTGTTCCTGCTTCTCCATGTCCAGTACTGAAGTACCTGTTCCTGCTCCTCCATGTCCAGTACTGAAGGGCCTGTTCCTGCTCCTCCATGTCCAGTACTGAAGGGCCTGTTCCTCCATGTCCAGTACTGAAGGGCCTGTTCCTGCTCCTCCATGTCCAGTACTGACGGGCCTGTTTCTCCATGTCCAGCACTGAAGGGCCTGTTCCTCCATGTCCAGCACTGAAGGTCCTGTTCCTGTTCCTCCATGTCCAGTACTGAAGGGCCTGTTCCTGCTCCTCCATGTCCAGTACTGACGGGCCGGTTTCTCCATGTCCAGTACTGAAGGGCCTGTTCCTCCATGTCCAGCACTGAAGGGCCTGTTCCTGCTCCTCCATGTCCAGTACTGAATGGCCTGTTCCTCCATGTCCAGCACTGAAGGGCCAGTTTCTGCTCCTCCATGTCCAGTATTGAAGGGCCTGTTTCTCCATATTCAGTACTGAAGGGCCTGTTTCTCCATATCCAGTACTGAAGGGCCATTTTTTCCATGTCCAGTACCGAAGAGCCTGTTCCTCCATGTCCAGTAGTAAAGATCCTGTTCCTCCCTGTACAGTACTGAAGGGCCTGTTCCTCCATGTACAGTATTGAAGGGCCTGTTCCTGCTCTTCTATTTCCAGTACTGAAGGGCCTGTTCCTCCATGTCCAGAACTGAAGTGCCTGTTCCTCCATGTCCAGAACTGAAGGGCCTGTTCCTCCAAATCCAGTATTGAAGGCCATTTTCTCCATGTCCAGTACTGAAGAGCCTGTTTCTCCATGTCCAGTACTGAAGTGCCTGTTCCTGCTCCCTCATGTCCAGTACTGAAGGGCCTATTCCTGCTCCTCCATGTCCAGTACTGAAGGGCCTGTTCCTCCATGTCCAGTACTGAAGGGCCTGTTCCTGCTTCTCCATGTCCAGTACTGAAGGGCCTATTCCTGCTCCTCCATGTCCAGTACTGAAGGGCCTGTTCCTCCATGTCCAGTACTGAAGGGCCTGTTCCTGCTCCTCCATGTCCAGTACTGACGGGCCTGTTTCTCCATGTCCAGCACTGAAGGGCCTGTTCCTCCATGTCCAGCACTGAAGGGCCTGTTCCTGTTCCTCCATGTCCAGTACTGAAGGGCCTGTTCCTGCTCCTCCATGTCCAGTACTGACGGGCCGGTTTCTCCATGTCCAGTACTGAAGGGCCTGTTCCTCCATGTCCAGCACTGAAGGGCCTGTTCCTGCTCCTCCATGTCCAGTACTGAAGGGCCTGTTCCTCCATGTCCAGCACTGAAGGGCCAGTTTCTGCTCCTCCATGTCCAGTATTGAAGGGCCTGTTTCTCCATATTCAGTACTGAAGGGCCTGTTTCTCCATATCCAGTACTGAAGGGCCTGTTTTTCCATGTCCAGTACCGAAGAGCCTGTTCCTCCATGTCCAGTAGTAAAGATCCTGTTCCTCCCTGTACAGTACTGAAGGGCCTGTTCCTCCATGTACAGTATTGAAGGGCCTGTTCCTGCTCTTCTATTTCCAGTACTAAAGGGCCTGTTCCTCCATGTCTAGTACTAAAGGGCCTGTTCGTCCATGTCCAGTACTGAAGGGCCTGTTTCTCCATGTCCAGTCCTAAAGGGCCTGTTCCTGCTTCTCCATGTCCAGTACTGAATAGCCTGTTCCTCCATGTCCAGTATTGAAGCGCCTGTTCCTCCATGTGCAGTACTAAAGGGCCTGTTCCTGCTCCTCCATGTCCAGTACTGAAGGGCCTGTTCCTGCTTCTCCATGTCCAGTTCTGAAGTACCTGTTCCTGCTACTCCATGTCCAGTACTGAAGGGCCTATTCCTGCTCCTCCATGTCCAGTACTGAAGGGCCTGTTCCTCCATGTCCAGTACTGAAGGGCCTGTTCCTGCTTCTCCATGTCCAGTACTGAAGTACCTGTTCCTGCTCCTCCATGTCCAGTACTGAAGGGCCTGTTCCTGCTCCTCCATGTCCAGTACTGAAGGGCCTGTTCCTCCATGTCCAGTACTGAAGGGCCTGTTCCTGCTCCTCCATGTCCAGTACTGACGGGCCTGTTTCTCCATGTCCAGCACTGAAGGGCCTGTTCCTCCATGTCCAGCACTGAAGGGCCTGTTCCTGTTCCTCCATGTCCAGTACTGAAGGGCCTGTTCCTGCTCCTCCATGTCCAGTACTGACGGGCCGGTTTCTCCATGTCCAGTACTGAAGGGCCTGTTCCTCCATGTCCAGCACTGAAGGGCCTGTTCCTGCTCCTCCATGTCCAGTACTGAATGGCCTGTTCCTCCATGTCCAGCACTGAAGGGCCAGTTTCTGCTCCTCCATGTCCAGTATTGAAGGGCCTGTTTCTCCATATTCAGTACTGAAGGGCCTGTTTCTCCATATCCAGTACTGAAGGGCCATTTTTTCCATGTCCAGTACCGAAGAGCCTGTTCCTCCATGTCCAGTAGTAAAGATCCTGTTCCTCCCTGTACAGTACTGAAGGGCCTGTTCCTCCATGTACAGTATTGAAGGGCCTGTTCCTGCTCTTCTATTTCCAGTACTAAAGGGCCTGTTCCTCCATGTCTAGTACTAAAGGGCCTGTTCGTCCATGTCCAGTACTGAAGGGCCTGTTTCTCCATGTCCAGTACTGAAGGGCCTTTTCCTGCTCCCTCATGTCCAATACTAAAGGTCCTGTTCCTTCTTTTCCATGTGCAGTACTGAAGGGCCTGTTCCTCCATGTCCAGTACTAAAGGGCCTGTTCCTGCTCCTCCATGTCCAGTACTGAAGGGCCTGTTTCTCCATGTCCAGTACTGAAGGGCCTATTCCTGCTCCTCCATGTCCAGTACTGAAGGGCCTGTTTGTCCATGTCCAGTACTGAAGGGCCTGTTCCTGCTCCTCCATGTCCAGTACTAAAGGGCATGTTCCTGTTTCTCCATGTCCAATATTGATGGGCCTGTTTCTCCATGTCCAGTACTGAAGGGCCTGTTCCTGCTCCTCCATGTCCTAGTACTGAAGGGCCTGTTCCTGCTCCTCCATGTCCAGTACTGAAGGCCCTTTTCCTGCTCCTCCATGTCCAGTACTGAAGGGCCTGTTCCTGCTCTTCCATGTCCAGTACTGAAGGGCCTGTTCTTTCATGTGCAGTACTGAAGGGCCTGTCCCTGTTCCTCCATGTCCAGTATTGAAGGGCCTGCTCCTCCATGTCCAGTACTGAAGGGCCTGTTCCTGCTCCCTCATGTACAGTACTAAAGGACCTGTTCCTGCTCCTCCATGTCCAGTCCTTAAGGGCCTGTTCCTGCTTTTCCATGTCCAGTACTGAATAGCCTGTTCCTCCATGTCCAGTATTGAAACGCCTGTTCCTCCATGTGCAGTACTGAAGGGCCTGTTCCTCCATGTCCAGTACTAAAGGGCCTGTTCCTGCTCCTCCATGTCCAGTACTGAAGGGCCTGTTCCTCCATGTCCAGTACTTAAGGACCTGTTCCTCCATGTCCAGTATTGAATGCCATTTTCTGCATGTCCAGTCCTGAAGGGCCTGTTCCTGCTCACTCATGTCCACTTCTTAAGGGCCTGTTCCTGCTCCTCCATGTCCAGTTCTGAAGGTCCTGTTCCTCCATGTCCAGTACTGAAGGGCCTGTTTCTCCATGTCCAGTACTGAAGGGCCTGTTTGTCCATGTCCAGTACTGAAGGGCCTGTTCCTGCTCCTCCATTTCCAATACTGAAGGGCCTGTTCCTGCTCCTCCATGTCCAATATTGATAGGCCTGTTTCTCCATGTCCAGTACATAAGGGCCTGTTCCTGTTTCTCCATGTCCAGCACTGAAGGGCCTGTTCCTGCTCCTCCATGTCCAGTACTGAAGGGCCTGTTCCTGCTCCTCCATGTCCAGTACTGAAGGGCCTGTTCCTGCTCCTCCATGTCCAATACTGAAGGGCCTGTTCCTGCTCCTCCATGTCCAGTACTGAAGGGCCTGTTCCTGCTCCTCCATGTCCAGTACTGAAGGGCCTGTTCTTTCATGTGCAGTACTGAAGGGCCTGTCCCTGCTCCTCCATGTCCAGTGTTGAAGGGCCTGCTCCTCCATGTCCAGTACTGAAGGGCCTGTTCCTGCTCCCTCATGTCCAGTACTAAAGGGCCTGTTCCTCAATGTCCAGTATTAAGGGACCTGTTCCTGCTCCTCCATGTCCAGTATTGAAGGGCATGTTCCTGTTTCTCCACATCCAGTATTGAACGGCCTGTTCCTGCTCCTCCATGTCCAGTATTGAAGGGCCTGTTTCTCAATGTCCAGTACTGAAGGGCCTGTTCCTGCTCCCTTATGTCCACTACTAATGGGCCTGTTCCTGCTCCTCCATTTCCAGTACTTATGGGCCTGTTCCTGCTCCCTCATGTCCAGTACTAAAGGGCCTGTTCCTCCATGTCCAGTAGTAAGGGCCCTTTCCTGCTCCTCCATGTTCAGTATTGAAGGGCCTGTTTCTCCATGTCCATTACTGAAGGGCCTGTTCCTGCTCCCTCATGTCCAATACTAAAGGGCCTGTTCCTCCATGTCAAGTAGTAAGGGGCCTGTTCCTGCTCCTCCATGTCCAGTATTGAAGGGCCTGTTTCTCCATGTCCATTACTGAAGGGCCTGTTCCTGCCCCCTCATGTCCAATACTAAAGGGCCTGTTCCTGCTCCTCCATTTCTAGTACTGAAGGGCCTGTTCCTGCTCCCTCATTTAGTACTGTACATGAGGGAACAGGAACAGTCCCTTTAGTACTGGACATGGAGAAGCAGGAACAGGCACTTCAGTACTGGACATGGAGGAACAGGGACAGGCCCTTCAGTACTGGACATGAAGAAACAGGGACAGGCCCTTCAGTACTGGACATGGAGGAACAGGCCCTTCAGTACTGGACATGGAGGAGCAGTTACAGTACTGAAGGGCCTGTTCCTGCTCCCTCTTGTCCATCACTGAAGGGCCTGTTCCTGTTCCTCCATGTCCACTACTAAAGGGACTGTTCCTGTTTCTCCATGTCCAGTACTGAAGGGCCTGTTTCTCCATGTCCAATACTGAAGGGTCTGTTCATGCTCCATTATGTCCAGTACCAAAGGGCCTGTTCCTGCTCCTCCTATTCCAGTACTGAAGGGCCTGTTCCTGCTCCCTCATGTCCATCACTGAAGGGCCTGTTACTTCTCCCTCATGTCCATCACTGAAGGGCCTGTTCCTGTTCCTCCATGTCCAGTACTAAAGGGCCTGTTCGTCCATGTGCAGTCCTGAAGGGCCTGTTCCTGCTTCTCCTTGTCCAGTTCTGAAGTACCTGTTCCTGCTACTCCATGTCCAGTACTGAAGGGCCTATTCCTGCTCCTCCATGTCCAGTACTGAAGGGCCTGTTCCTCCATGTCCAGTACTGAAGGGCCTGTTCCTGCTTCTCCATGTCCAGTACTGAAGTACCTGTTCCTGCTCCTCCATGTCCAGTACTGAAGGGCCTGTTCCTGCTCCTCCATGTCCAGTACTGAAGGGCCTGTTCCTCCATGTCCAGTACTGAAGGGCCTGTTCCTGCTCCTCCATGTCCAGTACTGACGGGCCTGTTTCTCCATGTCCAGCACTGAAGGGCCTGTTCCTCCATGTCCAGCACTGAAGGGCCTGTTCCTGTTCCTCCATGTCCAGTACTGAAGGGCCTGTTCCTGCTCCTCCATGTCCAGTACTGACGGGCCGGTTTCTCCATGTCCAGAACTGAAGGGCCTGTTCCTGTTCCTCCATGTCCAGCACTGAAGGGCCTGTTCCTGCTCCTCCATGTCCAGTACTGAAGGGCCTGTTCCTCCATGTCCAGCACTGAAGGGCCAGTTTCTGCTCCTCCATGTCCAGTATTGAAGGGCCTGTTTCTCCATATTCAGTACTGAAGGGCCTGTTTCTCCATATCCAGTACTGAAGGGCCTGTTTTTCCATGTCCAGTACCGAAGAGCCTGTTCCTCCATGTCCAGTAGTAAAGATCCTGTTCCTCCCTGTACAGTACTGAAGGGCCTGTTCCTCCATGTACAGTATTGAAGGGCCTGTTCCTGCTCTTCTATTTTCAGTACTAAAGAGCCTGTTCCTCCATGTCTAGTACTAAAGGGCCTGTTTGTCCATGTCCAGTACTGAAGGGCCTGTTTCTCCATGTCCAGTACTGAAGGGCCTGTTCCTGCTCCCTTATGTCCAGTACTAAATGAACTGTTCCTGCTCCTCCATGTCCAGTCCTAAAGGGCCTGTTCCTGCTTCTCCATGTCCAGTACTGAATAGCCTGTTCCTCCATGTCCAGTATTGAAGCGCCTGTTCCTCCATGTGCAGTACTGAAGGGCCTGTTCCTCCATGTCCAGTACTAAAGGGCCTGTTCCTGCTCCTCCATGTCCAGTACTGAAGGGCCTGTTTCTCCATGTCCAGTACTGAAGGGCCTATTCCTGCTCCTCCATGTCCAGTACTGAAGGGCCTGTTTGTCCATGTCCAGTACTGAAGGGCCTGTTCCTGCTCCTCCATGTCCAGTACTAAAGGGCATGTTCCTGTTTCTCCATGTCCAATATTGATGGGCCTGTTTCTCCATGTCCAGTACTGAAGGGCCTGTTCCTGCTCCTCCATGTCCTAGTACTGAAGGGCCTGTTCCTGCTCCTCCATGTCCAGTACTGAAGGCCCTTTTCCTGCTCCTCCATGTCCAGTACTGAAGGGCCTGTTCCTGCTCTTCCATGTCCAGTACTGAAGGGCCTGTTCTTTCATGTGCAGTACTGAAGGGCCTGTCCCTGTTCCTCCATGTCCAGTATTGAAGGGCCTGCTCCTCCATGTCCAGTACTGAAGGGCCTGTTCCTGCTCCCTCATGTACAGTACTAAAGGACCTGTTCCTGCTCCTCCATGTCCAGTCCTTAAGGGCCTGTTCCTGCTTTTCCATGTCCAGTACTGAATAGCCTGTTCCTCCATGTCCAGTATTGAAACGCCTGTTCCTCCATGTGCAGTACTGAAGGGCCTGTTCCTCCATGTCCAGTACTAAAGGGCCTGTTCCTGCTCCTCCATGTCCAGTACTGAAGGGCCTGTTCCTCCATGTCCAGTACTTAAGGACCTGTTCCTCCATGTCCAGTATTGAATGCCATTTTCTGCATGTCCAGTCCTGAAGGGCCTGTTCCTGCTCACTCATGTCCACTTCTTAAGGGCCTGTTCCTGCTCCTCCATGTCCAGTTCTGAAGGTCCTGTTCCTCCATGTCCAGTACTGAAGGGCCTGTTTCTCCATGTCCAGTACTGAAGGGCCTGTTTGTCCATGTCCAGTACTGAAGGGCCTGTTCCTGCTCCTCCATTTCCAATACTGAAGGGCCTGTTCCTGCTCCTCCATGTCCAATATTGATAGGCCTGTTTCTCCATGTCCAGTACATAAGGGCCTGTTCCTGTTTCTCCATGTCCAGCACTGAAGGGCCTGTTCCTGCTCCTCCATGTCCAGTACTGAAGGGCCTGTTCCTGCTCCTCCATGTCCAGTACTGAAGGGCCTGTTCCTGCTCCTCCATGTCCAATACTGAAGGGCCTGTTCCTGCTCCTCCATGTCCAGTACTGAAGGGCCTGTTCCTGCTCCTCCATGTCCAGTACTGAAGGGCCTGTTCTGTCATGTGCAGTACTGAAGGGCCTGTCCCTGCTCCTCCATGTCCAGTGTTGAAGGGCCTGCTCCTCCATGTCCAGTACTGAAGGGCCTGTTCCTGCTCCCTCATGTCCAGTACTAAAGGGCCTGTTCCTCAATGTCCAGTATTAAGGGACCTGTTCCTGCTCCTCCATGTCCAGTATTGAAGGGCATGTTCCTGTTTCTCCACATCCAGTATTGAACGGCCTGTTCCTGCTCCTCCATGTCCAGTATTGAAGGGCACTTTTCTCAATGTCCAGTACTGAAGGGCCTGTTCCTGCTCCCTTATGTCCACTACTAATGGGCCTGTTCCTGCTCCTCCATTTCCAGTACTTATGGGCCTGTTCCTGCTCCCTCATGTCCAGTACTAAAGGGCCTGTTCCTCCATGTCCAGTAGTAAGGGCCCTTTCCTGCTCCTCCATGTTCAGTATTGAAGGGCCTGTTTCTCCATGTCCATTACTGAAGGGCCTGTTCCTGCTCCCTCATGTCCAATACTAAAGGGCCTGTTCCTCCATGTCAAGTAGTAAGGGGCCTGTTCCTGCTCCTCCATGTCCAGTATTGAAGGGCCTGTTTCTCCATGTCCATTACTGAAGGGCCTGTTCCTGCCCCCTCATGTCCAATACTAAAGGGCCTGTTCCTGCTCCTCCATTTCTAGTACTGAAGGGCCTGTTCCTGCTCCCTCATTTAGTACTGTACATGAGGGAACAGGAACAGTCCCTTTAGTACTGGACATGGAGAAGCAGGAACAGGCACTTCAGTACTGGACATGGAGGAACAGGGACAGGCCCTTCAGTACTGGACATGAAGAAACAGGGACAGGCCCTTCAGTACTGGACATGGAGGAACAGGCCCTTCAGTACTGGACATGGAGGAGCAGTTACAGTACTGAAGGGCCTGTTCCTGCTCCCTCTTGTCCATCACTGAAGGGCCTGTTCCTGTTCCTCCATGTCCACTACTAAAGGGACTGTTCCTGTTTCTCCATGTCCAGTACTGAAGGGCCTGTTTCTCCATGTCCAATACTGAAGGGTCTGTTCATGCTCCATTATGTCCAGTACCAAAGGGCCTGTTCCTGCTCCTCCTATTCCAGTACTGAAGGGCCTGTTCCTGCTCCCTCATGTCCATCACTGAAGGGCCTGTTACTTCTCCCTCATGTCCATCACTGAAGGGCCTGTTCCTGTTCCTCCATGTCCAGTACTAAAGGGACTGTTCGTCCATGTGCAGTCCTGAAGGGCCTGTTCCTGCTTCTCCATGTCCAGTACTGAAGGGCCTGTTCCTACATGTCCAGTACTGAAGGTCCTGTTCCTGCTCCTCCATGTCCAGTACTGAAGGGCCTGTTCCTCCATGTCCAGTACTGAAGGGCCTGTTCCTGCTTCTCCATGTCCAGTACTGAAGTACCTGTTCCTGCTCCTCCATGTCCAGTACTGAAGGGCCTGTTCCTGCTCCTCCATGTCCAGTACTGAAGGGCCTGTTCCTCCATGTCCAGTACTGAAGGGCCTGTTCCTGCTCCTCCATGTCCAGTACTGAAGGGCCTGTTCCTGCTCCTCCATGTCCAGTACTGAAGGGCCTGTTCCTCCATGTCCAGTACTGAAGGGCCTGTTCCTGCTCCTCCATGTCCAGTACTGACGGGCCTGTTTCTCCATGTCCAGCACTGAAGGGCCTGTTCCTCCATGTCCAGCACTGAAGGGCCTGTTCCTGTTCCTCCATGTCCAGTACTGAAGGGCCTGTTCCTGCTCCTCCATGTCCAGTACTGACGGGCCGGTTTCTCCATGTCCAGTACTGAAGGGCCTGTTCCTGTTCCTCCATGTCCAGCACTGAAGGGCCTGTTCCTGCTCCTCCATGTCCAGTACTGAAGGGCCAGTTTCTGCTCCTCCATGTCCAGTATTGAAGGGCCTGTTTCTCCATATTCAGTACTGAAGGGCCTGTTTCTCCATATCCAGTACTGAAGGGCCTGTTTTTCCATGTCCAGTACCGAAGAGCCTGTTCCTCCATGTCCAGTAGTAAAGATCCTGTTCCTCCCTGTACAGTACTGAAGGGCCTGTTCCTCCATGTACAGTATTGAAGGGCCTGTTCCTGCTCTTCTATTTTCAGTACTAAAGAGCCTGTTCCTCCATGTCTAGTACTAAAGGGCCTGTTTGTCCATGTCCAGTACTGAAGGGCCTGTTTCTCCATGTCCAGTACTGAAGGGCCTGTTCCTGCTCCCTTATGTCCAGTACTAAATGAACTGTTCCTGCTCCTCCATGTCCAGTCCTAAAGGGCCTGTTCCTGCTTCTCCATGTCCAGTACTGAATAGCCTGTTCCTCCATGTCCAGTATTGAAGCGCCTGTTCCTCCATGTGAAATACTGAAGGGCCTGTTCCTCCATGTCAAGTACTAAAGGGCCTGTTCCTGCTCCTCCATGTCCAGTACTGTAGGGCCTGTTCCTCCATGTCCAGTACTTAAGGACCTGTTCCTCCATGTCCAGTATTGAATGCCATTTTCTCCATGTCCAGTACTGAAGGGCCTGTTCCTGCTCACTCATGTCCACTTCTTAAGGGCCTGTTCCTGCTGCTCCATGTCCAGTTCTGAAGGTCCTGTTCCTCCATGTCCAGTACTGAAGGGCCTGTTTCTCCATGTCCAGTACTGAAGGGCCTATTCCTGCTCCTCCATGTCCAGTACTGGAGGGCCTGTTTGTCCATGTCAAGTACTGAAGGGCCTGTTCCTGCTCCTCCATGTCCAGTACTAAAGGGCATGTTCCTGTTTCTCCATGTCCAATATTGATGGGCCTGTTTCTCCATGTCCAGTACTGAAGGGCCTGTTCCTGCTCCTCCATGTCCAGTACTGAAGGGCCTGTTCCTGCTCCTCCATGTCCAGTACTGAAGGGCCTGTTCCTGCTCTTCCATGTCCAGTACTAAAGGGCCTGTTCTTTCATGTGCAGTTCTGAAGGGCCTGTCCCTGTTCCTCCATGTCCAGTATTGAAGGGCCTGCTCCTCCATGTCCAGCACTGAAGGGCCTGTTCCTGCTCCCTCATGTACAGTACTAAAGGACCTGTTCCTGCTCCTCCATGTCCAGTCCTAAAGGGCCTGTTCCTGCTTCTCCATGTCCAGTACTGAATAGCCTGTTCCTGCTCCTCCATGTCCAGTACTGAAGGGCCTGTTCCTCCTTGTCCAGTACTTAAGGACCTGTTCCTCCATGTCCAGTATTGAATGCCATTTTCTCCATGTCCAGTACTGAAGGGCCTGTTCCTGCTCACTCATGTCCACTTCTTAAGGGCCTGTTCCTGCTCCTCCATGTCCAATATTGATAGGCCTGTTTCTCCATGTCCAGTACATAAGGGCCTGTTCCTGTTTCTCCATGTCCAGCACTGAAGGGCCTGTTCCTGCTCCTCCATGTCCAGTACTGAAGGGCCTGTTCCTGCTCCTCCATGTCCAGTACTGAAGGGCCTGTTCCTGCTCCTCCATGTCCAATACTGAAGGGCCTGTTCCTGCTCCTCCATGTCCAGTACTGAAGGGCCTGTTCCTGCTCCTCCATGTCCAGTACTGAAGGGCCTGTTCTTTCATGTGCAGTACTGAAGGGCCTGTCCCTGCTCCTCCATGTCCAGTGTTGAAGGGCCTGCTCCTCCATGTCCAGTACTGAAGGGCCTGTTCCTGCTCCCTCATGTCCAGTACTAAAGGGCCTGTTCCTCAATGTCCAGTATTAAGGGACCTGTTCCTGCTCCTCCATGTCCAGTATTGAAGGGCATGTTCCTGTTTCTCCACATCCAGTATTGAACGGCCTGTTCCTGCTCCTCCATGTCCAGTATTGAAGGGCCTGTTTCTCAATGTCCAGTACTGAAGGGCCTGTTCCTGCTCCCTTATGTCCACTACTAATGGGCCTGTTCCTGCTCCTCCATTTCCAGTACTTATGGGCCTGTTCCTGCTCCCTCATGTCCAGTACTAAAGGGCCTGTTCCTCCATGTCCAGTAGTAAGGGCCCTTTCCTGCTCCTCCATGTTCAGTATTGAAGGGCCTGTTTCTCGATGTCCATTACTGAAGGGCCTGTTCCTGCTCCCTCATGTCCAATACTAAAGGGCCTGTTCCTCCATGTCAAGTAGTAAGGGGCCTGTTCCTGCTCCTCCATGTCCAGTATTGAAGGGCCTGTTTCTCCATGTCCATTACTGAAGGGCCTGTTCCTGCCCCCTCATGTCCAATACTAAAGGGCCTGTTCCTGCTCCTCCATTTCTAGTACTGAAGGGCCTGTTCCTGCTCGCTCATTTAGTACTGTACATGAGGGAACAGGAACAGTCCCTTTAGTACTGGACATGGAGAAGCATGAACAGGCACTTCAGTACTGGACATGGAGGAACAGGGACAGGCCCTTCAGTACTGGACATGAAGAAACAGGGACAGGCCCTTCAGTACTGGACATGGAGGAACAGGCCCTTCAGTACTGGACATGGAGGAGCAGTTACAGTACTGAAGGGCCTGTTCCTGCTCCCTCTTGTCCATCACTGAAGGGCCTGTTCCTGTTCCTCCATGTCCACTACTAAAGGGACTGTTCCTGTTTCTCCATGTCCAGTACTGAAGGGCCTGTTTCTCCATGTCCAATACTGAAGGGTCTGTTCATGCTCCATTATGTCCAGTACCAAAGGGCCTGTTCCTGCTCCTCCTATTCCAGTACTGAAGGGCCTGTTCCTGCTCCCTCATGTCCATCACTGAAGGGCCTGTTACTTCTCCCTCATGTCCATCACTGAAGGGCCTGTTCCTGTTCCTCCATGTCCAGTACTAAAGGGCCTGTTCATCCATGTGCAGTCCTGAAGGGCCTGTTCCTGCTTCTCCATGTCCAGTACTGAAGGGCCTGTTCCTACATGTCCAGTACTGAAGGTCCTGTTCCTGCTCCTCCATGTCCAGTACTGAAGGGCCTGTTCCTGCTTCTCCTTGTCCAGTTCTGAAGTACCTGTTCCTGCTACTCCATGTCCAGTACTGAAGGGCCTATTCCTGCTCCTCCATGTCCAGTACTGAAGGGCCTGTTCCTCCATGTCCAGTACTGAAGGGCCTGTTCCTGCTTCTCCATGTCCAGTACTGAAGTACCTGTTCCTGCTCCTCCATGTCCAGTACTGAAGGGCCTGTTCCTGCTCCTCCATGTCCAGTACTGAAGGGCCTGTTCCTCCATGTCCAGTACTGAAGGGCCTGTTCCTGCTCCTCCATGTCCAGTACTGACGGGCCTGTTTCTCCATGTCCAGCACTGAAGGGCCTGTTCCTCCATGTCCAGCACTGAAGGGCCTGTTCCTGTTCCTCCATGTCCAGTACTGAAGGGCCTGTTCCTGCTCCTCCATGTCCAGTACTGACGGGCCGGTTTCTCCATGTCCAGTACTGAAGGGCCTGTTCCTGTTCCTCCATGTCCAGCACTGAAGGGCCTGTTCCTGCTCCTCCATGTCCAGTACTGAAGGGCCTGTTCCTCCATGTCCAGCACTGAAGGGCCAGTTTCTGCTCCTCCATGTCCAGTATTGAAGGGCCTGTTTCTCCATATTCAGTACTGAAGGGCCTGTTTCTCCATATCCAGTACTGAAGGGCCTGTTTTTCCATGTCCAGTACCGAAGAGCCTGTTCCTCCATGTCCAGTAGTAAAGATCCTGTTCCTCCCTGTACAGTACTGAAGGGCCTGTTCCTCCATGTACAGTATTGAAGGGCCTGTTCCTGCTCTTCTATTTTCAGTACTAAAGGGCCTGTTCCTCCATGTCTAGTACTAAAGGGCCTGTTTGTCCATGTCCAGTACTGAAGGGCCTGTTTCTCCATGTCCAGTACTGAAGGGCCTGTTCCTGCTCCCTTATGTCCAGTACTAAATGAACTGTTCCTGCTCCTCCATGTCCAGTCCTAAAGGGCCTGTTCCTGCTCCTCCATGTCCAGTACTGAAGGGCCTGTTCCTGCTCACTCATGTCCACTTCTTAAGGGCCTGTTCCTGCTCCTCCATGTCCAGTTCTGAAGGTCCTGTTCCTCCATGTCCAGTACTGAAGGGCCTGTTTGTCCATGTCCAGTACTGAAGGGCCTGTTCCTGCTCCTCCATGTCCAGTCCTAAAGGGCATGTTCCTGTTTCTCCATGTCCAGTACTGAAGGGCCTGTTCCTGCTCCTCCATTTCCAATACTGGAGGGCCTGTTCCTGCTCCTCCATGTCCAATATTAATGGGCCTGTTTCTCCATGTCCAGTACTGAAGGGCCTGTTCCTGTTTCTCCATGTCCAGCACTGAAGGGCCTGTTCCTGCTCCTCCATGTCCAGTACTGAAGGGCCTGTTCCTGTTCCCTCATGTCCTGTACTGAAGGGCCTGTTCCTGCTCTTCCATGTCTAGTGCTGAAGTGCCTGTTCCTCCATGTCCAGTATTGAAGGGCCAGTTTCTGCTCCTCCATGTCCAGTATTGAAGGGCCTGTTTCTCCATATCCAGTACTGAAGGGCCTGTTTCTCCATATCCAGTACTGAAGGGCCTGTTTTTCCATGTCCAGTACCGAAGAGCCTGTTCCTCCATGTCCAGTAGTAAAGATCCTGTTCCTCCCTGTACAGTACTGAAGGGCCTGTTCCTCCATGTACAGTATTGAAGGGCCTGTTCCTGCTCTTCTATTTCCAGTACTAAAGGGCCTGTTCCTCCATGTCTAGTACTAAAGGGCCTGTTTGTCCATGTCCAGTAATGAAGGGCCTGTTTCTCCATGTCCAGTACTGAAGGGCCTATTCCTGCTCCTCCATGTCCAGTACTGAAGGGCCTGTTTGTCCATGTCCAGTACTGAAGGGCCTGTTCCTGCTCCTCCATGTCCAGTACTAAAGGGCATGTTCCTGTTTCTCCATGTCCAATATTGATGGGCCTGTTTCTCCATGTCCAGTACTGAAGGGCCTGTTCCTGCTCCTCCATGTCCAGTACTGAAGGCCCTTTTCCTGCTCCTCCATGTCCAGTACTGAAAGGGCCTGTTCCTGCTCCTCCATGTCCAGTACTGAAGGCCCTTTTCCTGCTCCTCCATGTCCAGTACTGAAAGGGCCTGTTCCTGCTCCTCCATGTCCAGTACTGAAGGGCCTGTTCCTGCTCCTCCATGTCCAGTACTGAAGGCCCTTTTCCTGCTCCTCCATGTCCAGTACTGAAAGGGCCTGTTCCTGCTCTTCCATGTCCAGTACTGAAGGGCCTGTTCTTTCATGTGCAGTACTGAAGGGCCTGTCCCTGTTCCTCCATGTCCAGTATTGAAGGGCCTGCTCCTCCATGTCCAGTACTGAAGGGCCTGTTCCTGCTCCCTCATGTACAGTACTAAAGGACCTGTTCCTGCTCCTCCATGTCCAGTCCTAAAGTGCCTGTTCCTGTTTCTCCATGTCCAATATTGATGGGCCTGTTTCTCCATGTCCAGTACTGAAGGGCCTGTTCCTGCTCCTCCATGTCCAGTACTGAAGGGCCTGTTCCTGTTCCCTCATGTCCTGTACTGAAGGGCCTGTTCCTGCTCTTCCATGTCTAGTGCTGAAGTGCCTGTTCCTCCATGTCCAGTATTGAAGGGCCTGTTCCTGCTCCTCCATGTCCAGTACTGAAGGGCCTGTTTCTCCATATCCAGTACTGAAGGGCCTGTTTCTCCATATCCAGTACTGAAGGGCCTGTTTTTCCATGTCCAGTACCGAAGAGCCTGTTCCTCCATGTCCAGTAGTAAAGATCCTGTTCCTCCCTGTACAGTACTGAAGGGCCTGTTCCTCCATGTACAGTATTGAAGGGCCTGTTCCTGCTCTTCTATTTCCAGTACTAAAGGGCCTGTTCCTCCATGTCTAGTACTAAAGGGCCTGTTTGTCCATGTCCAGTACTGAAGGGCCTGTTTCTCCATGTCCAGTACTGAAAGGCCTATTCCTGCTCCTCCATGTCCAGTTCTGAAGGTCCTGTTCCTCCATGTCCAGTACTGAAGGGCCTGTTTGTCCATGTCCAGTACTGAAGGGCCTGTTCCTGCTCCTCCATGTCCAGTCCTAAAGGGCATGTTCCTGTTTCTCCATGTCCAGTACTGAAGGGCCTGTTCCTGCTCCTCCATTTCCAATACTGGAGGGCCTGTTCCTGCTCCTCCATGTCCAATATTAATGGGCCTGTTTCTCCATGTCCAGTACTGAAGGGCCTGTTCCTGTTTCTCCATGTCCAGCACTGAAGGGCCTGTTCCTGCTCCTCCATGTCCAGTACGGAAGGGCCTGTTCCTGTTCCCTCATGTCCTGTACTGAAGGGCCTGTTCCTGCTCTTCCATGTCTAGTGCTGAAGTGCCTGTTCCTCCATGTCCAGTATTGAAGGGCCAGTTTCTGCTCCTCCATGTCCAGTATTGAAGGGCCTGTTTCTCCATATCCAGTACTGAAGGGCCTGTTTCTCCATATCCAGTACTGAAGGGCCTGTTTTTCCATGTCCAGTACCGAAGAGCCTGTTCCTCCCTGTACAGTACTGAAGGGCCTGTTCCTCCATGTACAGTATTGAAGGGCCTGTTCCTGCTCTTCTATTTCCAGTACTAAAGGGCCTGTTCCTCCATGTCTAGTACTAAAGGGCCTGTTTGTCCATGTCCAGTACTGAAGGGCCTGTATCTCCATGTCCAGTACTGAAGGGCCTATTCCTGCTCCTCCATGTCCAGTACTGAAGGGCCTGTTTGTCCATGTCCAGTACTGAAGGGCCTGTTCCTGCTCCTCCATGTCCAGTACTAAAGGGCATGTTCCTGTTTCTCCATGTCCAATATTGATGGGCCTGTTTCTCCATGTCCAGTACTGAAGGGCCTGTTCCTGCTCCTCCATGTCCAGTACTGAAGGGCCTGTTCCTGCTCCTCCATGTCCAGTACTGAAGGCCCTTTTCCTGCTCCTCCATGTCCAGTACTGAAAGGGCCTGTTCCTGCTCTTCCATGTCCAGTACTGAAGGGCCTGTTCTTTCATGTGCAGTACTGAAGGGCCTGTCCCTGTTCCTCCATGTCCAGTATTGAAGGGCCTGCTCCTCCATGTCCAGTACTGAAGGGCCTGTTCCTGCTCCCTCATGTACAGTACTAAAGGACCTGTTCCTGCTCCTCCATGTCCAGTCCTAAAGTGCCTGTTCCTGTTTCTCCATGTCCAATATTGATGGGCCTGTTTCTCCATGTCCAGTACTGAAGGGCCTGTTCCTGCTCCTCCATGTCCAGTACTGAAGGGCCTGTTCCTGTTCCCTCATGTCCTGTACTGAAGGGCCTGTTCCTGCTCTTCCATGTCTAGTGCTGAAGTGCCTGTTCCTCCATGTCCAGTATTGAAGGGCCTGTTCCTGCTCCTCCATGTCCAGTACTGAAGGGCCTGTTTCTCCATATCCAGTACTGAAGGGCCTGTTTCTCCATATCCAGTACTGAAGGGCCTGTTTTTCCATGTCCAGTACCGAAGAGCCTGTTCCTCCATGTCCAGTAGTAAAGATCCTGTTCCTCCCTGTACAGTACTGAAGGGCCTGTTCCTCCATGTACAGTATTGAAGGGCCTGTTCCTGCTCTTCTATTTCCAGTACTAAAGGGCCTGTTCCTCCATGTCTAGTACTAAAGGGCCTGTTTGTCCATGTCCAGTACTGAAGGGCCTGTTTCTCCATGTCCAGTACTGAAGGGCCTATTCCTGCTCCTCCATGTCCAGTACTGAAGGGCCTGTTTGTCCATGTCCAGTACTGAAGGGCCTGTTCCTGCTCCTCCATGTCCAGTACTAAAGGGCATGTTCCTGTTTCTCCATGTCCAATATTGATGGGCCTGTTTCTCCATGTCCAGTACTGAAGGGCCTGTTCCTGCTCCTCCATGTCCAGTACTGAAGGGCCTGTTCCTGCTCCTCCATGTCCAGTACTGAAGGCCCTTTTCCTGCTCCTCCATGTCCAGTACTGAAAGGGCCTGTTCCTGCTCTTCCATGTCCAGTACTGAAGGGCCTGTTCTTTCATGTGCAGTACTGAAGGGCCTGTCCCTGTTCCTCCATGTCCAGTATTGAAGGGCCTGCTCCTCCATGTCCAGTACTGAAGGGCCTGTTCCTGCTCCCTCATGTACAGTACTAAAGGACCTGTTCCTGCTCCTCCATGTCCAGTCCTAAAGTGCCTGTTCCTGCTTTTCCATGTCCAGTACTGAATAGCCTGTTCCTCCATGTCCAGTATTGAAGCGCCTGTTCCTCCATGTCCAGTACTGAAGGGCCTGTTCCTCCATGTCCAGTACTTAAGGGCCTGTTTCTCCATGTCCAGTATTGAATGCCATTTTCTCCATGTCCAGTCCTGAAGGGCCTGTTCCTGCTCACTCATGTCCACTTCTTAAGGGCCGTTTCCTGCTCCTCCATGTCCAGTTCTGAAGGTCCTGTTCCTCCATGTCCAGTACTGAAGGGCCTGTTTCTCCATGTCCAGTACTGAAGGGCCTATTCCTGCTCCTCCATGTCCAGTACTGACGGGCCTGTTTGTCCATGTCCAGTACTGAAGGGCCTGTTCCTGCTCCCTCATGTCCAGTACTAAAGGGCCTGTTCCTGCTCCTCCATTTCCAGTACTGAAGGTCCTGTTCCTGCTCCCTCATGTCCAGTACTGAAGGTCCTGTTCCTGCTCCCTCATGTCCAGAACTGAAGGGCCTGTTCCTGTTCCTCCATGTCCACTACTAAAGGGACTGTTCCTGTTTCTCCATGTCCAATACTGAAGGGCCTGTTCCTGCTCCTCCATGTCCACTACTGAATGGCCTGTTTCTCCATGTCCAGAACTGAAGGGCCTGTTCCTGCTCCTCCATGTCCAGTACTGAAGGGCCTGTCCTGCTCCTCCATAACCAATACTGAAGGGCCTGTTTCTCCATGTCCAGTACTGAAGGGCCTGTTCCTGCTCTCTCATTTCCAGTACTGAAGGGCCTGTTCCTGCTCCCTCATGTCCAGTACTAAAGGGCCTGTTCCTGCTCCTCCATGTCCAGAACTGAAGGGCCTGTTCCTCCATGTCCAGAACTGAAGGGCCTGTTCCTCTAAATCCAGTATTGAAGGCCATTTTCTCCATGTCCAGTACTGAAGAGCCTGTTTCTCCATGTCCAGTACTGAAGAGCCTGTTCCTGCTCCCTCATGTCCAGTACTAAAGGGCCTGTTCCTACTCCTCCATTTCCAGTACTAAAGGGCCTGTTCCTGCTCCCTCATGTCCAGTACTGAAGGGCCTGTTCCTGCTCCTCCATGTCAAGTACTGAAGGGCCTGTTCCTGCTCCTCCATGTCCAGTACTGAAGGGCCTGTTCCTGCTCCTCCATTTCCAGTACTGAAGGTCCTGTTCCTGCTCCCTCATGTCCAGAACTGAAGGGCCTGTTCCTGCTCCTCCATGTGCAGTACTGAAGGGCCTGTTCCTGCTCCTCCATGTCCAGTACTGAAGGGCCTGTTCCTGCTCCTCCATGTCCAGTACTAAAGGGCCTGTTCCTGCTCCTCCATGTCCAGTACTGAAGGGCCTGTTCTTTCATGTGCAGTACTGAAGGGCCTGTCCCTGTTCCTCCATGTCCAGTGTTGAAGGGCCTGCTCCTCCATGTCCAGTACTAAAGGGCCTGTTCCTGCTCCTCCATTTCCAGTACTGAAGGGCCTGTTCCTGCTCCCTCATGTCCAGTACTGAAGGGCCTGTTTCTCCATGTCCATTACTGAAGGGCCTGTTCCTACTCCCTCATGTCGAATACTAAAGGGCCTGTTCCTGCTCCTCCATTTCCAGTACTGAAGGGCCTGTTCCTGCTCCCTCATTTAGTACTGTACATGAGGGAACAGGAACAGTCCCTTTAGTACTGGACATGGAGAAGCATGAACAGGCACTTCAGTACTGGACATGGAGGAACAGGTCTTTCATTACTGGACATGGAGGAACAGGGACAGGCCCTTCAGTACTGGACATGAAGAAACAGGGACAGGCCCTTCAGTACTGGACATGGAGGAACAGGCCCTTCAGTACTGGACATGGAGGAGCAGTTACAGTACTGAAGGGCCTGTTCCTGCTCCCTCTTGTCCATCACTGAAGGGCCTGTTCCTGTTCCTCCATGTCCACTACTAAAGGGACTGTTCCTGTTTCTCCATGTCCAGTACTGAAGGGCCTGTTTCTCCATGTCCAATACTGAAGGGTCTGTTCATGCTCCATTATGTCCAGTACCAAAGGGCCTGTTCCTGCTCCTCCTATTCCAGTACTGAAGGGCCTGTTCCTGCTCCCTCATGTCCATCACTGAAGGGCCTGTTACTTCTCCCTCATGTCCATCACTGAAGGGCCTGTTCCTGTTCCTCCATGTCCAGTACTAAAGGGCCTGTTCCTGCTCCTCCATGTCCAGTACTGAAGGTCCTGTTCCTGTTTCTCCATGTCCAGTACTAAAGGACCTGTTCGTCCATGTCCAGTACTGAAGGTCCTGTTCCTGCTCCTCCATGTCCAGTACTGAAGGGCCTGTTCCTGTTTCTGCATGTCCAGTACTGATGGTCCTGCTCCCTCATGTCCATAACTGAAGGGCCTGTCCCTGCTCCTCCATGTCAAGTACTGAAGGGCCTGTTCCTCCATGTCCAGAACTGAAGTGCCTGTTCCTCCATGTCCAGAACTGAAGGGCCTGTTCCTCCAAATCCAGTATTGAAGGCCATTTTCTCCATGTCCAGTACTGAAGAGCCTGTTTCTCCATGTCCAGTACTGAAGTGCCTGTTCCTGCTCCCTCATGTCCAGTACTAAAGGGCCTGTTCCTGCTCCTCCATGTCCAGTACTGAAGGGCTTGTTCCTGCTCCCTCATGTCCAGTACTGAAGGCCCTGTTCCTGCTCCTCCATGTCCAGTACTGAAGGGCCTGTTCCTGCTCCTCCATTTCCAGTACTGAAGGGCCTGTTCCTGCTCCCTCATGTCCAGTACTAAAGGGCCTGTTCCTGCTCCTCCATTTCCAGTACTGAAGGTCCTGTTCCTGCTCCCTCATGTCCAGTACTGAAGGTCCTGTTCCTGCTCCCTCATGTCCAGAACTGAAGGGCCTGTTCCTGTTCCTCCATGTCCACTACTAAAGGGACTGTTCCTGTTTCTCCATGTCCAATACTGAAGGGCCTGTTCCTGCTCCTCCATGTCCACTACTGAATGGCCTGTTTCTCCATGTCCAGAACTGAAGGGCCTGTTCCTGCTCCTCCATGTCCAGTACTGAAGGGCCTGTTCCTACTCTCTCATTTCCAGTACTGAAGGGCCTGTTCCTGCTCCCTCATGTCCAGTACTAAAGGGCCTGTTCCTGCTCCTCCATGTCCAGAACTGAAGGGCCTGTTCCTCCATGTCCAGAACTGAAGGGCCTGTTCCTCTAAATCCAGTATTGAAGGCCATTTTCTCCATGTCCAGTACTGAAGAGCCTGTTCCTGCTCCCTCATGTCCAGTACTAAAGGGCCTGTTCCTACTCCTCCATTTCCAGTACTAAAGGGCCTGTTCCTGCTCCCTCATGTCCAGTACTGAAGGGCCTGTTCCTGCTCCTCCATGTCAAGTACTGAAGGGCCTGTTCCTGCTCCTCCATGTCCAGTACTGAAGGGCCTGTTCCTGCTCCTCCATTTCCAGTACTGAAGGTCCTGTTCCTGCTCCCTCATGTCCAGAACTGAAGGGCCTGTTCCTGCTCCTCCATGTGCAGTACTGAAGGGCCTGTTCCTGCTCCTCCATGTCCAGTACTGAAGGGCCTGTTCCTGCTCCTCCATGTCCAGTACTAAAGGGCCTGTTCCTGCTCCTCCATGTCCAGTACTGAAGGGCCTGTTCTTTCATGTGCAGTACTGAAGGGCCTGTCCCTGTTCCTCCATGTCCAGTGTTGAAGGGCCTGCTCCTCCATGTCCAGTACTGAAGGGCCTGTTCCTGCTCCCTCATGTCCAGTACTAAAGGGCCTGTTCCTCAATGTCCAGTATTAAGGGACCTGTTCCTGCTCCTCCATGTCCAGTATTGAAGGGCATGTTCCTGTTTCTCCACATCCAGTATTGAACGGCCTGTTCCTGCTCCTCCATGTCCAGTATTGAAGGGCCTGTTTCTCAATGTCCAGTACTGAAGGGCCTGTTCCTGCTCCCTTATGTCCACTACTAACAGGCCTGTTCCTGCTCCTCCATTTCCAGTACTTATGGGCCTGTTCCTGCTCCCTCATGTCCAGTACTAAAGGGCCTGTTCCTCCATGTCCAGTAGTAAGGGCCCTTTCCTGCTCCTCCATGTTCAGTATTGAAGGGCCTGTTTCTCCATGTCCATTACTGAAGGGTCTGTTCCTGCTCCCTCATGTCCAATACTAAAGGGCCTGTTCCTGCTCCTCCATTTCCAGTACTGAAGGGCCTGTTCCTGCTCCCTCATGTCCAGTACTAAAGGGCCTGTTCCTCCATGTCAAGTAGTAAGGGGCCTGTTCCTGCTCCTCCATGTCCAGTATTGAAGGGCCTGTTTCTCCATGTCCATTACTGAAGGGCCTGTTCCTACTCCCTCATGTCGAATACTAAAGGGCCTGTTCCTGCTCCTCCATTTCCAGTATTGAAGGGCCTGTTCCTGCTCCCTCATTTAGTACTGTACATGAGGGAACAGGAACAGTCCCTTTAGTACTGGACATGGAGAAGCATGAACAGGCACTTCAGTACTGGACATGGAGGAACAGGTCTTTCATTACTGGACATGGAGGAACAGGGACAGGCCCTTCAGTACAGGACATGAAGAAACAGGGACAGGCCCTTCAGTACTGGACATGGAGGAGCAGTTACAGTACTGAAGGGCCTGTTCCTGCTCCCTCTTGTCCATCACTGAAGGGCCTGTTCCTGTTCCTCCATGTCCACTACTAAAGGGACTGTTCCTGTTTCTCCATGTCCAGTACTGAAGGGCCTGTTTCTCCATGTCCAATACTGAAGGGTCTGTTCATGCTCCATTATGTCCAGTACCAAAGGGCCTGTTCCTGCTCCTCCTATTCCAGTACTGAAGGGCCTGTTCCTGCTCCCTCATGTCCATCACTGAAGGGCCTGTTACTTCTCCCTCATGTCCATCACTGAAGGGCCTGTTCCTGTTCCTCCATGTCCAGTACTAAAGGGCCTGTTCCTGCTCCTCCATGTCCAGTACTGAAGGTCCTGTTCCTGTTTCTCCATGTCCAGTACTAAAGGGCCTGTTCGTCCATGTGCAGTCCTGAAGGGCCTGTTCCTACATGTCCAGTACTGAAGGTCCTGTTCCTGCTCCTCCATGTCCAGTACTGAAGGGCCTGTTCCTGTTTCTGCATGTCCAGTACTGATGGTCCTGCTCCCTCATGTCCACAACTGAAGGGCCTGTCCCTGCTCCTCCATGTCAAGTACTGAAGGGCCTGTTCCTCCATGTCCAGAACTGAAGTGCCTGTTCCTCCATGTCCAGAACTGAAGGGCCTGTTCCTCCAAATCCAGTATTGAAGACCATTTTCTCCATGTCCAGTACTGAAGAGCCTGTTTCTCCATGTCCAGTACTGAAGTGCCTGTTCCTGCTCCCTCATGTCCAGTACTAAAGGGCCTGTTCCTGCTCCTCCATTTCCAGTACTGAAGGGCCTGTTCCTGCTCCCTCATGTCCAGTACTGAAGGCCCTGTTCCTGCTCCTCCATGTCCAGTACTGAAGGGCCTGTTCCTGCTCCTCCATTTCCAGTACTGAAGGGCCTGTTCCTGCTCCCTCATGTCCAGTACTAAAGGGCCTGTTCCTGCTCCTCCATTTCCAGTACTGAAGGTCCTGTTCCTGCTCCCTCATGTCCAGTACTGAAGGTCATGTTCCTGCTCCCTCATGTCCAGAACTGAAGGGCCTGTTCCTGCTCCTCCATGTCCAGTACTGAAGGGCCTGTTCCTGCTCCTCCATGTCCACTACTGAATGGCCTGTTTCTCCATGTCCAGAACTGAAGGGCCTGTTCCTGCTCCTCCATGTCCAGTACTGAAGGGCCTGTTCCTGCTCCTCCATAACCAATACTGAAGGGCCTGTTTCTCCATGTCCAGTACTGAAGGGCCAATTCCTGCTCTCTCATTTCCAGTACTGAAGGGCCTGTTCCTGCTCCCTCATGTCCAGTACTAAAGGGCCTGTTCCTGCTCCTCCATGTCCAGAACTGAAGGGCCTGTTCCTCTAAATCCAGTATTGAAGGCCATTTTATCCATGTCCAGTACTGAAGAGCCTGTTTCTCCATGTCCAGTACTGAAGTGCCTGTTCCTGCTCCCTCATGTCCAGTACTAAAGGGCCTGTTCCTACTCCTCCATTTCCAGTACTAAAGGGCCTGTTCCTGCTCCCTCATGTCCAGTACTGAAGGGCCTGTTCCTGCTCCTCCATGTCAAGTACTGAAGGGCCTGTTCCTGCTCCTCCATGTCCAGTACTGAAGGGCCTGTTCCTGCTCCTTCCATGTCCACTACTGAATGGCCTGTTCCCTCTCCTCCATAACCAATACTGAAGGGCCTGTTTCTCCATGTCCAGTACTGAAGGGCCTGTTACTGTTCCTCCATGTCCAGTACTGATGGGCCTGTCCCTGTTCCTTCATGTCATGCACTGAAGGGCCTGTTCCTCCATGTCCAGTACTGAAGGGCCTGTTTCTCCATGTCCAGTACTGAAGGGCCTGTTACTGCTCCCTCATGTCGAGTACTGATAGTCCTGCTCCTCCATGTCCAGTACTAAAGGGCCTGTTCCTGCTCCTCCATTTCCAGTACTAAAGGGCCTGTTTTTCCATGTCCAATACTAAGGGGCCTGTTCCTGCTCCTCCATGTCCACTACTGAATGGCCTGTTTCTCCATGTCCAGAACTGAAGGGCCTGTTCCTGCTCCTCCATGTCCAGTACTGAAGGGCCTGTTCCTGCTCCTCCATAACCAATACTGAAGGGCCTGTTTCTCCATGTCCAGTACTGAAGGGCCAATTCCTGCTCTCTCATTTCCAGTACTGAAGGGCCTGTTCCTGCTCCCTCATGTCCAGTACTAAAGGGCCTGTTCCTGCTCCTCCATGTCCAGAACTGAAGGGCCTGTTCCTCTAAATCCAGTATTGAAGGCCATTTTCTCCATGTCCAGTACTGAAGAGCCTGTTTCTCCATGTCCAGTACTGAAGTGCCTGTTCCTGTTCCCTCATGTCCAGTACTAAAGGGCCTGTTCCTACTCCTCCATTTCCAGTACTAAAGGGCCTGTTCCTGCTCCCTCATGTCCAGTACTGAAGGGCCTGTTCCTGCTCCTCCATGTCAAGTACTGAAGGGCCTGTTCCTGCTCCTCCATGTCCAGTACTGAAGGGCCTGTTCCTGCTCCTCCATTTCCAGTACTGAAGGTCCTGTTCCTGCTCCCTCATGTCCAGAACTGAAGGGCCTGTTCCTGCTCCTCCATGTCCAGTACTGAAGGGCCTGTTCCTGCTCCTCCATGTCCACTACTGAATGGCCTGTTCCCTCTCCTCCATAACCAATACTGAAGGGCCTGTTTCTCCATGTCCAGTACTGAAGGGCCTGTTACTGTTCCTCCATGTCCAGTACTGATGGGCCTGTCCCTGTTCCTTCATGTCATGCACTGAAGGGCCTGTTCCTCCATGTCCAGTACTGAAGGGCCTGTTTCTCCATGTCCAGTACTGAAGGGCCTGTTACTGCTCCCTCATGTCGAGTACTGATAGTCCTGCTCCTCCATGTCCAGTACTAAAGGGCCTGTTCCTGCTCCTCCATTTCCAGTACTAAAGGGCCTGTTTTTCCATGTCCAATACTAAGGGGCCTGTTCCTGCTCCTCCATGTCCAGTACTGAAGGGCCTGTTCCTGTTTCTGCATGTCCAGTACTGAAGGGCCTGTTCCTGCTCCTCCATGTCAAGTACTGAAGGGCCTGTTCCTCCATGTCCAGAACTGAATGGCCTGTTCCTCCAAATCCAGTATTGAAGGCCATTTTCTCCATGTCCAATACTGAAGAGCATGTTCCTCCATGTCCAGTACTGAAGGGCCTGTTCCTGCTCCCTCATGTCCAATACTAATGGGCCTGTTCCTGTTTCTGCATATCCAGTACTGAAGGTCCTGTTCCTCCATGTCCAGTACTGAAGGGCCTGTTCCTCCATGTGCAGTACTGAAGGGCCTGTTCCTCCATGTCCAGTACTAAAGGGCCTGTTCCTGCTCCTCCATGTCCACTACTAAAGGGCCTGTTCCTGTTCCTCCATGTCCAATACTGAATGACCTGTTCCTGTTTCTCCATGTCCAGTACTGAAGGTCCTGCTCCCTCATGTCCAGTACTAAAGGGCCTGTTCCTCCATGTCCAGTACTAAAGGGCCTGCTCCTCCATGTCTAGTACTAAAGGGCCTGTTCGTCCATGTCCAGTATTGAAGTGCCTGTTCCTCCATGTCCCGTACTGAAGGGCCCTTTCCTGCTCCTCCATGTCCAGTACTGAAGGGCCTGTTCCTCCATGCCCAGTACTTAAGGACCTGTTCCTCCATGTCCAGTGCTTAAGGACCTGTTCCTCCATGTCCAGTATTGAAGGGCCTGTTCCTGCTCCTCCATGTCCAGCACTGAAGGGCCTGTTCCTCCATGTCCAGTACTTAAGGACCTGTTCCTCCATGTCCAGTATTGAATGCCATTTTCTCCATGTCCAGTACTGAAGGGCCTGTTCCTGCTCACTCATGTCCACTTCTAAGGGGCCTGTTCCTGCTCCTCCATGTCCAGTTCTGAAGGTCCTGTTCATCCATGTCCAGTACTAAAGGTCCTGTTCCTCCATGTCCAGTACTGAAGGGCCTGTTTGTCCATGTCCAGTACTGAAGGGCCTGTTTGTCCATGTCCAGAACTGAAGGGCCTGTTCCTGCTCCCTCACGTCCACTACTTAAGGGCCTGTTCCTGCTCCTCCATTTCCAGTACTGAAGGGCCTGTTTCTCCATGTCCAGTACTGAAGGGCCTCTTCCTCCATGTCCAGTATTGAAGGGCCTGTTTCTCCATGTCCAGTACCGAAGGGCCTGTTCCTCCATGTCCAGTACTAAAGGGACTGTTCCTGTTCCTACATGTCCAGTACTAAAGGGCCTGTTCCTCCATGTGCAGTACTGAAGGGCCTGTTCCTGCTCCTCCATGTCCAGTACTGAAGGGCCTGTTCCTGTTCCTCCATTTCCAGTACTGAAGGGCCTGTTCCTGCTCCTCCATGTCCAGTACCGAAGGGCCTGTTCCTGTTCCACCATGTCCAGTATTGAAGGGCCTGTTCCTGCTCCTCCATGTCCAGTACTGAAGGGCCTGTTCCTGCTCCTCCATGTCCAGTACTGAAGGGCCTGTTCCTCCATGTCCAGTACTGAAGGGCCTGTTCCTGCTCCTCCATGTCCAGTACTGACGGGCCTGTTTCTCCATGTCCAGTACTGAAGGGCCTGTTCCTCCATGTCCAGTATTGAAGGGCCTGTTCCTGCTCCTCCATGTCCAGTACTGAAGGGCCTGTTCCTGCTCCCTCATGTCCAGTGCTGAAGGGCCTGTTTCTCCATGTCCAGAACTGAAGGGCCTGTTCCTGCTCCTCCATGTCCAGTACTGAAGGACCTGTTCCTGCTCCTCCATAACCAATACTGAAGGGCCTGTTTCTCCATGTCCAGTACTGAAGGGCCTGTTCCTGCTCTCTCATTTCCAGTACTGAAGGGCCTGTTCCTGCTCCCTCATGTCCAGTGCTGAAGGGCCTGTTTCTCCATGTCCAGAACTGAAGGGCCTGTTCCTGCTCCTCCATGTCCAGTACTGAAGGACCTGTTCCTGCTCCTCCATAACCAATACTGAAGGGCCTGTTTCTCCATGTCCAGTACTGAAGGGCCTGTTCCTGCTCTCTCATTTCCAGTACTAAAGGGCCTGTTCCTGCTCCTCCATGTCCAGAACTGAAGGGCCTGTTCCTCCATGTCCAGAACTGAAGGGCCTGTTCCTCTAAATCCAGTATTGAAGGCCATTTTCTCCATGTCCAGTACTGAAGAGCCTGTTTCTCCATGCCCAGTACTTAAGGACCTGTTCCTCCATGTCCAGTGCTTAAGGACCTGTTCCTCCATGTCCAGTATTGAAGGGCCTGTTCCTGCTCCTCCATGTCCAGCACTGAAGGGCCTGTTCCTCCATGTCCAGTACTTAAGGACCTGTTCCTCCATGTCCAGTATTGAATGCCATTTTCTCCATGTCCAGTACTGAAGGGCCTGTTCCTGCTCACTCATGTCCACTTCTAAGGGGCCTGTTCCTGCTCCTCCATGTCCAGTTCTGAAGGTCCTGTTCATCCATGTCCAGTACTAAAGGTCCTGTTCCTCCATGTCCAGTACTGAAGGGCCTGTTTGTCCATGTCCAGTACTGAAGGGCCTGTTTGTCCATGTCCAGAACTGAAGGGCCTGTTCCTGCTCCCTCACGTCCACTACTTAAGGGCCTGTTCCTGCTCCTCCATTTCCAGTACTGAAGGGCCTGTTTCTCCATGTCCAGTACTGAAGGGCCTCTTCCTCCATGTCCAGTATTGAAGGGCCTGTTTCTCCATGTCCAGTACCGAAGGGCCTGTTCCTCCATGTCCAGTACTAAAGGGACTGTTCCTGTTCCTACATGTCCAGTACTAAAGGGCCTGTTCCTCCATGTGCAGTACTGAAGGGCCTGTTCCTGCTCCTCCATGTCCAGTACTGAAGGGCCTGTTCCTGTTCCTCCATTTCTAGTACTGAAGGGCCTGTTCCTGCTCCTCCATGTCCAGTACCGAAGGGCCTGTTCCTGTTCCACCATGTCCAGTATTGAAGGGCCTGTTCCTGCTCCTCCATGTCCAGTACTGAAGGGCCTGTTCCTGCTCCTCCATGTCCAGTACTGAAGGGCCTGTTCCTCCATGTCCAGTACTGAAGGGCCTGTTCCTGCTCCTCCATGTCCAGTACTGACGGGCCTGTTTCTCCATGTCCAGTACTGAAGGGCCTGTTCCTCCATGTCCAGTATTGAAGGGCCTGTTCCTGCTCCTCCATGTCCAGTACTGAAGGGCCTGTTCCTGCTCCCTCATGTCCAGTGCTGAAGGGCCTGTTTCTCCATGTCCAGAACTGAAGGGCCTGTTCCTGCTCCTCCATGTCCAGTACTGAAGGACCTGTTCCTGCTCCTCCATAACCAATACTGAAGGGCCTGTTTCTCCATGTCCAGTACTGAAGGGCCTGTTCCTGCTCTCTCATTTCCAGTACTGAAGGGCCTGTTCCTGCTCCCTCATGTCCAGTACTAAAGGGCCTGTTCCTGCTCCTCCATGTCCAGAACTGAAGGGCATGTTCCTCCATGTCCAGAACTGAAGGGCCTGTTCCTCTAAATCCAGTATTGAAGGCCATTTTCTCCATGTCCAGTACTGAAGAGCCTGTTTCTCCATGTCCAGTACTGAAGTGCCTGTTCCTGCTCCCTCATGTCCAGTACTAAAGGGCCTGTTCCTACTCCTCCATTTCCAGTACTAAAGGGCCTGTTCCTGCTCCCTCATGTCCAGTACTGAAGGGCCTTTTCCTGCTCCTCAATGTCCATTACTGAAGGGCCTGTTCCTACTCCCTCATGTCGAATACTAAAGGGCCTGTTCCTGCTCCTCCATTTCCAGTACTGAAGGGCCTGTTCCTGCTCCCTCATTTAGTACTGTACATGAGGGAACAGGAACAGTCCCTTTAGTACTGGACATGGAGAAGCATGAACAGGCACTTCAGTACTGGACATGGAGGAACAGGTCTTTCATTACTGGACATGGAGGAACAGGGACAGGCCCTTCAGTACTGGACATGAAGAAACAGGGACAGGCCCTTCAGTACTGGACATGGAGGAACAGGCCCTTCAGTACTGGACATGGAGGAGCAGTTACAGTACTGAAGGGCCTGTTCCTGCTCCCTCTTGTCCATCACTGAAGGGCCTGTTCCTGTTCCTCCATGTCCACTACTAAAGGGACTGTTCCTGTTTCTCCATGTCCAGTACTGAAGGGCCTGTTTCTCCATGTCCAATACTGAAGGGTCTGTTCATGCTCCATTATGTCCAGTACCAAAGGGCCTGTTCCTGCTCCTCCTATTCCAGTACTGAAGGGCCTGTTCCTGCTCCCTCATGTCCATCACTGAAGGGCCTGTTACTTCTCCCTCATGTCCATCACTGAAGGGCCTGTTCCTGTTCCTCCATGTCCAGTACTGAAGGTCCTGTTCCTGTTTCTCCATGTCCAGTACTAAAGGACCTGTTCGTCCATGTCCAGTACTGAAGGTCCTGTTCCTGCTCCTCCATGTCCAGTACTGAAGGGCCTGTTCCTGTTTCTGCATGTCCAGTACTGATGGTCCTGCTCCCTCATGTCCATAACTGAAGGGCCTGTCCCTGCTCCTCCATGTCAAGTACTGAAGGGCCTGTTCCTCCATGTCCAGAACTGAAGTGCCTGTTCCTCCATGTCCAGAACTGAAGGGCCTGTTCCTCCAAATCCAGTATTGAAGGCCATTTTCTCCATGTCCAGTACTGAAGAGCCTGTTTCTCCATGTCCAGTACTGAAGTGCCTGTTCCTGCTCCCTCATGTCCAGTACTAAAGGGCCTGTTCCTGCTCCTCCATGTCCAGTACTGAAGGGCCTGTTCCTGCTCCCTCATGTCCAGTACTGAAGGCCCTGTTCCTGCTCCTCCATGTCCAGTACTGAAGGGCCTGTTCCTGCTCCTCCATTTCCAGTACTGAAGGGCCTGTTCCTGCTCCCTCATGTCCAGTACTAAAGGGCCTGTTCCTGCTCCTCCATTTCCAGTACTGAAGGTCCTGTTCCTGCTCCCTCATGTCCAGTACTGAAGGTCCTGTTCCTGCTCCCTCATGTCCAGAACTGAAGGGCCTGTTCCTGTTCCTCCATGTCCACTACTAAAGGGACTGTTCCTGTTTCTCCATGTCCAAAACTGAAGGGCCTGTTCCTGCTCCTCCATGTCCACTACTGAATGGCCTGTTTCTCCATGTCCAGAACTGAAGGGCCTGTTCCTGCTCCTCCATGTCCAGTACTGAAGGGCCTGTTCCTGCTCCTCCATAACCAATACTGAAGGGCCTGTTTCTCCATGTCCAGTACTGAAGGGCCTGTTCCTGCTCTCTCATTTCCAGTACTGAAGGGCCTGTTCCTGCTCCCTCATGTCCAGTACTAAAGGGCCTGTTCCTGCTCCTCCATGTCCAGAACTGAAGGGCCTGTTCCTCCATGTCCAGAACTGAAGGGCCTGTTCCTCTAAATCCAGTATTGAAGGCCATTTTCTCCATGTCCAGTACTGAAGAGCCTGTTTCTCCATGTCCAGTACTGAAGAGCCTGTTCCTGCTCCCTCATGTCCAGTACTAAAGGGCCTGTTCCTACTCCTCCATTTCCAGTACTAAAGGGCCTGTTCCTGCTCCCTCATGTCCAGTACTGAAGGGCCTGTTCCTGCTCCTCCATGTCAAGTACTGAAGGGCCTGTTCCTGCTCCTCCATGTCCAGTACTGAAGGGCCTGTTCCTGCTCCTCCATTTCCAGTACTGAAGGTCCTGTTCCTGCTCCCTCATGTCCAGAACTGAAGGGCCTGTTCCTGCTCCTCCATGTGCAGTACTGAAGGGCCTGTTCCTGCTCCTCCATGTCCAGTACTGAAGGGCCTGTTCCTGCTCCTCCATGTCCAGTACTAAAGGGCCTGTTCCTGCTCCTCCATGTCCAGTACTGAAGGGCCTGTTCTTTCATGTGCAGTACTGAAGGGCCTGTCCCTGTTCCTCCATGTCCAGTGTTGAAGGGCCTGCTCCTCCATGTCCAGTACTGAAGGGCCTGTTCCTGCTCCCTCCTGTCCAGTACTAAAGGGCCTGTTCCTCAATGTCCAGTATTAAGGGACCTGTTCCTGCTCCTCCATGTCCAGTATTGAAGGGCATGTTCCTGTTTCTCCACATCCAGTATTGAACGGCCTGTTCCTGCTCCTCCATGTCCAGTATTGAAGGGCCTGTTTCTCAATGTCCAGTACTGAAGGGCCTGTTCCTGCTCCCTTATGTCCACTACTAACAGGCCTGTTCCTGCTCCTCCATTTCCAGTACTTATGGGCCTGTTCCTGCTCCCTCATGTCCAGTACTAAAGGGCCTGTTCCTCCATGTCCAGTAGTAAGGGCCCTTTCCTGCTCCTCCATGTTCAGTATTGAAGGGCCTGTTTCTCCATGTCCATTACTGAAGGGTCTGTTCCTGCTCCCTCATATCCAATACTAAAGGGCCTGTTCCTGCTCCTCCATTTCCAGTACTGAAGGGCCTGTTCCTGCTCCCTCATGTCCAGTACTAAAGGGCCTGTTCCTCCATGTCAAGTAGTAAGGGGCCTGTTCCTGCTCCTCCATGTCCAGTATTGAAGGGCCTGTTTCTCCATGTCCATTACTGAAGGGCCTGTTCCTACTCCCTCATGTCGAATACTAAAGGGCCTGTTCCTGCTCCTCCATTTCCAGTATTGAAGGGCCTGTTCCTGCTCCCTCATTTAGTACTGTACATGAGGGAACAGGAACAGTCCCTTTAGTACTGGACATGGAGAAGCATGAACAGGCACTTCAGTACTGGACATGGAGGAACAGGTCTTTCATTACTGGACATGGAGGAACAGGGACAGGCCCTTCAGTACAGGACATGAAGAAACAGGGACAGGCCCTTCAGTACTGGACATGGAGGAACAGGCCCTTCAGTACTGGACATGGAGGAGCAGTTACAGTACTGAAGGGCCTGTTCCTGCTCCCTCTTGTCCATCACTGAAGGGCCTGTTCCTGTTCCTCCATGTCCACTACTAAAGGGACTGTTCCTGTTTCTCCATGTCCAGTACTGAAGGGCCTGTTTCTCCATGTCCAATACTGAAGGGTCTGTTCATGCTCCATTATGTCCAGTACCAAAGGGCCTGTTCCTGCTCCTCCTATTCCAGTACTGAAGGGCCTGTTCCTGCTCCCTCATGTCCATCACTGAAGGGCCTGTTACTTCTCCCTCATGTCCATCACTGAAGGGCCTGTTCCTGTTCCTCCATGTCCAGTACTAAAGGGCCTGTTCCTGCTCCTCCATGTCCAGTACTGAAGGTCCTGTTCCTGTTTCTCCATGTCCAGTACTAAAGGGCCTGTTCGTCCATGTGCAGTCCTGAAGGGCCTGTTCCTACATGTCCAGTACTGAAGGTCCTGTTCCTGCTCCTCCATGTCCAGTACTGAAGGGCCTGTTCCTGTTTCTGCATGTCCAGTACTGATGGTCCTGCTCCCTCATGTCCACAACTGAAGGGCCTGTCCCTGCTCCTCCATGTCAAGTACTGAAGGGCCTGTTCCTCCATGTCCAGAACTGAAGTGCCTGTTCCTCCATGTCCAGAACTGAAGGGCCTGTTCCTCCAAATCCAGTATTGAAGACCATTTTCTCCATGTCCAGTACTGAAGAGCCTGTTTCTCCATGTCCAGTACTGAAGTGCCTGTTCCTGCTCCCTCATGTCCAGTACTAAAGGGCCTGTTCCTGCTCCTCCATTTCCAGTACTGAAGGGCCTGTTCCTGCTCCCTCATGTCCAGTACTGAAGGCCCTGTTCCTGCTCCTCCATGTCCAGTACTGAAGGGCCTGTTCCTGCTCCTCCATTTCCAGTACTGAAGGGCCTGTTCCTGCTCCCTCATGTCCAGTACTAAAGGGCCTGTTCCTGCTCCTCCATTTCCAGTACTGAAGGTCCTGTTCCTGCTCCCTCATGTCCAGTACTGAAGGTCATGTTCCTGCTCCCTCATGTCCAGAACTGAAGGGCCTGTTCCTGCTCCTCCATGTCCAGTACTGAAGGGCCTGTTCCTGCTCCTCCATGTCCACTACTGAATGGCCTGTTTCTCCATGTCCAGAACTGAAGGGCCTGTTCCTGCTCCTCCATGTCCAGTACTGAAGGGCCTGTTCCTGCTCCTCCATAACCAATACTGAAGGGCCTGTTTCTCCATGTCCAGTACTGAAGGGCCAATTCCTGCTCTCTCATTTCCAGTACTGAAGGGCCTGTTCCTGCTCCCTCATGTCCAGTACTAAAGGGCCTGTTCCTGCTCCTCCATGTCCAGAACTGAAGGGCCTGTTCCTCTAAATCCAGTATTGAAGGCCATTTTCTCCATGTCCAGTACTGAAGAGCCTGTTTCTCCATGTCCAGTACTGAAGTGCCTGTTCCTGCTCCCTCATGTCCAGTACTAAAGGGCCTGTTCCTACTCCTCCATTTCCAGTATTAAAGGGCCTGTTCCTGCTCCCTCATGTCCAGTACTGAAGGGCCTGTTCCTGCTCCTCCATGTCAAGTACTGAAGGGCCTGTTCCTGCTCCTCCATGTCCAGTACTGAAGGGCCTGTTCCTGCTCCTCCATTTCCAGTACTGAAGGTCCTGTTCCTGCTCCCTCATGTCCAGAACTGAAGGGCCTGTTCCTGCTCCTCCATGTCCAGTACTGAAGGGCCTGTTCCTGCTTCTCCATGTCCACTACTGAATGGCCTGTTCCCTCTCCTCCATAACCAATACTGAAGGGCCTGTTTCTCCATGTCCAGTACTGAAGGGCCTGTTACTGTTCCTCCATGTCCAGTACTGATGGGCCTGTCCCTGTTCCTTCATGTCATGCACTGAAGGGCCTGTTCCTCCATGTCCAGTACTGAAGGGCCTGTTTCTCCATGTCCAGTACTGAAGGGCCTGTTACTGCTCCCTCATGTCGAGTACTGATAGTCCTGCTCCTCCATGTCCAGTACTAAAGGGCCTGTTCCTGCTCCTCCATTTCCAGTACTAAAGGGCCTGTTTTTCCATGTCCAATACTAAGGGGCCTGTTCCTGCTCCTCCATGTCCACTACTGAATGGCCTGTTTCTCCATGTCCAGAACTGAAGGGCCTGTTCCTGCTCCTCCATGTCCAGTACTGAAGGGCCTGTTCCTGCTCCTCCATAACCAATACTGAAGGGCCTGTTTCTCCATGTCCAGTACTGAAGGGCCAATTCCTGCTCTCTCATTTCCAGTACTGAAGGGCCTGTTCCTGCTCCCTCATGTCCAGTACTAAAGGGCCTGTTCCTGCTCCTCCATGTCCAGAACTGAAGGGCCTGTTCCTCTAAATCCAGTATTGAAGGCCATTTTCTCCATGTCCAGTACTGAAGAGCCTGTTTCTCCATGTCCAGTACTGAAGTGCCTGTTCCTGTTCCCTCATGTCCAGTACTAAAGGGCCTGTTCCTACTCCTCCATTTCCAGTACTAAAGGGCCTGTTCCTGCTCCCTCATGTCCAGTACTGAAGGGCCTGTTCCTGCTCCTCCATGTCAAGTACTGAAGGGCCTGTTCCTGCTCCTCCATGTCCAGTACTGAAGGGCCTGTTCCTGCTCCTCCATTTCCAGTACTGAAGGTCCTGTTCCTGCTCCCTCATGTCCAGAACTGAAGGGCCTGTTCCTGCTCCTCCATGTCCAGTACTGAAGGGCCTGTTCCTGCTCCTCCATGTCCACTACTGAATGGCCTGTTCCCTCTCCTCCATAACCAATACTGAAGGGCCTGTTTCTCCATGTCCAGTACTGAAGGGCCTGTTACTGTTCCTCCATGTCCAGTACTGATGGGCCTGTCCCTGTTCCTTCATGTCATGCACTGAAGGGCCTGTTCCTCCATGTCCAGTACTGAAGGGCCTGTTTCTCCATGTCCAGTACTGAAGGGCCTGTTACTGCTCCCTCATGTCGAGTACTGATAGTCCTGCTCCTCCATGTCCAGTACTAAAGGGCCTGTTCCTGCTCCTCCATTTCCAGTACTAAAGGGCCTGTTTTTCCATGTCCAATACTAAGGGGCCTGTTCCTGCTCCTCCATGTCCAGTACTGAAGGGCCTGTTCCTGTTTCTGCATGTCCAGTACTGAAGGGCCTGTTCCTGCTCCTCCATGTCAAGTACTGAAGGGCCTGTTCCTCCATGTCCAGAACTGAATGGCCTGTTCCTCCAAATCCAGTATTGAAGGCCATTTTCTCCATGTCCAATACTGAAGAGCATGTTCCTCCATGTCCAGTACTGAAGGGCCTGTTCCTGCTCCCTCATGTCCAATACTAATGGGCCTGTTCCTGTTTCTGCATATCCAGTACTGAAGGTCCTGTTCCTCCATGTCCAGTACTGAAGGGCCTGTTCCTCCATGTGCAGTACTGAAGGGCCTGTTCCTCCATGTCCAGTACTAAAGGGCCTGTTCCTGCTCCTCCATGTCCACTACTAAAGGGCCTGTTCCTGTTCCTCCATGTCCAATACTGAATGACCTGTTCCTGTTTCTCCATGTCCAGTACTGAAGGTCCTGCTCCCTCATGTCCAGTACTAAAGGGCCTGTTCCTCTATGTCAAGTACTGAACGGCCTGTTCCTCCATGTCCAGTACTAAAGAGCCTGTTCCTCCCTGTACAGTACTGAAGGGCCTGTTCCTCCATGTACAGTATTGAAGGGCCTGTTCCTGCTCTTCTATTTCCAGTACTAAAGGGCCTGTTCCTCCATGTCCAGTACTAAAGGGCCTGCTCCTCCATGTCTAGTACTAAAGGGCCTGTTCGTCCATGTCCAGTATTGAAGTGCCTGTTCCTCCATGTCCCGTACTGAAGGGCCCTTTCCTGCTCCTCCATGTCCAGTACTGAAGGGCCTGTTCCTCCATGCCCAGTACTTAAGGACCTGTTCCTCCATGTCCAGTGCTTAAGGACCTGTTCCTCCATGTCCAGTATTGAAGGGCCTGTTCCTGCTCCTCCATGTCCAGCACTGAAGGGCCTGTTCCTCCATGTCCAGTACTTAAGGACCTGTTCCTCCATGTCCAGTATTGAATGCCATTTTCTCCATGTCCAGTACTGAAGGGCCTGTTCCTGCTCACTCATGTCCACTTCTAAGGGGCCTGTTCCTGCTCCTCCATGTCCAGTTCTGAAGGTCCTGTTCATCCATGTCCAGTACTAAAGGTCCTGTTCCTCCATGTCCAGTACTGAAGGGCCTGTTTGTCCATGTCCAGTACTGAAGGGCCTGTTTGTCCATGTCCAGAACTGAAGGGCCTGTTCCTGCTCCCTCACGTCCACTACTTAAGGGCCTGTTCCTGCTCCTCCATTTCCAGTACTGAAGGGCCTGTTTCTCCATGTCCAGTACTGAAGGGCCTCTTCCTCCATGTCCAGTATTGAAGGGCCTGTTTCTCCATGTCCAGTACCGAAGGGCCTGTTCCTCCATGTCCAGTACTAAAGGGACTGTTCCTGTTCCTACATGTCCAGTACTAAAGGGCCTGTTCCTCCATGTGCAGTACTGAAGGGCCTGTTCCTGCTCCTCCATGTCCAGTACTGAAGGGCCTGTTCCTGTTCCTCCATTTCCAGTACTGAAGGGCCTGTTCCTGCTCCTCCATGTCCAGTACCGAAGGGCCTGTTCCTGTTCCACCATGTCCAGTATTGAAGGGCCTGTTCCTGCTCCTCCATGTCCAGTACTGAAGGGCCTGTTCCTGCTCCTCCATGTCCAGTACTGAAGGGCCTGTTCCTCCATGTCCAGTACTGAAGGGCCTGTTCCTGCTCCTCCATGTCCAGTACTGACGGGCCTGTTTCTCCATGTCCAGTACTGAAGGGCCTGTTCCTCCATGTCCAGTATTGAAGGGCCTGTTCCTGCTCCTCCATGTCCAGTACTGAAGGGCCTGTTCCTGCTCCCTCATGTCCAGTGCTGAAGGGCCTGTTTCTCCATGTCCAGAACTGAAGGGCCTGTTCCTGCTCCTCCATGTCCAGTACTGAAGGACCTGTTCCTGCTCCTCCATAACCAATACTGAAGGGCCTGTTTCTCCATGTCCAGTACTGAAGGGCCAATTCCTGCTCTCTCATTTCCAGTACTGAAGGGCCTGTTCCTGCTCCTCCATGTCCAGAACTGAAGGGCCTGTTCCTCTAAATCCAGTATTGAAGGCCATTTTCTCCATGTCCAGTACTGAAGAGCCTGTTTCTCCATGTCCAGTACTGAAGTGCCTGTTCCTGCTCCCTCATGTCCAGTACTAAAGGGCCTGTTCCTACTCCTCCATTTCCAGTATTAAAGGGCCTGTTCCTGCTCCCTCATGTCCAGTACTGAAGGGCCTGTTCCTGCTCCCTCATGTCCAGAACTGAAGGGCCTGTTCCTGCTCCTCCATGTCCAGTACTGAAGGGCCTGTTCCTGCTTCTCCATGTCCACTACTGAATGGCCTGTTCCCTCTCCTCCATAACCAATACTGAAGGGCCTGTTTCTCCATGTCCAGTACTGAAGGGCCTGTTACTGTTCCTCCATGTCCAGTACTGATGGGCCTGTCCCTGTTCCTTCATGTCATGCACTGAAGGGCCTGTTCCTCCATGTCCAGTACTGAAGGGCCTGTTTCTCCATGTCCAGTACTGAAGGGCCTGTTACTGCTCCCTCATGTCGAGTACTGATAGTCCTGCTCCTCCATGTCCAGTACTAAAGGGCCTGTTCCTGCTCCTCCATTTCCAGTACTAAAGGGCCTGTTTTTCCATGTCCAATACTAAGGGGCCTGTTCCTGCTCCTCCATGTCCACTACTGAATGGCCTGTTTCTCCATGTCCAGAACTGAAGGGCCTGTTCCTGCTCCTCCATGTCCAGTACTGAAGGGCCTGTTCCTGCTCCTCCATAACCAATACTGAAGGGCCTGTTTCTCCATGTCCAGTACTGAAGGGCCAATTCCTGCTCTCTCATTTCCAGTACTGAAGGGCCTGTTCCTGCTCCCTCATGTCCAGTACTAAAGGGCCTGTTCCTGCTCCTCCATGTCCAGAACTGAAGGGCCTGTTCCTCTAAATCCAGTATTGAAGGCCATTTTCTCCATGTCCAGTACTGAAGAGCCTGTTTCTCCATGTCCAGTACTGAAGTGCCTGTTCCTGTTCCCTCATGTCCAGTACTAAAGGGCCTGTTCCTACTCCTCCATTTCCAGTACTAAAGGGCCTGTTCCTGCTCCCTCATGTCCAGTACTGAAGGGCCTGTTCCTGCTCCTCCATGTCAAGTACTGAAGGGCCTGTTCCTGCTCCTCCATGTCCAGTACTGAAGGGCCTGTTCCTGCTCCTCCATTTCCAGTACTGAAGGTCCTGTTCCTGCTCCCTCATGTCCAGAACTGAAGGGCCTGTTCCTGCTCCTCCATGTCCAGTACTGAAGGGCCTGTTCCTGCTCCTCCATGTCCACTACTGAATGGCCTGTTCCCTCTCCTCCATAACCAATACTGAAGGGCCTGTTTCTCCATGTCCAGTACTGAAGGGCCTGTTACTGTTCCTCCATGTCCAGTACTGATGGGCCTGTCCCTGTTCCTTCATGTCATGCACTGAAGGGCCTGTTCCTCCATGTCCAGTACTGAAGGGCCTGTTTCTCCATGTCCAGTACTGAAGGGCCTGTTACTGCTCCCTCATGTCGAGTACTGATAGTCCTGCTCCTCCATGTCCAGTACTAAAGGGCCTGTTCCTGCTCCTCCATTTCCAGTACTAAAGGGCCTGTTTTTCCATGTCCAATACTAAGGGGCCTGTTCCTGCTCCTCCATGTCCAGTACTGAAGGGCCTGTTCCTGTTTCTGCATGTCCAGTACTGAAGGGCCTGTTCCTGCTCCTCCATGTCAAGTACTGAAGGGCCTGTTCCTCCATGTCCAGAACTGAATGGCCTGTTCCTCCAAATCCAGTATTGAAGGCCATTTTCTCCATGTCCAATACTGAAGAGCATGTTCCTCCATGTCCAGTACTGAAGGGCCTGTTCCTGCTCCCTCATGTCCAATACTAATGGGCCTGTTCCTGTTTCTGCATATCCAGTACTGAAGGTCCTGTTCCTCCATGTCCAGTACTGAAGGGCCTGTTCCTCCATGTGCAGTACTGAAGGGCCTGTTCCTCCATGTCCAGTACTAAAGGGCCTGTTCCTGCTCCTCCATGTCCACTACTAAAGGGCCTGTTCCTGTTCCTCCATGTCCAATACTGAATGACCTGTTCCTGTTTCTCCATGTCCAGTACTGAAGGTCCTGCTCCCTCATGTCCAGTACTAAAGGGCCTGTTCCTCTATGTCAAGTACTGAACGGCCTGTTCCTCCATGTCCAGTACTAAAGAGCCTGTTCCTCCCTGTACAGTACTGAAGGGCCTGTTCCTCCATGTACAGTATTGAAGGGCCTGTTCCTGCTCTTCTATTTCCAGTACTAAAGGGCCTGTTCCTCCATGTCCAGTACTAAAGGGCCTGCTCCTCCATGTCTAGTACTAAAGGGCCTGTTCGTCCATGTCCAGTATTGAAGTGCCTGTTCCTCCATGTCCCGTACTGAAGGGCCCTTTCCTGCTCCTCCATGTCCAGTACTGAAGGGCCTGTTCCTCCATGCCCAGTACTTAAGGACCTGTTCCTCCATGTCCAGTGCTTAAGGACCTGTTCCTCCATGTCCAGTATTGAAGGGCCTGTTCCTGCTCCTCCATGTCCAGCACTGAAGGGCCTGTTCCTCCATGTCCAGTACTTAAGGACCTGTTCCTCCATGTCCAGTATTGAATGCCATTTTCTCCATGTCCAGTACTGAAGGGCCTGTTCCTGCTCACTCATGTCCACTTCTAAGGGGCCTGTTCCTGCTCCTCCATGTCCAGTTCTGAAGGTCCTGTTCATCCATGTCCAGTACTAAAGGTCCTGTTCCTCCATGTCCAGTACTGAAGGGCCTGTTTGTCCATGTCCAGTACTGAAGGGCCTGTTTGTCCATGTCCAGAACTGAAGGGCCTGTTCCTGCTCCCTCACGTCCACTACTTAAGGGCCTGTTCCTGCTCCTCCATTTCCAGTACTGAAGGGCCTGTTTCTCCATGTCCAGTACTGAAGGGCCTCTTCCTCCATGTCCAGTATTGAAGGGCCTGTTTCTCCATGTCCAGTACCGAAGGGCCTGTTCCTCCATGTCCAGTACTAAAGGGACTGTTCCTGTTCCTACATGTCCAGTACTAAAGGGCCTGTTCCTCCATGTGCAGTACTGAAGGGCATGTTCCTGCTCCTCCATGTCCAGTACTGAAGGGCCTGTTCCTGTTCCTCCATTTCCAGTACTGAAGGGCCTGTTCCTGCTCCTCCATGTCCAGTACCGAAGGGCCTGTTCCTGTTCCACCATGTCCAGTATTGAAGGGCCTGTTCCTGCTCCTCCATGTCCAGTACTGAAGGGCCTGTTCCTGCTCCTCCATGTCCAGTACTGAAGGGCCTGTTCCTCCATGTCCAGTACTGAAGGGCCTGTTCCTGCTCCTCCATGTCCAGTACTGACGGGCCTGTTTCTCCATGTCCAGTACTGAAGGGCCTGTTCCTCCATGTCCAGTATTGAAGGGCCTGTTCCTGCTCCTCCATGTCCAGTACTGAAGGGCCTGTTCCTGCTCCCTCATGTCCAGTGCTGAAGGGCCTGTTTCTCCATGTCCAGAACTGAAGGGCCTGTTCCTGCTCCTCCATGTCCAGTACTGAAGGACCTGTTCCTGCTCCTCCATAACCAATACTGAAGGGCCTGTTTCTCCATGTCCAGTACTGAAGGGCCTGTTCCTGCTCTCTCATTTCCAGTACTGAAGGGCCTGTTCCTGCTCCCTCATGTCCAGTACTAAAGGGCCTGTTCCTGCTCCTCCATGTCCAGAACTGAAGCGCCTGTTCCTCCATGTCCAGAACTGAAGGGCCTGTTCCTCTAAATCCAGTATTGAAGGCCATTTTCTCCATGTCCAGTACTGAAGAGCCTGTTTCTCCATGCCCAGTACTTAAGGACCTGTTCCTCCATGTCCAGTGCTTAAGGACCTGTTCCTCCATGTCCAGTATTGAAGGGCCTGTTCCTGCTCCTCCATGTCCAGCACTGAAGGGCCTGTTCCTCCATGTCCAGTACTTAAGGACCTGTTCCTCCATGTCCAGTATTGAATGCCATTTTCTCCATGTCCAGTACTGAAGGGCCTGTTCCTGCTCACTCATGTCCACTTCTAAGGGGCCTGTTCCTGCTCCTCCATGTCCAGTTCTGAAGGTCCTGTTCATCCATGTCCAGTACTAAAGGTCCTGTTCCTCCATGTCCAGTACTGAAGGGCCTGTTTGTCCATGTCCAGTACTGAAGGGCCTGTTTGTCCATGTCCAGAACTGAAGGGCCTGTTCCTGCTCCCTCACGTCCACTACTTAAGGGCCTGTTCCTGCTCCTCCATTTCCAGTACTGAAGGGCCTGTTTCTCCATGTCCAGTACTGAAGGGCCTCTTCCTCCATGTCCAGTATTGAAGGGCCTGTTTCTCCATGTCCAGTACCGAAGGGCCTGTTCCTCCATGTCCAGTACTAAAGGGACTGTTCCTGTTCCTACATGTCCAATACTAAAGGGCCTGTTCCTCCATGTGCAGTACTGAAGGGCCTGTTCCTGCTCCTCCATGTCCAGTACTGAAGGGCCTGTTCCTGTTCCTCCATTTCCAGTAATGAAGGGCCTGTTCCTGCTCCTCCATGTCCAGTACCGAAGGGCCTGTTCCTGTTCCACCATGTCCAGTATTGAAGGGCCTGTTCCTGCTCCTCCATGTCCAGTACTGAAGGGCCTGTTCCTGCTCCTCCATGTCCAGTACTGAAGGGCCTGTTCCTCCATGTCCAGTACTGAAGGGCCTGTTCCTGCTCCTCCATGTCCAGTACTGACGGGCCTGTTTCTCCATGTCCAGTACTGAAGGGCCTGTTCCTCCATGTCCAGTATTGAAGGGCCTGTTCCTGCTCCTCCATGTCCAGTACTGAAGGGCCTGTTCCTGCTCCCTCATGTCCAGTGCTGAAGGGCCTGTTTCTCCATGTCCAGAACTGAAGGGCCTGTTCCTGCTCCTCCATGTCCAGTACTGAAGGACCTGTTCCTGCTCCTCCATAACCAATACTGAAGGGCCTGTTTCTCCATGTCCAGTACTGAAGGGCCTGTTCCTGCTCTCTCATTTCCAGTACTGAAGGGCCTGTTCCTGCTCCCTCATGTCCAGTACTAAAGGGCCTGTTCCTGCTCCTCCATGTCCAGAACTGAAGGGCATGTTCCTCCATGTCCAGAACTGAAGGGCCTGTTCCTCTAAATCCAGTATTGAAGGCCATTTTCTCCATGTCCAGTACTGAAGAGCCTGTTTCTCCATGTCCAGTACTGAAGTGCCTGTTCCTGCTCCCTCATGTCCAGTACTAAAGGGCCTGTTCCTACTCCTCCATTTCCAGTACTAAAGGGCCTGTTCCTGCTCCCTCATGTCCAGTACTGAAGGGCCTTTTCCTGCTCCTCAATGTCCATTACTGAAGGGCCTGTTCCTACTCCCTCATGTCGAATACTAAAGGGCCTGTTCCTGCTCCTCCATTTCCAGTACTGAAGGGCCTGTTCCTGCTCCCTCATTTAGTACTGTACATGAGGGAACAGGAACAGTCCCTTTAGTACTGGACATGGAGAAGCATGAACAGGCACTTCAGTACTGGACATGGAGGAACAGGTCTTTCATTACTGGACATGGAGGAACAGGGACAGGCCCTTCAGTACTGGACATGAAGAAACAGGGACAGGCCCTTCAGTACTGGACATGGAGGAACAGGCCCTTCAGTACTGGACATGGAGGAGCAGTTACAGTACTGAAGGGCCTGTTCCTGCTCCCTCTTGTCCATCACTGAAGGGCCTGTTCCTGTTCCTCCATGTCCACTACTAAAGGGACTGTTCCTGTTTCTCCATGTCCAGTACTGAAGGGCCTGTTTCTCCATGTCCAATACTGAAGGGTCTGTTCATGCTCCATTATGTCCAGTACCAAAGGGCCTGTTCCTGCTCCTCCTATTCCAGTACTGAAGGGCCTGTTCCTGCTCCCTCATGTCCATCACTGAAGGGCCTGTTACTTCTCCCTCATGTCCATCACTGAAGGGCCTGTTCCTGTTCCTCCATGTCCAGTACTAAAGGGCCTGTTCCTGCTCCTCCATGTCCAGTACTGAAGGTCCTGTTCCTGTTTCTCCATGTCCAGTACTAAAGGACCTGTTCGTCCATGTCCAGTACTGAAGGTCCTGTTCCTGCTCCTCCATGTCCAGTACTGAAGGGCCTGTTCCTGTTTCTGCATGTCCAGTACTGATGGTCCTGCTCCCTCATGTCCATAACTGAAGGGCCTGTCCCTGCTCCTCCATGTCAAGTACTGAAGGGCCTGTTCCTCCATGTCCAGAACTGAAGTGCCTGTTCCTCCATGTCCAGAACTGAAGGGCCTGTTCCTCCAAATCCAGTATTGAAGGCCATTTTCTCCATGTCCAGTACTGAAGAGCCTGTTTCTCCATGTCCAGTACTGAAGTGCCTGTTCCTGCTCCCTCATGTCCAGTACTAAAGGGCCTGTTCCTGCTCCTCCATGTCCAGTACTGAAGGGCCTGTTCCTGCTCCCTCATGTCCAGTACTAAAGGGCCTGTTCCTACTCCTCCATTTCCAGTACTAAAGGGCCTGTTCCTGCTCCCTCATGTCCAGTACTGAAGGGCCTTTTCCTGCTCCTCAATGTCCATTACTGAAGGGCCTGTTCCTACTCCCTCATGTCGAATACTAAAGGGCCTGTTCCTGCTCCTCCATTTCCAGTACTGAAGGGCCTGTTCCTGCTCCCTCATTTAGTACTGTACATGAGGGAACAGGAACAGTCCCTTTAGTACTGGACATGGAGAAGCATGAACAGGCACTTCAGTACTGGACATGGAGGAACAGGTCTTTCATTACTGGACATGGAGGAACAGGGACAGGCCCTTCAGTACTGGACATGAAGAAACAGGGACAGGCCCTTCAGTACTGGACATGGAGGAACAGGCCCTTCAGTACTGGACATGGAGGAGCAGTTACAGTACTGAAGGGCCTGTTCCTGCTCCCTCTTGTCCATCACTGAAGGGCCTGTTCCTGTTCCTCCATGTCCACTACTAAAGGGACTGTTCCTGTTTCTCCATGTCCAGTACTGAAGGGCCTGTTTCTCCATGTCCAATACTGAAGGGTCTGTTCATGCTCCATTATGTCCAGTACCAAAGGGCCTGTTCCTGCTCCTCCTATTCCAGTACTGAAGGGCCTGTTCCTGCTCCCTCATGTCCATCACTGAAGGGCCTGTTACTTCTCCCTCATGTCCATCACTGAAGGGCCTGTTCCTGTTCCTCCATGTCCAGTACTAAAGGGCCTGTTCCTGCTCCTCCATGTCCAGTACTGAAGGTCCTGTTCCTGTTTCTCCATGTCCAGTACTAAAGGACCTGTTCGTCCATGTCCAGTACTGAAGGTCCTGTTCCTGCTCCTCCATGTCCAGTACTGAAGGGCCTGTTCCTGTTTCTGCATGTCCAGTACTGATGGTCCTGCTCCCTCATGTCCATAACTGAAGGGCCTGTCCCTGCTCCTCCATGTCAAGTACTGAAGGGCCTGTTCCTCCATGTCCAGAACTGAAGTGCCTGTTCCTCCATGTCCAGAACTGAAGGGCCTGTTCCTCCAAATCCAGTATTGAAGGCCATTTTCTCCATGTCCAGTACTGAAGAGCCTGTTTCTCCATGTCCAGTACTGAAGTGCCTGTTCCTGCTCCCTCATGTCCAGTACTAAAGGGCCTGTTCCTGCTCCTCCATGTCCAGTACTGAAGGGCCTGTTCCTGCTCCCTCATGTCCAGTACTGAAGGCCCTGTTCCTGCTCCTCCATGTCCAGTACTGAAGGGCCTGTTCCTGCTCCTCCATTTCCAGTACTGAAGGGCCTGTTCCTGCTCCCTCATGTCCAGTACTAAAGGGCCTGTTCCTGCTCCTCCATTTCCAGTACTGAAGGTCCTGTTCCTGCTCCCTCATGTCCAGTACTGAAGGTCCTGTTCCTGCTCCCTCATGTCCAGAACTGAAGGGCCTGTTCCTGTTCCTCCATGTCCACTACTAAAGGGACTGTTCCTGTTTCTCCATGTCCAAAACTGAAGGGCCTGTTCCTGCTCCTCCATGTCCACTACTGAATGGCCTGTTTCTCCATGTCCAGAACTGAAGGGCCTGTTCCTGCTCCTCCATGTCCAGTACTGAAGGGCCTGTTCCTGCTCCTCCATAACCAATACTGAAGGGCCTGTTTCTCCATGTCCAGTACTGAAGGGCCTGTTCCTGCTCTCTCATTTCCAGTACTGAAGGGCCTGTTCCTGCTCCCTCATGTCCAGTACTAAAGGGCCTGTTCCTGCTCCTCCATGTCCAGAACTGAAGGGCCTGTTCCTCCATGTCCAGAACTGAAGGGCCTGTTCCTCTAAATCCAGTATTGAAGGCCATTTTCTCCATGTCCAGTACTGAAGAGCCTGTTTCTCCATGTCCAGTACTGAAGAGCCTGTTCCTGCTCCCTCATGTCCAGTACTAAAGGGCCTGTTCCTACTCCTCCATTTCCAGTACTAAAGGGCCTGTTCCTGCTCCCTCATGTCCAGTACTGAAGGGCCTGTTCCTGCTCCTCCATGTCAAGTACTGAAGGGCCTGTTCCTGCTCCTCCATGTCCAGTACTGAAGGGCCTGTTCCTGCTCCTCCATTTCCAGTACTGAAGGTCCTGTTCCTGCTCCCTCATGTCCAGAACTGAAGGGCCTGTTCCTGCTCCTCCATGTGCAGTACTGAAGGGCCTGTTCCTGCTCCTCCATGTCCAGTACTGAAGGGCCTGTTCCTGCTCCTCCATGTCCAGTACTAAAGGGCCTGTTCCTGCTCCTCCATGTCCAGTACTGAAGGGCCTGTTCTTTCATGTGCAGTACTGAAGGGCCTGTCCCTGTTCCTCCATGTCCAGTGTTGAAGGGCCTGCTCCTCCATGTCCAGTACTGAAGGGCCTGTTCCTGCTCCCTCCTGTCCAGTACTAAAGGGCCTGTTCCTCAATGTCCAGTATTAAGGGACCTGTTCCTGCTCCTCCATGTCCAGTATTGAAGGGCATGTTCCTGTTTCTCCACATCCAGTATTGAACGGCCTGTTCCTGCTCCTCCATGTCCAGTATTGAAGGGCCTGTTTCTCAATGTCCAGTACTGAAGGGCCTGTTCCTGCTCCCTTATGTCCACTACTAACAGGCCTGTTCCTGCTCCTCCATTTCCAGTACTTATGGGCCTGTTCCTGCTCCCTCATGTCCAGTACTAAAGGGCCTGTTCCTCCATGTCCAGTAGTAAGGGCCCTTTCCTGCTCCTCCATGTTCAGTATTGAAGGGCCTGTTTCTCCATGTCCATTACTGAAGGGTCTGTTCCTGCTCCCTCATATCCAATACTAAAGGGCCTGTTCCTGCTCCTCCATTTCCAGTACTGAAGGGCCTGTTCCTGCTCCCTCATGTCCAGTACTAAAGGGCCTGTTCCTCCATGTCAAGTAGTAAGGGGCCTGTTCCTGCTCCTCCATGTCCAGTATTGAAGGGCCTGTTTCTCCATGTCCATTACTGAAGGGCCTGTTCCTACTCCCTCATGTCGAATACTAAAGGGCCTGTTCCTGCTCCTCCATTTCCAGTATTGAAGGGCCTGTTCCTGCTCCCTCATTTAGTACTGTACATGAGGGAACAGGAACAGTCCCTTTAGTACTGGACATGGAGAAGCATGAACAGGCACTTCAGTACTGGACATGGAGGAACAGGTCTTTCATTACTGGACATGGAGGAACAGGGACAGGCCCTTCAGTACAGGACATGAAGAAACAGGGACAGGCCCTTCAGTACTGGACATGGAGGAACAGGCCCTTCAGTACTGGACATGGAGGAGCAGTTACAGTACTGAAGGGCCTGTTCCTGCTCCCTCTTGTCCATCACTGAAGGGCCTGTTCCTGTTCCTCCATGTCCACTACTAAAGGGACTGTTCCTGTTTCTCCATGTCCAGTACTGAAGGGCCTGTTTCTCCATGTCCAATACTGAAGGGTCTGTTCATGCTCCATTATGTCCAGTACCAAAGGGCCTGTTCCTGCTCCTCCTATTCCAGTACTGAAGGGCCTGTTCCTGCTCCCTCATGTCCATCACTGAAGGGCCTGTTACTTCTCCCTCATGTCCATCACTGAAGGGCCTGTTCCTGTTCCTCCATGTCCAGTACTAAAGGGCCTGTTCCTGCTCCTCCATGTCCAGTACTGAAGGTCCTGTTCCTGTTTCTCCATGTCCAGTACTAAAGGGCCTGTTCGTCCATGTGCAGTCCTGAAGGGCCTGTTCCTACATGTCCAGTACTGAAGGTCCTGTTCCTGCTCCTCCATGTCCAGTACTGAAGGGCCTGTTCCTGTTTCTGCATGTCCAGTACTGATGGTCCTGCTCCCTCATGTCCACAACTGAAGGGCCTATCCCTGCTCCTCCATGTCAAGTACTGAAGGGCCTGTTCCTCCATGTCCAGAACTGAAGTGCCTGTTCCTCCATGTCCAGAACTGAAGGGCCTGTTCCTCCAAATCCAGTATTGAAGACCATTTTCTCCATGTCCAGTACTGAAGAGCCTGTTTCTCCATGTCCAGTACTGAAGTGCCTGTTCCTGCTCCCTCATGTCCAGTACTAAAGGGCCTGTTCCTGCTCCTCCATTTCCAGTACTGAAGGGCCTGTTCCTGCTCCCTCATGTCCAGTACTGAAGGCCCTGTTCCTGCTCCTCCATGTCCAGTACTGAAGGGCCTGTTCCTGCTCCTCCATTTCCAGTACTGAAGGGCCTGTTCCTGCTCCCTCATGTCCAGTACTAAAGGGCCTGTTCCTGCTCCTCCATTTCCAGTACTGAAGGTCCTGTTCCTGCTCCCTCATGTCCAGTACTGAAGGTCATGTTCCTGCTCCCTCATGTCCAGAACTGAAGGGCCTGTTCCTGCTCCTCCATGTCCAGTACTGAAGGGCCTGTTCCTGCTCCTCCATGTCCACTACTGAATGGCCTGTTTCTCCATGTCCAGAACTGAAGGGCCTGTTCCTGCTCCTCCATGTCCAGTACTGAAGGGCCTGTTCCTGCTCCTCCATAACCAATACTGAAGGGCCTGTTTCTCCATGTCCAGTACTGAAGGGCCAATTCCTGCTCTCTCATTTCCAGTACTGAAGGGCCTGTTCCTGCTCCCTCATGTCCAGTACTAAAGGGCCTGTTCCTGCTCCTCCATGTCCAGAACTGAAGGGCCTGTTCCTCTAAATCCAGTATTGAAGGCCATTTTCTCCATGTCCAGTACTGAAGAGCCTGTTTCTCCATGTCCAGTACTGAAGTGCCTGTTCCTGCTCCCTCATGTCCAGTACTAAAGGGCCTGTTCCTACTCCTCCATTTCCAGTATTAAAGGGCCTGTTCCTGCTCCCTCATGTCCAGTACTGAAGTGCCTGTTCCTGCTCCTCCATGTCAAGTACTGAAGGGCCTGTTCCTGCTCCTCCATGTCCAGTACTGAAGGGCCTGTTCCTGCTCCTCCATTTCCAGTACTGAAGGTCCCGTTCCTGCTCCCTCATGTCCAGAACTGAAGGGCCTGTTCCTGCTCCTCCATGTCCAGTACTGAAGGGCCTGTTCCTGCTTCTCCATGTCCACTACTGAATGGCCTGTTCCCTCTCCTCCATAACCAATACTGAAGGGCCTGTTTCTCCATGTCCAGTACTGAAGGGCCTGTTACTGTTCCTCCATGTCCAGTACTGATGGGCCTGTCCCTGTTCCTTCATGTCATGCACTGAAGGGCCTGTTCCTCCATGTCCAGTACTGAAGGGCCTGTTTCTCCATGTCCAGTACTGAAGGGCCTGTTACTGCTCCCTCATGTCGAGTACTGATAGTCCTGCTCCTCCATGTCCAGTACTAAAGGGCCTGTTCCTGCTCCTCCATTTCCAGTACTAAAGGGCCTGTTTTTCCATGTCCAATACTAAGGGGCCTGTTCCTGCTCCTCCATGTCCAGTACTGAAGGGCCTGTTCCTGTTTCTGCATGTCCAGTACTGAAGGGCCTGTTCCTGCTCCTCCATGTCAAGTACTGAAGGGCCTGTTCCTCCATGTCCAGAACTGAATGGCCTGTTCCTCCAAATCCAGTATTGAAGGCCATTTTCTCCATGTCCAATACTGAAGAGCATGTTCCTCCATGTCCAGTACTGAAGGGCCTGTTCCTGCTCCCTCATGTCCAATACTAATGGGCCTGTTCCTGTTTCTGCATATCCAGTACTGAAGGTCCTGTTCCTCCATGTCCAGTACTGAAGGGCCTGTTCCTCCATGTGCAGTACTGAAGGGCCTGTTCCTCCATGTCCAGTACTAAAGGGCCTGTTCCTGCTCCTCCATGTCCACTACTAAAGGGCCTGTTCCTGTTCCTCCATGTCCAATACTGAATGACCTGTTCCTGTTTCTCCATGTCCAGTACTGAAGGTCCTGCTCCCTCATGTCCAGTACTAAAGGGCCTGTTCCTCTATGTCAAGTACTGAACGGCCTGTTCCTCCATGTCCAGTACTAAAGAGCCTGTTCCTCCCTGTACAGTACTGAAGGGCCTGTTCCTCCATGTACAGTATTGTAGGGCCTGTTCCTGCTCTTCTATTTCCAGTACTAAAGGGCCTGTTCCTCCATGTCCAGTACTAAAGGGCCTGCTCCTCCATGTCTAGTACTAAAGGGCCTGTTCGTCCATGTCCAGTATTGAAGTGCCTGTTCCTCCATGTCCCGTACTGAAGGGCCCTTTCCTGCTCCTCCATGTCCAGTACTGAAGGGCCTGTTCCTCCATGCCCAGTACTTAAGGACCTGTTCCTCCATGTCCAGTGCTTAAGGACCTGTTCCTCCATGTCCAGTATTGAAGGGCCTGTTCCTGCTCCTCCATGTCCAGCACTGAAGGGCCTGTTCCTCCATGTCCAGTACTTAAGGACCTGTTCCTCCATGTCCAGTATTGAATGCCATTTTCTCCATGTCCAGTACTGAAGGGCCTGTTCCTGCTCACTCATGTCCACTTCTAAGGGGCCTGTTCCTGCTCCTCCATGTCCAGTTCTGAAGGTCCTGTTCATCCATGTCCAGTACTAAAGGTCCTGTTCCTCCATGTCCAGTACTGAAGGGCCTGTTTGTCCATGTCCAGTACTGAAGGGCCTGTTTGTCCATGTCCAGAACTGAAGGGCCTGTTCCTGCTCCCTCACGTCCACTACTTAAGGGCCTGTTCCTGCTCCTCCATTTCCAGTACTGAAGGGCCTGTTTCTCCATGTCCAGTACTGAAGGGCCTCTTCCTCCATGTCCAGTATTGAAGGGCCTGTTTCTCCATGTCCAGTACCGAAGGGCCTGTTCCTCCATGTCCAGTACTAAAGGGACTGTTCCTGTTCCTACATGTCCAGTACTAAAGGGCCTGTTCCTCCATGTGCAGTACTGAAGGGCCTGTTCCTGCTCCTCCATGTCCAGTACTGAAGGGCCTGTTCCTGTTCCTCCATTTCCAGTACTGAAGGGCCTGTTCCTGCTCCTCCATGTCCAGTACCGAAGGGCCTGTTCCTGTTCCACCATGTCCAGTATTGAAGGGCCTGTTCCTGCTCCTCCATGTCCAGTACTGAAGGGCCTGTTCCTGCTCCTCCATGTCCAGTACTGAAGGGCCTGTTCCTCCATGTCCAGTACTGAAGGGCCTGTTCCTGCTCCTCCATGTCCAGTACTGACGGGCCTGTTTCTCCATGTCCAGTACTGAAGGGCCTGTTCCTCCATGTCCAGTATTGAAGGGCCTGTTCCTGCTCCTCCATGTCCAGTACTGAAGGGCCTGTTCCTGCTCCCTCATGTCCAGTGCTGAAGGGCCTGTTTCTCCATGTCCAGAACTGAAGGGCCTGTTCCTGCTCCTCCATGTCCAGTACTGAAGGACCTGTTCCTGCTCCTCCATAACCAATACTGAAGGGCCTGTTTCTCCATGTCCAGTACTGAAGGGCCTGTTCCTGCTCTCTCATTTCCAGTACTGAAGGGCCTGTTCCTGCTCCCTCATGTCCAGTACTAAAGGGCCTGTTCCTGCTCCTCCATGTCCAGAACTGAAGGGCCTGTTCCTCCATGTCCAGAACTGAAGGGCCTGTTCCTCTAAATCCAGTATTGAAGGCCATTTTCTCCATGTCCAGTACTGAAGAGCCTGTTTCTCCATGTCCAGTACTGAAGTGCCTGTTCCTGCTCCCTCATGTCCAGTACTAAAGGGCCTGTTCCTGCTCCTCCATGTCCACTACTAAAGGGCCTGTTCCTGTTCCTCCATGTCCAATACTGAATGACCTGTTCCTGTTTCTCCATGTCCAGTACTGAAGGTCCTGCTCCCTCATGTCCAGTACTAAAGGGCCTGTTCCTCTATGTCAAGTACTGAACGGCCTGTTCCTCCATGTCCAGTACTAAAGAGCCTGTTCCTCCCTGTACAGTACTGAAGGGCCTGTTCCTCCATGTACAGTATTGTAGGGCCTGTTCCTGCTCTTCTATTTCCAGTACTAAAGGGCCTGTTCCTCCATGTCCAGTACTAAAGGGCCTGCTCCTCCATGTCTAGTACTAAAGGGCCTGTTCGTCCATGTCCAGTATTGAAGTGCCTGTTCCTCCATGTCCCGTACTGAAGGGCCCTTTCCTGCTCCTCCATGTCCAGTACTGAAGGGCCTGTTCCTCCATGCCCAGTACTTAAGGACCTGTTCCTCCATGTCCAGTGCTTAAGGACCTGTTCCTCCATGTCCAGTATTGAAGGGCCTGTTCCTGCTCCTCCATGTCCAGCACTGAAGGGCCTGTTCCTCCATGTCCAGTACTTAAGGACCTGTTCCTCCATGTCCAGTATTGAATGCCATTTTCTCCATGTCCAGTACTGAAGGGCCTGTTCCTGCTCACTCATGTCCACTTCTAAGGGGCCTGTTCCTGCTCCTCCATGTCCAGTTCTGAAGGTCCTGTTCATCCATGTCCAGTACTAAAGGTCCTGTTCCTCCATGTCCAGTACTGAAGGGCCTGTTTGTCCATGTCCAGTACTGAAGGGCCTGTTTGTCCATGTCCAGAACTGAAGGGCCTGTTCCTGCTCCCTCACGTCCACTACTTAAGGGCCTGTTCCTGCTCCTCCATTTCCAGTACTGAAGGGCCTGTTTCTCCATGTCCAGTACTGAAGGGCCTCTTCCTCCATGTCCAGTATTGAAGGGCCTGTTTCTCCATGTCCAGTACCGAAGGGCCTGTTCCTCCATGTCCAGTACTAAAGGGACTGTTCCTGTTCCTACATGTCCAGTACTAAAGGGCCTGTTCCTCCATGTGCAGTACTGAAGGGCCTGTTCCTGCTCCTCCATGTCCAGTACTGAAGGGCCTGTTCCTGTTCCTCCATTTCCAGTACTGAAGGGCCTGTTCCTGCTCCTCCATGTCCAGTACCGAAGGGCCTGTTCCTGTTCCACCATGTCCAGTATTGAAGGGCCTGTTCCTGCTCCTCCATGTCCAGTACTGAAGGGCCTGTTCCTGCTCCTCCATGTCCAGTACTGAAGGGCCTGTTCCTCCATGTCCAGTACTGAAGGGCCTGTTCCTGCTCCTCCATGTCCAGTACTGACGGGCCTGTTTCTCCATGTCCAGTACTGAAGGGCCTGTTCCTCCATGTCCAGTATTGAAGGGCCTGTTCCTGCTCCTCCATGTCCAGTACTGAAGGGCCTGTTCCTGCTCCCTCATGTCCAGTGCTGAAGGGCCTGTTTCTCCATGTCCAGAACTGAAGGGCCTGTTCCTGCTCCTCCATGTCCAGTACTGAAGGACCTGTTCCTGCTCCTCCATAACCAATACTGAAGGGCCTGTTTCTCCATGTCCAGTACTGAAGGGCCTGTTCCTGCTCTCTCATTTCCAGTACTGAAGGGCCTGTTCCTGCTCCCTCATGTCCAGTACTAAAGGGCCTGTTCCTGCTCCTCCATGTCCAGAACTGAAGGGCCTGTTCCTCCATGTCCAGAACTGAAGGGCCTGTTCCTCTAAATCCAGTATTGAAGGCCATTTTCTCCATGTCCAGTACTGAAGAGCCTGTTTCTCCATGTCCAGTACTGAAGTGCCTGTTCCTGCTCCCTCATGTCCAGTACTAAAGGGCCTGTTCCTACTCCTCCATTTCCAGTACTAAAGGGCCTGTTCCTGCTCCCTCATGTCCAGTACTGAAGGGCCTTTTCCTGCTCCTCCATGTCAAGTACTGAAGGGCCTGTTCCTGCTCCTCCATGTCCAGTACTGAAGGGCCTGTTCCTGCTCCTCCATTTCCAGTACTGAAGGTCCTGTTCCTGCTCCCTCATGTCCAGAACTGAAGGGCCTGTTCCTGCTCCTCCATGTCCAGTACTGAAGGGCCTGTTCCTGCTCCTCCATGTCCAGTACTGAAGGGCCTGTTCCTGCTCCTCCATGTCCAGTACTAAAGGGCCTGTTCCTGCTCCTCCATGTCCAGTACTGAAGGGCCTGTTCTTTCATGTGCAGTACTGAAGGGCCTGTCCCTGTTCCTCCATGTCCAGTGTTGAAGGGCCTGCTCCTCCATGTCCAGTACTGAAGGGCCTGTTCCTGCTCCCTCATGTCCAGTACTAAAGGGCCTGCTCCTCCATGTCCAGTATTGAAGGGCATGTTCCTGTTTCTCCACATCCAGTATTGAACGGCCTGTTCCTGCTCCTCCATGTCCAGTATTGAAGGGCCTGTTTCTCAATGTCCAGTACTGAAGGGCCTGTTCCTGCTCCCTTATGTCCACTACTAACAGGCCTGTTCCTGCTCCTCCATTTCCAGTACTTATGGGCCTGTTCCTGCTCCCTCATGTCCAGTACTAAAGGGCCTGTTCCTCCATGTCCAGTAGTAAGGGCCCTTTCCTGCTCCTCCATGTTCAGTATTGAAGGGCCTGTTTCTCCATGTCCATTACTGAAGGGTCTGTTCCTGCTCCCTCATGTCCAATACTAAAGGGCCTGTTCCTGCTCCTCCATTTCCAGTACTGAAGGGCCTGTTCCTGCTCCCTCATGTCCAGTACTAAAGGGCCTGTTCCTCCATGTCAAGTAGTAAGGGGCCTGTTCCTGCTCCTCCATGTCCAGTATTGAAGGGCCTGTTTCTCCATGTCCATTACTGAAGGGCCTGTTCCTACTCCCTCATGTCGAATACTAAAGGGCCTGTTCCTGCTCCTCCATTTCCAGTACTGAAGGGCCTGTTCCTGCTCCCTCATTTAGTACTGTACATGAGGGAACAGGAACAGTCCCTTTAGTACTGGACATGGAGAAGCATGAACAGGCACTTCAGTACTGGACATGGAGGAACAGGTCTTTCATTACTGGACATGGAGGAACAGGGACAGGCCCTTCAGTACAGGACATGAAGAAACAGGGACAGGCCCTTCAGTACTGGACATGGAGGAACAGGCCCTTCAGTACTGGACATGGAGGAGCAGTTACAGTACTGAAGGGCCTGTTCCTGCTCCCTCTTGTCCATCACTGAAGGGCCTGTTCCTGTTCCTCCATGTCCACTACTAAAGGGACTGTTCCTGTTTCTCCATGTCCAGTACTGAAGGGCCTGTTTCTCCATGTCCAATACTGAAGGGTCTGTTCATGCTCCATTATGTCCAGTACCAAAGGGCCTGTTCCTGCTCCTCCTATTCCAGTACTGAAGGGCCTGTTCCTGCTCCCTCATGTCCATCACTGAAGGGCCTGTTACTTCTCCCTCATGTCCATCACTGAAGGGCCTGTTCCTTTTCCTCCATGTCCAGTACTAAAGGGCCTGTTCCTGCTCCTCCATGTCCAGTACTGAAGGTCCTGTTCCTGTTTCTCCATGTCCAGTACTAAAGGGCCTGTTCGTCCATGTGCAGTCCTGAAGGGCCTGTTCCTACATGTCCAGTACTGAAGGTCCTGTTCCTGCTCCTCCATGTCCAGTACTGAAGGGCCTGTTCCTGTTTCTGCATGTCCAGTACTGATGGTCCTGCTCCCTCATGTCCACAACTGAAGGGCCTGTCCCTGCTCCTCCATGTCAAGTACTGAAGGGCCTGTTCCTCCATGTCCAGAACTGAAGTGCCTGTTCCTCCATGTCCAGAACTGAAGGGCCTGTTCCTCCAAATCCAGTATTGAAGACCATTTTCTCCATGTCCAGTACTGAAGAGCCTGTTTCTCCATGTCCAGTACTGAAGTGCCTGTTCCTGCTCCCTCATGTCCAGTACTAAAGGGCCTGTTCCTGCTCCTCCATTTCCAGTACTGAAGGGCCTGTTCCTGCTCCCTCATGTCCAGTACTGAAGGCCCTGTTCCTGCTCCTCCATGTCCAGTACTGAAGGGCCTGTTCCTGCTCCTCCATTTCCAGTACTGAAGGGCCTGTTCCTGCTCCCTCATGTCCAGTACTAAAGGGCCTGTTCCTGCTCCTCCATTTCCAGTACTGAAGGTCCTGTTCCTGCTCCCTCATGTCCAGTACTGAAGGTCATGTTCCTGCTCCCTCATGTCCAGAACTGAAGGGCCTGTTCCTGCTCCTCCATGTCCAGTACTGAAGGGCCTGTTCCTGCTCCTCCATGTCCACTACTGAATGGCCTGTTTCTCCATGTCCAGAACTGAAGGGCCTGTTCCTGCTCCTCCATGTCCAGTACTGAAGGGCCTGTTCCTGCTCCTCCATAACCAATACTGAAGGGCCTGTTTCTCCATGTCCAGTACTGAAGGGCCTGTTCCTGCTCTCTCATTTCCAGTACTGAAGGGCCTGTTCCTGCTCCCTCATGTCCAGTACTAAAGGGCCTGTTCCTGCTCCTCCATGTCCAGAACTGAAGGGCCTGTTCCTCTAAATCCAGTATTGAAGGCCATTTTCTCCATGTCCAGTACTGAAGAGCCTGTTTCTCCATGTCCAGTACTGAAGTGCCTGTTCCTGCTCCCTCATGTCCAGTACTAAAGGGCCTGTTCCTACTCCTCCATTTCCAGTACTAAAGGGCCTGTTCCTGCTCCCTCATGTCCAGTACTGAAGGGCCTGTTCCTGCTCCTCCATGTCAAGTACTGAAGGGCCTGTTCCTGCTCCTCCATGTCCAGTACTGAAGGGCCTGTTCCTGCTCCTCCATTTCCAGTACTGAAGGTCCTGTTCCTGCTCCCTCATGTCCAGAACTGAAGGGCCTGTTCCTGCTCCTCCATGTCCAGTACTGATTGGCCTGTTCCTGCTCCTCCATGTCCACTACTGAATGGCCTGTTCCTGCTCCTCCATAACCAATACTGAAGGGCCTGTTTCTCCATGTCCAGTACTGAAGGGCCTGTTACTGTTCCTCCATGTCCAGTACTGATGGGCCTGTCCCTGTTCCTTCATGTCATGCACTGAAGGGCCTGCTCCTCCATGTCCAGTACTGAAGGGCCTGTTCCTGTTTCTGCATGTCCAGTACTGAAGGGCCTGTTCCTGCTCCTCCATGTCAAGTACTGAAGGGCCTGTTCCTCCATGTCCAGAACTGAATGGCCTGTTCCTCCAAATCCAGTATTGAAGGCCATTTTCTCCATGTCCAATACTGAAGAGCATGTTCCTCCATGTCCAGTACTGAAGGGCCTGTTCCTGCTCCCTCATGTCCAATACTAATGGGCCTGTCCCTGTTTCTGCATATCCAGTACTGAAGGTCCTGTTCCTCCATGTCCAGTACTGAAGGGCCTGTTCCTCCATGTGCAGTACTGAAGGGCCTGTTCCTCCATGTCCAGTACTAAAGGGCCTGTTCCTGCTCCTCCATGTCCACTACTAAAGGGCCTGTTCCTGTTCCTCCATGTCCAATACTGAATGACCTGTTCCTGTTTCTCCATGTCCAGTACTAAAGGGCCTGTTCCTCCATGTCCAGTACTGAAGGTCCTGCTCCCTCATGTCCAGTACTAAAGGGCCTGTTCCTCTATGTCAAGTACTGAACGGCCTGTTCCTCCATGTCCAGTACTAAAGAGCCTGTTCCTCCCTGTACAGTACTGAAGGGCCTGTTCCTCCATGTACAGTATTGAAGGGCCTGTTCCTGCTCTTCTATTTCCAGTACTAAAGGGCCTGTTCCTCCATGTCCAGTACTAAAGGGCCTGCTCCTCCATGTCTAGTACTAAAGGGCCTGTTCGTCCATGTCCAGTATTGAAGTGCCTGTTCCTCCATGTCCCGTACTGAAGGGCCCTTTCCTGCTCCTCCATGTCCAGTACTGAAGGGCCTGTTCCTCCATGTCCAACACTTAAGGACCTGTTCCTCCATGTCCAGTGCTTAAGGACCTGTTCCTCCATGTCCAGTATTGAAGGGCCTGTTCCTGCTCCTCCATGTCCAGCACTGAAGGGCCTGTTCCTCCATGTCCAGTACTTAAGGACCTGTTCCTCCATGTCCATAATTGAATGCCATTTTCTCCATGTCCAGTACTGAAGGGCCTGTTCCTGCTCACTCATGTCCACTTCTAAGGGGCCTGTTCCTGCTCCTCCATGTCCAGTTCTGAAGGTCCTGTTCATCCATGTCCAGTACTAAAGGTCCTGTTCCTCCATGTCCAGTACTGAAGGGCCTGTTTGTCCATGTCCAGTACTGAAGGGCCTGTTTGTCCATGTCCAGAACTGAAGGGCCTGTTCCTGCTCCCTCACGTCCACTACTTAAGGGCCTGTTCCTGCTCCTCCATTTCCAGTACTGAAGGGCCTGTTTCTCCATGTCCAGTACTGAAGGGCCTCTTCCTCCATGTCCAGCATTGAAGGGCCTGTTTCTCCATGTCCAGTACCGAAGGGCCTGTTCCTCCATGTCCAGTACTAAAGGGACTGTTCCTGTTCCTACATGTCCAGTACTAAAGGGCCTGTTCCTCCATGTGCAGTACTGAAGGGCCTGTTCCTGCTCCTCCATGTCCAGTACTGAAGGGCCTGTTCCTGTTCCTCCATTTCCAGTACTGAAGGGCCTGTTCCTGCTCCTCCATGTCCAGTACCGAAGGGCCTGTTCCTGTTCCACCATGTCCAGTATTGAAGGGCCTGTTCCTGCTCCTCCATGTCCAGTACTGAAGGGCCTGTTCCTGCTCCTCCATGTCCAGTACTGAAGGGCCTGTTCCTCCATGTCCAGTACTGAAGGGCCTGTTCCTGCTCCTCCATGTCCAGTACTGACGGGCCTGTTTCTCCATGTCCAGTACTGAAGGGCCTGTTCCTCCATGTCCAGTATTGAAGGGCCTGTTCCTGCTCCTCCATGTCCAGTACTGAAGGGCCTGTTCCTGCTCCCTCATGTCCAGTGCTGAAGGGCCTGTTTCTCCATGTCCAGTACTGAAGGGCCTGTTTCTCCATGTCCAGTACCGAAGGGCCTGTTCCTGTTCCACCATGTCCAGTATTGAAGGGCCTGTTTCTCCATGTCCAGTACTGAAGGGCCTATTCCTGCTCCTCCATGTCCAGTACTGAAGGGCCTGTTCCTGTTCCTACATGTCCAGAACTGAAGGGCCTGTTACTGTTCCTACATGACCAGTACTGAAGGGCCTGTTACTGCTCCCTAATGTCCATTACTGAAGGGCCTGTTTCTCCATGTCCAGGACTAAAGGGCCTGTTCCTGTTCCTCCATCTCCAGTACTGAAGGGCCTGTTCCTGCTCCTCCATGTCCAGTACTGAAGGGCCTGTTCCTGCTCCCTCATGTCCAGTACTAAAGGATCTGTTCCTCCATGTGCAGTACTGAATGGCCTGTTCCCTCTCCTCCATAACCAATACTGAAGGGCCTGTTTCTCCATGTCCAGTACTGAAGGGCCTGTTACTGTTCCTCCATGTCCAGTACTGATGGGCCTGTCCCTGTTCCTCCATGTCATGCACTGAAGGGCCTGTTCCTCCATGTCCAGTACTTAAGGGCCTGTTTCTCCATGTCCAGTACTGAAGGGCCTGTTCCTGCTCCTCCATTTCCAGTACTAAAGGGCCTGTTTTTCCATGTCCAATACTAAGGGGCCTGTTCCTGCTCCTCCATGTCCAGTACTGAAAGGCCTGTTCCTGTTTCTGCATGTCCAGTACTGAAGGGCCTGTTCCTGCTCCTCCATGTCAAGTACTGAAGGGCCTGTTCCTCCATGTCCAGAACTGAATGGCCTGTTCCTCCAAATCCAGTATTGAAGGCCATTTTCTCCATGTCCAATACTGAAGAGCCTGTTTCTCCATGTCCAGTACTGAAGGGCCTGTTCCTGCTCCCTCATGTACAATACTAATGGGCCTGTTCCTGTTTCTGCATGTCCAGTACTGAAGGTCCTGTTCCTCAATGTCCAGTACTGAAGGGCCTGTTCCTGTTTCTCCATGTCCAGTATTGAAGGGCCTGTTCCTCCATGTCCAGTACTGAAGGGCCTGTTCCTCCATGTGCAGTACTGAAGGGCCTGTTCCTCCATGTCCAGTACTAAAGGGCCTGTTCCTGCTCCTCCATATCCACTACTAAAGGGCCTGTTCCTGTTCCTCCATGTCCAATACTGAATGACCTGTTCCTGTTTCTCCATGTCCAGTACTAAAGGGCCTGTTCCTCCATGTCCAGTACTGAAGGTCCTGCTCCCTCATGTCCAGTACTAAAGGGCCTGTTCCTCTATGTCAAGTACTGAACGGCCTGTTCCTCCATGTCCAGTACTAAAGAGCCTGTTCCTCCCTGTACAGTACTGAAGGGCCTGTTCCTCCATGTACAGTATTGAAGGGCCTGTTCCTGCTCTTCTATTTCCAGTACTAAAGGGCCTGTTCCTCCATGTCCAGTACTAAAGGGCCTGCTCCTCCATGTCTAGTACTAAAGGGCCTGTTCGTCCATGTCCAGTATTGAAGTGCCCTTTCCTGCTCCTCCATGTCCAGTACTAAAGGGCCTGTTCGTCCATGTCCAGTGTTGGGATTTATGGTTGGTAATTAGCATAAATAATTACTGTAAGTAATGGATTACTGAAAGTAATGGATTACTAAAAGTAATTTAGGAAAAATTGGAATTACTAATGAAGTAAACGGTTAGTTACTCATCAGCAACTCCTAGAGTAATTGAGTAATTACTCAAAAGTTAATAAATTATCAAAAATTATTTATTAATAAAAATTATTAATTTGCATAAATTGGTTATTTATCAAATAATAATTAAATCGGGGCACCACCAGCTAAGCTGGAAATAGCTAATACCAAATTTCAGTCTCGTTTGTCAAAAAGGGTTATTTAAGTAAAGTTAATATTTCTGTGTAAATATAACAATATTAAATAACAAGGAAGGTGTGAGATTCGAGCACAGACTGTTACAAACCAGTGAATTGTCAACAATAAATACCAACATAATCAAGAATCGATCAATTCAGTTAAAAAGCGTTTATTAACAAAAATGTATTATTCAAAAATAATTCATAAATCATTTATTAAAACAACACAATTAAATAATAAACAATCAAACACGAAGATCTAATCTATTAAACAGCAAACACTATGTACAAAGAAAGAGGGTGTGTGTGTGTGTGTGTGTGTGAGTGAGGGTGTGGAAGCCTGAGTGGGGATGTAATGACCACGAACGTCCACCAGGTGGCGGCAGGCGTTGGAGGGTCAGTGTGTGTGGGTGTAATGACCTCGAACGTCCACCAGGTGGCGGCAGGCGTTGGAGGGTCAGTGTGTGTGGGTGTAATGACCTCGAACGGACACTAGATGGCGGCAGGCGTCTGGTTCGAGGCAGTAACCGGAACGACCACTAGGGGCGCGGCGGCGCACGGAGGGAGAATGCAATGACTCGACTTGTCCACCGAGTGGCGGTCTTTCAAGAGATTGCAATCACCAACGCGCCCACCAGAGGCGCTTGGCACACTCTTTCTGGACAGCGTGACGTCACTGTGCTCGTGCACGGCTCGTGAGCCTGCTCGGAGCGCGCCTGGGGGCTCGTGGTTGAGAAATCCCAGGGACAGTGAACTACACACGGTCACAGAAGCGGGTGGAGCGGCACACAGGAACAGCTGTTTGCTGAGTTTGCGCCGCGGTTAGTGGAGCGGAGAGAGAAAAGAGAAGAGGAGGGAGAAGGGCAGTGGACAGAATATGTTCAGCTCTGCACACTGTCTTGGACTACACAGTCTAGAAATGGTCTGTGCAGGTTGAGAGAGAGAGCGAGAGAGAGAGAGAGAGAGAGAGGAGGTTCGCGTGGATGTAAATCCAACGCGCAGACACAGATTGGTTGGAAACAGGGATCGGCGTCCCTGACTTCAACACAATAATAAATCACACAGCAATATTACAGTCACGTTATTCTCATTGTCTGCCCAGACTCTAAGCCTTACTCAGTTTGATGAGGGTGAACGTGCTGCCGGCGGCCGGGAAAGTGCGTTGATTTCCCGGCTGGAGCTTGTTTTTCTCTCTGGCGTCCCAGGTAAACAAGCTAAAATGGTCTGTGGACAGGGAAAAGTCCACAGGATGATCCGAGGAGGATCAAGCGCTTCTTTTGAGGAGGGGGGAGAAGAAGCGGCTTCAGGTCTGCATGCGGGAGGGCGGTGCGCTGGCAGCTGCACACTCGGACTCCGGTGAAGAAGAAAAAAAGGAAAAAGGGAAAAGTAGAAGTAGTTCCACGGTGGTTCTCAGCTCGTCCGGCCGGGTGTGGAACTCCGGGCCCGGTCAGCGGGCACATGTGGCACTTCGTCTCCGTGCGAAACGGATGCGTCCGTCTTTACGCAGGTTTCAACATTGGAGAGGCAGAAATCACCCCGGCAGGGGTTTTTTATATCGGTTGTTGTGGTTTCGTGTTACCGGTCGGCTCTGGGTCATGTGGACCAATCCTGACGGAGGGCCCGCCCTGGACCTTCCAGCTGGTGAGGGAGCTCTCAGGCTCCCCCTGCCGTTGGCCTCCAGTATTGCACCTTGGAGGGGGGGTGATCCGGGATCAATGGCGAACTTTTCCATTCTGACCATGTGATCTCTTTGTTCTCAAAACGTGGACTCCCCTCCCCCTTCCATGAGGTTGAGTGGCCCCCAACACCAGTATTGAAGTGCCTGTTCCTCCATGTCCAGTACTGAAGGGCCCTTTCCTGCTCCTCCATGTCCAGTACTGAAGGGCCTGTTCCTCCATGTCCAGTACTTAAGGACCTGTTCCTCCATGTCCAGTGCTTAAGGACCTGTTCCTCCATGTCCAGTATTGAAGGGCCTGTTCCTGCTCCTCCATGTCCAGCACTGAAGGGCCTGTTCCTCCATGTCCAGTACTTAAGGACCTGTTCCTCCATGTCCAGTATTGAATGCCATTTTCTCCATGTCCAGTACTGATGGGCCTGTTCCTGCTCACTCATGTCCACTTCTAAGGGGCCTGTTCCTGCTCCTCCATGTCCAGTTCTGAAGGTCCTGTTCATCCATGTCCAGTACTAAAGGTCCTGTTCCTCCATGTCCAGTACTGAAGGGCCTGTTTGTCCATGTCCAGTACTGAAGGGCCTGTTTGTCCATGTCCAGAACTGAAGGGCCTGTTCCTGCTCCCTCACGTCCACTACTAAAGGGCCTGTTCCTGCTCCTCCATTTCCAGTACTGAAGGGCCTGTTTCTCCATGTCCAGTACTGAAGGGCCTCTTCCTCCATGTCCAGTATTGAAGGGCCTGTTTCTCCATATCCAGTACTGAAGGGCCTGTTTCTCCATGTCCAGTACCGAAGGGCCTGTTTCTCCATGTCCAGTACTGAAGGGCCTGTTTCTCCATGTCCAGTACCGAAGGGCCTGTTCCTGTTCCACCATGTCCAGTATTGAAGGGCCTGTTTCTCCATGTCCAGTACTGAAGGGCCTGTTCCGGCCCCCTCATGTCCACTACTTAAGGGCCTGTTCCTGTTCCTCCATGTGCAGGATTGAAAGGCCTGTTCCTCCATGTCCAGTATTGAAGGGCCTGTTTCTCCATGTCCACTACTTAAGGGCCTGTTCCTGCTTCTCCATGTCCAGTACTGAAGGGCCTGTTCCTCCATGTCCAGTATCGAATGGCCTGCTCCTGCTCTCTCGTGTCCAGTACTGAAGGGCCTATTCCTGCTCCTCCATGTCCAGTACTGAAGGGCCTGTTTGTCCATGTCCAGTACTGAAGGGCCTGTTCCTGCTCCTCCATGTCCAGGACTGAAGGGCCTGTTCCTGTTCCTACATGTCCAGAACTGAAGGGCCTGTTACTGTTCCTACATGACCAGTACTGAAGGGTTTGTTACTGCTCCCTAATGTCCTTTACTGAAGGGCCTGTTTCTCCATGTCCAGGACTAAAGGGCCTGTTCCTGTTCCTCCATCTCCAGTACTGAAGGGCCTGTTCCTGCTCCTCCATGTCCAGTACTGAAGGGCCTGTTCCTGCTCCCTCATGTCCAGTACAAAAGGGTCTGTTCCTCCATGTGCAGTACTGAAGGGCCTGTTCCTGCTTCTCCATGTCCAGTACTGATGGGCCTGTTCCTGTTCCCTCATGTCCAGTACTAAAGGGCCTGTTCCTCCATGTCCAGTACTAAGGGGCCTGTTCCTATTTCTGCATGTCCAGTAATGAAGGTCCTGTTCCTCAATGTCCAGTACTGAAGGGCCTGTTCCTGTTTCTCCATGTCCAGTATTGAAGGGCCTGTTCCTCCATGTCCAGTACTGAAGGGCCTGTTCCTCCATGTGCAGTGCTGAAGGGCCTGTTCCTCCATGTCCAGTACTAAAGGGCCTGTTCCTGCTCCTCCATGTCCAGTACTGAAGGGCCTGTTCCTGCTCCTCCATGTCAAGTACTGAAGGGCCTGTTCCTGCTCCTCCATGTCCAGTACTGAAGGGCCTGTTCCTGCTCCTCCATTTCCAGTACTGAAGGGCCTGTTCCTGCTCCCTCATGTCCAGTACTAAAGGGCCTGTTCCTGCTCCTCCATTTCCAGTACTGAAGGTCCGGTTCCTGCTCCCTCATGTCCAGTACTGAAGGTCCTGTTCCTGCTCCCTCATGTCCAGAACTGAAGGGCCTGTTCCTGCTCCTCCATGTCCAGAACTGAAGGGCCTGTTCCTGCTCCTCCATGTCCAGTACTGAAGGGCCTGTTCCCTCTCCTCCATAACCAATACTGAAGGGCCTGTTTCTCCATGTCCACTACTTAAGGGCCTGTTCCTGCTTCTCCATGTCCAGTACTGAAGGGCCTGTTCCTCCATGTCCAGTATCGAATGGCCTGCTCCTGCTCTCTCGTGTCCAGTACTGAAGGGCCTATTCCTGCTCCTCCATGTCCAGTACTGAAGGGCCTGTTTGTCCATGTCCAGTACTGAAGGGCCTGTTCCTGCTCCTCCATGTCCAGTACTGAAGGGCCTGTTCCTGTTTCTGCATGTCCAGTACTGAAGGGCCTGTTCCTGCTCCTCCATGTCAAGTACTGAAGGGCCTGTTCTTCCATGTCCAGAACTGAATGGCCTGTTCCTCCAAATCCAGTATTGAAGGCCATTTTCTCCATGTCCAATACTGAAGAGCATGTTCCTCCATGTCCAGTACTGAAGGGCCTGTTCCTGCTCCCTCATGTCCAATACTAATGGGCCTGTTCCTGTTTCTGCATTTCCAGTACTGAAGGTCCTGTTCCTCCATGTCCAGTACTGAAGGGCCTGTTCCTCCATGTGCAGTACTGAAGGGCCTGTTCCTCCATGTCCAGTACTAAAGGGCCTGTTCCTGCTCCTCCATGTCCACTACTAAAGGGCCTGTTCCTGTTCCTCCATGTCCAATACTGAATGACCTGTTCCTGTTCCTCCATGTCCAGTACTGAAGGTCCTGCTCCCTCATGTCCAGTACTAAAGGGCCTGTTCCTTAATGTCAAGTACTGAACGGCCTGTTCCTCCATGTCCAGTACTAAAGAGCCTGTTCCTCCCTGTACAGTACTGAAGGGCCTGTTCCTCCATGTACAGTATTGAAGGGCCTGTTCCTGCTCTTCTATTTCCAGTACTAAAGGGCCTGTTCCTCCATGTCCAGTACTAAAGGGCCTGCTCCTCCATGTCTAGTACTAAAGGGCCTGTTCGTCCATGTCCAGTATTGAAGTGCCTGTTCCTCCATGTCCCGTACTGAAGGGCCCTTTCCTGCTCCTCCATGTCCAGTACTGAAGGGCCTGTTCCTCCATGTCCAGTACTTAAGGACTTGTTCCTCCATGTCCAGTGCTTAAGGACCTGTTCCTCCATGTCCAGTATTGAAGGGCCTGTTCCTGCTCCTCCATGTCCAGCACTGAAGGGCCTGTTCCTCCATGTCCAGTACTTAAGGACCTGTTCCTCCATGTCCAGTATTGAATGCCATTTTCTCCATGTCCAGTACTGAAGGGCCTGTTCCTGCTCACTCATGTCCACTTCTAAGGGGCCTGTTCCTGCTCCTCCATGTCCAGTTCTGAAGGTCCTGTTCATCCATGTCCAGTACTAAAGGTCCTGTTCCTCCATGTCCAGTACTGAAGGGCCTGTTTGTCCATGTCCAGTACTGAAGGGCCTGTTTGTCCATGTCCAGAACTGAAGGGCCTGTTCCTGCTCCCTCACGTCCACTACTTAAGGGCCTGTTCCTGCTCCTCCATTTCCAGTACTGAAGGGCCTGTTTCTCCATGTCCAGTACTGAAGGGCCTCTTCCTCCATGTCCAGTATTGAAGGGCCTGTTTCTCCATGTCCAGTACCGAAGGGCCTGTTCCTCCATGTCCAGTACTAAAGGGACTGTTCCTGTTCCTACATGTCCAGTACTAAAGGGCCTGTTCCTCCATGTGCAGTACTGAAGGGCCTGTTCCTGCTCCTCCATGTCCAGTACTGAAGGGCCTGTTCCTGTTCCTCCATTTCCAGTACTGAAGGGCCTGTTCCTGCTCCTCCATGTCCAGTACCGAAGGGCCTGTTCCTGTTCCACCATGTCCAGTATTGAAGGGCCTGTTCCTGCTCCTCCATGTCCAGTACTGAAGGGCCTGTTCCTGCTCCTCCATGTCCAGTACTGAAGGGCCTGTTCCTCCATGTCCAGTACTGAAGGGCCTGTTCCTGCTCCTCCATGTCCAGTACTGACGGGCCTGTTTCTCCATGTCCAGTACTGAAGGGCCTGTTCCTCCATGTCCAGTATTGAAGGGCCTGTTCCTGCTCCTCCATGTCCAGTACTGAAGGGCCTGTTCCTGTTTCTGCATGTCCAGTACTGAAGGGCCTGTTCCTGCTCCTCCATGTCAAGTACTGAAGGGCCTGTTCCTCCATGTCCAGAACTGAATGGCCTGTTCCTCCAAATCCAGTATTGAAGGCCATTTTCTCCATGTCCAATACTGAAGAGCCTGTTTCTCCATGTCCAGTACTGAAGGGCCTGTTCCTGCTCCCTCATGTCCAATACTAATGGGCCTGTTCCTGTTTCTGCATGTCCAGTACTGAAGGTCCTGTTCCTCAATGTCCAGTACTGAAGGGCCTGTTCCTGTTTCTCCATGTCCAGTATTGAAGGGCCTGTTCCTCCATGTCCAGTACTGAAGGGCCTGTTCCTCCATGTGCAGTACTGAAGGGCCTGTTCCTCCATGTCCAGTACTAAAGGGCCTGTTCCTGCTCCTCCATATCCACTACTAAAGGGCCTGTTCCTGTTCCTCCATGTCCAATACTGAATGACCTGTTCCTGTTTCTCCATGTCCAGTACTAAAGGGCCTGTTCCTCCATGTCCAGTACTGAAGGTCCTGCTCCCTCATGTCCAGTACTAAAGGGCCTGTTCCTCTATGTCAAGTACTGAACGGCCTGTTCCTCCATGTCCAGTACTAAAGAGCCTGTTCCTCCCTGTACAGTACTGAAGGGCCTGTTCCTCCATGTACAGTATTGAAGGGCCTGTTCCTGCTCTTCTATTTCCAGTACTAAAGGGCCTGTTCCTCCATGTCCAGTATTGAAGTGCCCTTTCCTGCTCCTCCATGTCCAGTACTAAAGGGCCTGTTCGTCCATGTCCAGTGTTGGGATTTATGGTTGGTAATTAGCATAAATAATTACTGTAAGTAATGGATTACTGAAAGTAATGGATTACTAAAAGTAATTTAGGAAAAATTGGAATTACTAATGAAGTAAACGGTTAGTTACTCATCAGCAACTCCTAGAGTAATTGAGTAATTACTCAAAAGTTAATAAATTATCAAAAATAATTTATTAATAAAAATTATTAATTTGCATAAATTGGTTATTTATCAAATAATAATTAAATCGGGGCACCACCAGCTAAGCTGGAAATAGCTAATACCAAATTTCAGTCTCGTTTGTCAAAAAGGGTTATTTAAGTAAAGTTAATATTTCTGTGTAAATATAACAATATTAAATAACAAGGAAGGTGTGAGATTCGAGCACAGACTGTTACAAACCAGTGAATTGTCAACAATAAATACCAACATAATCAAGAATCGATCAATTCAGTTAAAAAGCGTTTATTAACAAAAAGTATTTATTCAAAAATAATTCATAAATCATTTATTAAAACAACACAATTAAATAATAAACAATCAAACACGAAGATCTAATCTATTAAACAGCAAACACTATGTACAAAGAAAGAGGGTGTGTGTGTGTGTGTGTGTGTGAGTGAGGGTGTGGAAGCCTGAGTGGGGATGTAATGACCACGAACGTCCACCAGGTGGCGGCAGGCGTTGGAGGGTCAGTGTGTGTGGGTGTAATGACCTCGAACGTCCACCAGGTGGCGGCAGGCGTTGGAGGGTCAGTGTGTGTGGGTGTAATGACCTCGAACGGACACTAGATGGCGGCAGGCGTCTGGTTCGAGGCAGTAACCGGAACGACCACTAGGGGCGCGGCGGCGCACGGAGGGAGAATGCAATGACTCGACTTGTCCACCGAGTGGCGGTCTTTCAAGAGATTGCAATCACCAACGCGCCCACCAGAGGCGCTTGGCACACTCTTTCTGGACAGCGTGACGTCACTGTGCTCGTGCACGGCTCGTGAGCCTGCTCGGAGCGCGCCTGGGGGCTCGTGGTTGAGAAATCCCAGGGACAGTGAACTACACACGGTCACAGAAGCGGGTGGAGCGGCACACAGGAACAGCTGTTTGCTGAGTTTGCGCCGCGGTTAGTGGAGCGGAGAGAGAAAAGAGAAGAGGAGGGAGAAGGGCAGTGGACAGAATATGTTCAGCTCTGCACACTGTCTTGGACTACACAGTCTAGAAATGGTCTGTGCAGGTTGAGAGAGAGAGCGAGAGAGAGAGAGAGAGAGAGAGGAGGTTCGCGTGGATGTAAATCCAACGCGCAGACACAGATTGGTTGGAAACAGGGATCGGCGTCCCTGACTTCAACACAATAATAAATCACACAGCAATATTACAGTCACGTTATTCTCATTGTCTGCCCAGACTCTAAGCCTTACTCAGTTTGATGAGGGTGAACGTGCTGCCGGCGGCCGGGAAAGTGCGTTGATTTCCCGGCTGGAGCTTGTTTTTCTCTCTGGCGTCCCAGGTAAACAAGCTAAAATGGTCTGTGGACAGGGAAAAGTCCACAGGATGATCCGAGGAGGATCAAGCGCTTCTTTTGAGGAGGGGGGAGAAGAAGCGGCTTCAGGTCTGCATGCGGGAGGGCGGTGCGCTGGCAGCTGCACACTCGGACTCCGGTGAAGAAGAAAAAAAGGAAAAAGGGAAAAGTAGAAGTAGTTCCACGGTGGTTCTCAGCTCGTCCGGCCAGGTGTGGAACTCCGGGCCCGGTCAGCGGGCACACGTGGCACTTCGTCTCCGTGCGAAACGGATGCGTCCGTCTTTACGCAGGTTTCAACATTGGAGAGGCAGAAATCACCCCGGCAGGGGTTTTTTATATCGGTTGTTGTGGTTTCGTGTTACCGGTCGGCTCTGGGTCATGTGGACCAATCCTGACGGAGGGCCCGCCCTGGACCTTCCAGCTGGTGAGGGAGCTCTCAGGCTCCCCCTGCCGTTGGCCTCCAGTATTGCACCTTGGAGGGGGGGTGATCCGGGATCAATGGCGAACTTTTCCATTCTGACCATGTGATCTCTTTGTTCTCAAAACGTGGACTCCCCTCCCCCTTCCATGAGGTTGAGTGGCCCCCAACACCAGTATTGAAGTGCCTGTTCCTCCATGTCCAGTACTGAAGGGCCCTTTCCTGCTCCTCCATGTCCAGTACTGAAGGGCCTGTTCCTCCATGTCCAGTACTTAAGGACCTGTTCCTCCATGTCCAGTGCTTAAGGACCTGTTCCTCCATGTCCAGTATTGAAGGGCCTGTTCTTGCTCCTCCATGTCCAGCACTGAAGGGCCTGTTCATCCATGTCCAGTACTAAAGGTCCTGTTCCTCCATGTCCAGTACTAAAGGTCCTGTTCCTCCATGTCCAGTACTGAAGGGCCTGTTTGTCCATGTCCAGTACTGAAGGGCCTGTTCCTGCTCCCTCACGTCCACTACTAAAGGGCCTGTTCCTGCTCCTCCATTTCCAGTACTGAAGGGCCTGTTTCTCCATGTCCAGTACTGAAGGGCCTCTTCCTCCATGTCCAGTATTGAATGCCATTTTCTCCATGTCCAGTACTGATGGGCCTGTTCCTGCTCACTCATGTCCACTTCTAAGGGGCCTGTTCCTGCTCCTCCATGTCCAGTTCTGAAGGTCCTGTTCATCCATGTCCAGTACTAAAGGTCCTGTTCCTCCATGTCCAGTACTAAAGGTCCTGTTCCTCCATGTCCAGTACTGAAGGGCCTGTTTGTCCATGTCCAGTACTGAAGGGCCTGTTCCTGCTCCCTCACGTCCACTACTAAAGGGCCTGTTCCTGCTCCTCCATTTCCAGTACTGAAGGGCCTGTTTCTCCATGTCCAGTACTGAAGGGCCTCTTCCTCCATGTCCAGTATTGAAGGGCCTGTTTCTCCATATCCAGTACTGAAGGGCCTGTTTCTCCATGTCCAGTACCGAAGGGCCTGTTTCTCCATGTCCAGTACCGAAGGGCCTGTTCCTCCATGTCCAGTACTAAAGGGACTGTTCCTGTTCCTACATGTCCAGTACTAAAGGGCCTGTTCCTCCATGTGCAGTACTGAAGGGCCTGTTCCTGCTCCTCCATGTCCAGTACTGAAGGGCCTGTTCCTGTTCCTCCATTTCCAGTACTGAAGGGCCTGTTCCTGCTCCTCCATGTCCAGTACCGAAGGGCCTGTTCCTGTTCCACCATGTCCAGTACTGAAGGGCCTGTTCCTCCATGTCCAGTACTGAAGGGCCTGTTCCTGCTCCTCCATGTCCAGTACTGACGGGCCTGTTTCTCCATGTCCAGTACTGAAGGGCCTGTTCCTCCATGTCCAGTATTGAAGGGCCTGTTCCTGCTCCTCCATGTCCAGTACTGAAGGGCCTGTTCCTGTTTCTGCATGTCCAGTACTGAAGGGCCTGTTCCTGCTCCTCCATGTCAAGTACTGAAGGGCCTGTTCCTCCATGTCCAGAACTGAATGGCCTGTTCCTCCAAATCCAGTATTGAAGGCCATTTTCTCCATGTCCAATACTGAAGAGCCTGTTTCTCCATGTCCAGTACTGAAGGGCCTGTTCCTGCTCCCTCATGTCCAATACTAATGGGCCTGTTCCTGTTTCTGCATGTCCAGTACTGAAGGTCCTGTTCCTCAATGTCCAGTACTGAAGGGCCTGTTCCTGTTTCTCCATGTCCAGTATTGAAGGGCCTGTTCCTCCATGTCCAGTACTGAAGGGCCTGTTCCTCCATGTGCAGTACTGAAGGGCCTGTTCCTCCATGTCCAGTACTAAAGGGCCTGTCCCTGCTCCTCCATATCCACTACTAAAGGGCCTGTTCCTGTTCCTCCATGTCCAATACTGAATGACCTGTTCCTGTTTCTCCATGTCCAGTACTAAAGGGCCTGTTCCTCCATGTCCAGTACTGAAGGTCCTGCTCCCTCATGTCCAGTACTAAAGGGCCTGTTCCTCTATGTCAAGTACTGAACGGCCTGTTCCTCCATGTCCAGTACTAAAGAGCCTGTTCCTCCCTGTACAGTACTGAAGGGCCTGTTCCTCCATGTACAGTATTGAAGGGCCTGTTCCTGCTCTTCTATTTCCAGTACTAAAGGGCCTGTTCCTCCATGTCCAGTACTAAAGGGCCTGCTCCTCCATGTCTAGTACTAAAGGGCCTGTTCGTCCATGTCCAGTATTGAAGTGCCCTTTCCTGCTCCTCCATGTCCAGTACTAAAGGGCCTGTTCGTCCATGTCCAGTGTTGGGATTTATGGTTGGTAATTAGCATAAATAATTACTGTAAGTAATGGATTACTGAAAGTAATGGATTACTAAAAGTAATTTAGGAAAAATTGGAATTACTAATGAAGTAAACGGTTAGTTACTCATCAGCAACTCCTAGAGTAATTGAGTAATTACTCAAAAGTTAATAAATTATCAAAAATAATTTATTAATAAAAATTATTAATTTGCATAAATTGGTTATTTATCAAATAATAATTAAATCGGGGCACCACCAGCTAAGCTGGAAATAGCTAATACCAAATTTCAGTCTCGTTTGTCAAAAAGGGTTATTTAAGTAAAGTTAATATTTCTGTGTAAATATAACAATATTAAATAACAAGGAAGGTGTGAGATTCGAGCACAGACTGTTACAAACCAGTGAATTGTCAACAATAAATACCAACATAATCAAGAATCGATCAATTCAGTTAAAAAGCGTTTATTAACAAAAAGTATTTATTCAAAAATAATTCATAAATCATTTATTAAAACAACACAATTAAATAATAAACAATCAAACACGAAGATCTAATCTATTAAACAGCAAACACTATGTACAAAGAAAGAGGGTGTGTGTGTGTGTGTGTGTGTGAGTGAGGGTGTGGAAGCCTGAGTGGGGATGTAATGACCACGAACGTCCACCAGGTGGCGGCAGGCGTTGGAGGGTCAGTGTGTGTGGGTGTAATGACCTCGAACGTCCACCAGGTGGCGGCAGGCGTTGGAGGGTCAGTGTGTGTGGGTGTAATGACCTCGAACGGACACTAGATGGCGGCAGGCGTCTGGTTCGAGGCAGTAACCGGAACGACCACTAGGGGCGCGGCGGCGCACGGAGGGAGAATGCAATGACTCGACTTGTCCACCGAGTGGCGGTCTTTCAAGAGATTGCAATCACCAACGCGCCCACCAGAGGCGCTTGGCACACTCTTTCTGGACAGCGTGACGTCACTGTGCTCGTGCACGGCTCGTGAGCCTGCTCGGAGCGCGCCTGGGGGCTCGTGGTTGAGAAATCCCAGGGACAGTGAACTACACACGGTCACAGAAGCGGGTGGAGCGGCACACAGGAACAGCTGTTTGCTGAGTTTGCGCCGCGGTTAGTGGAGCGGAGAGAGAAAAGAGAAGAGGAGGGAGAAGGGCAGTGGACAGAATATGTTCAGCTCTGCACACTGTCTTGGACTACACAGTCTAGAAATGGTCTGTGCAGGTTGAGAGAGAGAGCGAGAGAGAGAGAGAGAGAGAGAGGAGGTTCGCGTGGATGTAAATCCAACGCGCAGACACAGATTGGTTGGAAACAGGGATCGGCGTCCCTGACTTCAACACAATAATAAATCACACAGCAATATTACAGTCACGTTATTCTCATTGTCTGCCCAGACTCTAAGCCTTACTCAGTTTGATGAGGGTGAACGTGCTGCCGGCGGCCGGGAAAGTGCGTTGATTTCCCGGCTGGAGCTTGTTTTTCTCTCTGGCGTCCCAGGTAAACAAGCTAAAATGGTCTGTGGACAGGGAAAAGTCCACAGGATGATCCGAGGAGGATCAAGCGCTTCTTTTGAGGAGGGGGGAGAAGAAGCGGCTTCAGGTCTGCATGCGGGAGGGCGGTGCGCTGGCAGCTGCACACTCGGACTCCGGTGAAGAAGAAAAAAAAGGAAAAAGGGAAAAGTAGAAGTAGTTCCACGGTGGTGGTCGGCTCGTCCGGCCGGGTGTGGAACTCCGGCCCGGTCAGCGGGCACATGTGGCACTTCGTCTCCGTGCGAAACGGATGCGTCCGTCTTTACGCAAGTTTCAACATTGGAGAGAAAGAAGTTTTTATATCGGTTGTTGTGGTTTCGTGTTACCGGTCGGCTCTGGGTCATGTGGACCAATCCTGACGGAGGGCCCGCCCTGGACCTTCCAGCTGGTGAGGGAGCTCTCAGGCTCCCCCTGCCGTTGGCCTCTAGTATTGCACCTTGGAAGGGGGGTGATCCGGGGGGTGATCCGGGATCAATGGCGAACTTTTCCATTCTGACCATGTGATCTCTTTGTTCTCAAAACGTGGTCTCCCCTCCCCCTTCCATGAGGTTGAGTGGCCCCCAACATCCCCCCTTTGGTCCGAAGAGTGGGATGCGGATCTCAGGCTTTGGAGCAAACCTGGGCCGAAACGTCTATGAGTCTGTGAATTCTATGAGTCTGTGAATGTCCCAATGTCCTGTGAAACACAAGGTCATTTCTGTCCAACAGTTCATACAGGAGGTTATTGTCCAAGCAGGGCAAGGCTAGTCTGGGCAGGGCAAGGCTAGTCTGGGCAGACCTACTATTCCTGTTCTAACTATCTAAGCATTCATACATTTCATTTCTTACAAGTGCATCACCAGTGAAAATGAAAGAGGTAGGAAAGGGCAGGAAAGTTGAAGAACAGGAGGGAGATGGGTTAGTAGGCAGCTCGAGGACAAGTTTACAAAAGCGGAGGTACCGGATACAAGGAGTAGAGTCTGATCTGTAAACTGTGGATGTGGTTGCACCAGTGAGCAAGTGTCCAAAAGCCACCAGCCGTCTGGGGGTTTTGGTGCACCTGCTCCGGTGAGGAGTGAGAGTGAAGTGTGGTGTGTGGAGGTGCACGTGTGTGTTCCCTTCCAAAACCCAACTTTCACTACAGAGGCTTCAAACTGTACACATTATTTCTGTTAACAATGGCTAAGTTTTGAAGAAATCACAACTCTTGGCTCTGTGGTTTCACAGAGGTTAAAATAGCACTGCCGAGACTGTCAGATGTATCTGTGAAGGTTGCATCACCGTGGTGGTGTTAGTCTTGAGAAATTGCTCAACCCGGGTTAGTGGAGCTAAGTAAGGTGGTTCTACCTGTACTGAAGCTGCTAACGGAGGAGCTAATCTCCCTTCGATCTCGTGTGAGATTTCTGACTATACACAGGGGTTATTTCTCCTAAACAATACTTGACTGGTCTAAGGCATGCTAAGTGGTGTTAACAGAGCTGGATATGAGTTTACAGTGACTATATTTCCCTGAATGGTTCAACTCAAGCTTTGTAACTGCTCATGTTGTCTAAGGAGGCAGGGTTAGATTTCTGATGGTGGCAGGGGTTAGTACATGCACCTGCTGGGAGCTGAGCATGCTGGCACTAAACCCTACTGATTAAAATCTGTTCTGCTCCTGGAATGGAGGTTCTCCCCCCTCGCTAGGGGAGGAGTTGACCTTACTCCGAGGGAGTAAATTGATTGAGTGGCTCTGCAATGCAGGCCGTGACAACACTGACCTCTTCTGGCTGGTCCAGAAGGTGCAGTGTAAGGTCATTTCTCTACCAGTCATTCTTTGGAGGGAGTGGAACCTGTGGAGTGGTGTATGGTGGACCGATTGGTCACCAACACCCGTTGGAGGCTCACGTCTCCATCTGCACCACCGCTGTTGCCATACCGGAGTATGTGGGTGGTGCTGTGGTTGACTCGGTCAACCTGGGAGAATGACTAGGAGTGGTTTGGTGAATGGAGGTTGGCCTCCAGTACCAAAATGTCGTACAGGGCAGCCATGACACTGGGTGTGGCATGTGTGCCTGTCTGAGTCGACCAAAGATGGGAAGCTCCAGTGGCTGAACGCTTGGTTCAGAAGGAGGGCAGCAGCCGGAATGGCTGTGTCAAGATGGAGGCTCCCAAGTTATGACACGTTAGTCGGGCTCTGAGGTTTTGACTGGCGTGAACTCTCCCTGCTGGGGGTTCAGTCCCATCAGCGCCACCTATGAGCCCAATGAATTCAGCTTTGGTGCGGCCTCCCAAACTATGCTGAGAGCAAGTTTGGTTCACGCTACCAGAAGTTGATAAAGGACGTGTCGTGTCTCGGCTAAATGTTCCTCACAGGTGCAGTGACGCATGAGGAAGTCATCCACATAGATGAGGGTTGCCGTGAGCAGCAATGTTACTCATCATGGTGTGGAGAAGGATGGTAGACACCGATGGTGGGTCTAAGTAGCCGAAGTGGCACCGGTTCCAGGCGAACTGGCGGTTGCCAAAGGAAGAAACTAGCTGCTACTGGTTAGCGGGGACCACCTTCGTGGTCCAGCACCGCTTTACCGCGTATACAGCTAGAAAGAGTATGTACTGGTGTACACAAGATGGCGGTGCCTCGAGGTCAGTGGGGACGCACGCCGGAGGGAGGTCTGTGACCCCCCTTTCGTGCGAGACCCGCGCGAAGATCGTGTGATAATCGCGGAAGACCTCAATGAATGCATCTCCTCGTTTCTGCTGTGTAAAGCGCTAGCTTTAGCAGGGTGTGGCTCGGTCTTTGACTCGAAACCTGAATAAGGTTCTTCTGGTACAGACGCGGTCTGTTTACCTGAAGTGTCTGTATTCTCTGGTTGAGTCATCGGAGCCTGCACTACCAGGTCACCTTCAGTGCTCGGTTTTGTGCCATGGAAAACCTGTTCGAGGTTAACATGGTGAGCGCTGGTGATGATTTTGGTTGTGGGAATGAGGAGAGCGGTGTCATGCGTGTCGTCACAGGTGGGGGACGACAGCAGGTTGTCAGTGAGAGGCACCATCAGTTCAAGATTGTGAAATGAACTGTCAGTTGACATCTCTAAAGGTGGAAATGTGGTCACTTTCATCTGACTGTGTGTCAGATTGTGGACCTGCAGGTTGGCTGGACGATTGTTCAGCTCCAGAAGAGGTGTGTCACAGATCACCGGGTCGGGATCTGGACGGTGAGTCGAGGAGACACATGAACCAGGGACCTTGGTTAAGGTCTGAAGTGACCGTGCTGAAAGTGAGCGGTGGCTCGGAACTTTAAGCAGGCCGGCGTCGGTGGCCGATCTCTCGGACCAGCGCGCCAAAGGTGCCTCCGGAACCGAGGTTCTATCCATGTGTGCACCCCCCACGGTGTGGTGGGCGTGCAAAGAAGTACTCATGTACAAAGAAGAACTCACGTCCTTCAGTGACAAGAGTAAAGAGTGGTGTGCTTGAACTGGGTCTCGGCTCGTCACCTGCGGCGGATGCTGACTGTCAGGGAGCCTTGAAGTGGATTGGCTGGGGTCAAACTCTGGGAGAGACCCAAGTATTGGTAGGGGACCTCTAGACTGGATGGCATCGACTCTGCTGTTGAAAGCTTGGTGGCCTGGTTCAGGGCCAAGGGGAGTCGGGCTGGTGACTTGGGACCAAAGGCGCCATTGGTTGCAGTCCATCAGCACGGCCAGTCGGTTTAAGAGGTCCTGACCAATAAGCAGTTCCTCTGTGTTCAAGTCAGTGACATAGATGGGATGTGTCACCGACATGTCCTGGAAGGTGATGTCGACCCAGACACGTTTAGTGATGGGAGACACGTCCTGAGTGAAGTTTCTGATGTTTATGCTACACTCTTCCACCTGAAGTGGCTTTCCTAGGGCACGCATGGTTCTAGCAACCTGCGTGAAGGTGGCTGAACACATGAGGGTGATTTCTGACCCAGAATCAAGCAGGGCGAGGGTGTCTACACCCCCTACCATCACTGAAGTGTATACGCGGTTGGCAGTGCCATTGCGTACAAGATCACCCAAGAATGTCAAAGGGGGCTCCTCTATTGGTTCTGAGGGTCTCTTTGACCTCCTGGGTCTCCTCCTCCTCCTCCTGACAAAGCAAACTTTGTGTGCGGAGGGGAGAGGCGACCGGCCTAGTCATGCAGTCAGGGGCCGGGAGTCCGGTTCCTCAGGGGAGCCGGGTTCCTTCTGACCAGGCGGGTTCAGGTCCTGCATCACTTCCTTGAGGCAGGTTTTAATCCACTGTGGGACGTCTGCGTCCCAGTGGTTTTGGGTCTGACCTCGGCCTCGGTTGTGAGACTTACCTCTCCGTTGGGAGTGGTGAGGTCTCGGTCTGCCTGACCTCTTACCTCTGCGCGGTTGTTCACCTCGTGATCGAGGTTGTGGACATCTAACGGGTCCCCCATCCACAGCAAGTGTGGGGGAGGGGACCTTGTGACCTACAGGTGCCAGTTTCGTGTTTCCAGTCGCCTGCGTTCTCAGGACGCCTGCGTCACCATCATGGTTTTCACCTGAACTGTGACGCAGCTCCCACACCATCTGCGCGTGTTTGCGGAGGTCTTTCATGGTGGGGTTTTTGGTCCTGCAGAAAAGAGCGACATCGAACCGCACACTGTTGTGGAGGTTGTTAATGAAGAGCGATTTTGAAGTCTGGTCTTCATCCAACCCCGGTGCACTGCGGCCTTGGAAGTAGGCGGCCCTAAGGCGCCTATAGTACTCTCTGGGAGGCTCCGCCTCCTTCTGAGTAATGGCAAGTGCACCAAGGGTTGAAGAGGCAGGATCATTGTACAGAGAATACTCTTCCCTAAGTGCATGACAGAGGGATGAGTAATGGTCTCTGACGGCAGGTGGGAGGGATTCCATGTAAACATGGACGCTCCTGGACGTCGTCTTCCAGAGAAGCTTCAGCTTCTCACGTGACGAAGGATGAGGCAGGTCGAGGAGGCAGCGTTCAACCTCCCGGAGGTAGTCCTCTATACTAACCTCCGGGTTGTTTGGGTTGAACTGCTCTATGTCCTCTGCAAGGGACTCAAGCTGGCGGGTCCGAAGACCACGTTCCCTTGGGGGACCGGAATGGTCCGAGTCATCTGAGCTAGACCCCCCTGGTTCTCTCCGGTGGAGAGAGTGAGGGTCATGATGACCAAGAGGGTCTCCAGTGAGTGGAGGGCCAAAGCTGATAGCACGGTGAGGTGCTGCAGAATAACTCCTTTCATTCTCCTGGAGCGGAGTGAAAGAGCTGTGAGAGCGCATTGTGGTGCGGCTAAGCACCGATGGATGTGTGTCATAGCACACCGGGACCCTGCGGTCCTTAAAGTGAAAAGCTGGGGGGACTGGGTGTCGGTTCAGTGGGATGCAGTCAACTCCCACAATACTGGGCAGGTGTCTTGTGCCACGCCCCCCTGGCTGTGTGTCAAGCCCCCCCCTCGCCATGGCTGCGGGGAAGCTTGATGCAGTCTGTCCCCCTGACGGGACAGCTCCAAGTCTACCCTCACCTGTGGTGGTCGGTCCACCTGACTGGACCACCTCAGGATTGTAGAGACCTGGAGGAGGCTGTCCACCTGACTGGACAGCTTCAAGAATGCGCATAACTGGGGTAATTTGTCCACCTAAGTGGACATTTTCCAGACTGCGGAGATGTGCTGCGTCTCTGCTGAGAGCTTCACCAGGTTTTACCCCAATGTGGTTTGGCTCATTGTGTTGAGAGCCATAACCTGACTCATCGTCTGATGAATCATCAGATGATGTGTTTGTTTTGACTTCTTTCGCAGAAGTTCGGGTTAGTAACCCAATAGGTTCCGTATAAGGAGCCTGATCGTCCCTGGCCTGGATCTCCTGTCGCAGGCGGGAGTTCTCCAGCTTCAGCTGGGCAGTGTTAATCCTCAGCTGCGAACTGTAAAGTTGCAGCTGGGAGAGCTGCTCTTGAGCTTCGAGAGCTTGCAGCTCAGCCTTGCGCTGGTAGAGCAGTGCAATGTGGCCTAACACATCCGGAATGGTGAGCTCTACCTGACCAACCGGGTTCCTCACATAGCTTAACAGCTGCCTGATCTCTGCTTCACAGGTCTCTAAGCTGTAGCTGTTGAGGTTTCTTCTCTCCTGTGTGGAGAGGCATAGGAGCCCAGCGACCACAGTCTGCAGGGCTGGGTCATGTGGCTCCCGAGGAGTCTCTGCTCCGAGCACGCAGTGTCTCTGACTACTCATGGTAGGAGTCACGCGAAAGCTGTGTTTTGAAAAGTGCCAAAAGGTTGTTAATGCACAGGTGATGGTTACACCTGTAGCTTACAACTCTAAAGGTTGCTAATTGCTCTAACTGTAACCTCTCTCAAGTTAACAGGGTGGTGTTAGCACCTTGGGTGAGCAATAGAGGGTTAGTGTACATTTATCTCTGCCAGAAATAAAAGAATGCATGAAAATGCAAGGAAAAGAAGGCTTTACCACTTCACAAACACAATTGACTTTGCTTAGCAGTGCTGTAACGTGTTCTTCGAAAAACTAAGTTCTGAGAAAAACAAAGTTATCGGTTGTAAAACTAAACAGACAATTCTGGATAAATTATGCAGATATTGTGACAATACTGGTTTTAAAACAGCCTCACACGGGGCACCATTATGTTGGGATTTATGGTTGGTAATTAGCATAAATAATTACTGTAAGTAATGGATTACTGAAAGTAATAGATTACTGAAAGTAATTTAGGAAAAATTGGAATTACTAATGAAGTAAACGGTTAGTTACTCATCAGCAACTCCTAGAGTAATTGAGTAATTACTCAAAAGTTAATAAATTATCAAAAATAATTTATTAATAAAAATTATTAATTTGCATAAATTGGTTATTTATCAAATAATAATTAAATCGGGGCACCACCAGCTAAGCTGGAAATAGCTAATACCAAATTTCAGTCTCGTTTGTCAAAAAGGGTTATTTAAGTAAAGTTAATATTTCTGTGTAAATATAACAATATTAAATAACAAGGAAGGTGTGAGATTCGAGCACAGACTGTTACAAACCAGTGAATTGTCAACAAAAAATACCAACATAATCAAGAATCGATCAATTCAGTTAAAATGCGTTTATTAACAAAAAGTATTTATTCAAAAATAATTCATAAATCATTTACTAAAACAACACAATTAAGTAATAAACAATCAAACACGAAGATCTAATCTATTAAACAGCAAACACTATGTACAAAGAAAGAGGGTGTGTGTGTATGTGTGTGGGTGTGTGTGAGTGAGTGTGTGGAAGCCTGAGTGGGGATGTAATGACCACGAACGTCCACCAGGTGGCGGCAGGCGTTGGAGGGTCAGTGTGTGTGGGTGTAACGACCTCGAACGGACACTAGATGGCGGCAGGTGTCTAGTTCGAGGCAGTAACCAGAACGACCACTAGGGGCGCGGCGGCGCACGGAGGGAGAATGCAATGACTCGACTTGTCCACCGAGTGGCGGTCTTTCAAGAGATTGCAATCACCAACGCGGCCACCAGAGGCGCTTGGCGCACTCTTTCTGGACAGCGTGACGTCACTGTGCTCGTGCACGGCTCGTGAGCCTGCTAGGAGCGCGCCTGGGGGCTCGCGGCTGAGAAATCCCAGGGACAGTGAACTACACACGGTCACAGAAGCGCATGCAGCAGCGCGCGGCTGCTTTTACGCGATCGTTTATGAGGAGGAGAGGAAAAATGAAAAGGAGGGAGGGAGAAGGGCAGTGGACAGAATATGTTCAGCTCTGCACACTGTCTTGGACTACACAGTCTAGAAATTGTCTGTACAGGTTGAGAGAGCGAGCGAGAGAGAGAGAGAGAGAGAGAGGAGGTTCGCGTGGATGTAAATCCAACGCGCAGACACAGATTGGTTGGAAACAGGGATCGGCGTCCCTGACTTCAACACAATAATAAACACACAGCAATATTACAGTCACGTTATTCTCATTGTCTGCCCAGACTCTAAGCCTTACTCGGTTTGACGAGGGTGAACGTGCTGCCGGCGGCCGGGAAAGTGCGTTGATTTCCCGGCTGGAGCTTGTTTTTCTCTCTGGCGTCCCAGGTAAACAAGCTAAAATGGTCTGTGGACAGGGAAAAGTCCACAGGATGATCCGAGGAGGATCAAGCGCTTCTTTTGAGGAGGGGGGAGAAGAAGCGGCTTCAGGTCTGCATGCGGGAGGGCGGTGCGCTGGCAGCTGCACACTCGGACTCCGGTGAAGAAGAAAAAAAGGGAAAAAAGAAAAGTAGAAGTAGTTCCACGGTGGTGGTCGGCTCGTCCGGCCGGGTGTGGAACTCCGGCCCGGTCAGCGGGCACACGTGGCACTTCGTCTCCGTGCGAAACGGATGCGTCCGTCTTTACGCAAGTTTCAACATTGGAGAGAAAGAAGTCACCCCCGCGGGGGTGTTTTATACCTTTTGGCTGGTGTCGGGTTTCCAGTGGGCTCTGGGTCATGTGGACCAATCCTGACGGAGGGCCCGCCCTGGACCTCCCAGCTGGTGAGGGAGCTCTCAGGCTCCCCCTGCCGTTGGCCTCTAGTATTGCACCTTGGAAGGGGGGTGATCCGGGATCAATGGCGAACTTTTCCATTCTGACCATGTGATCTCTTTGTTCTCAAAACGTGGTCTCCCCTCCCCCTTCCATGAGGTTGAGTGGCCCCCAACACCAGTATTGAAGGGCCTGTTCCTGCTCCTCCATGTCCAGCACTGAAGGGCCTGTTCCTCCATGTCCAGTACTTAAGGACCTGTTCCAGCATGTCCAGTATTGAATGCCATTTTCTCCATGTCCAGTACTGAAGGGCCTGTTCCTGCTCACTCATGTCCACTTCTAAGGGGCCTGTTCCTGCTCCTCCATGTCCAGTTCTGAAGGTCGTGTTCATCCATGTCCAGTACTAAAGGTCCTGTTCCTCCATGTCCAGTACTGAAGGGCCTGTTTGTCCATGTCCAGTACTGAAGGGCCTGTTTGTCCATGTCCAGAACTGAAGGGCCTGTTCCTGCTCCCTCACGTCCACTACTTAAGGGCCTGTTCCTGCTCCTCCATTTCCAGCACTGAAGGGCCTGTTTCTCCATGTCCAGCACTGAAGGGCCTCTTCCTCCATGTCCAGTATTGAAGAGCCTGTTTCTCCATATCCAGTACTGAAGGGCCTGTTTCTCCATGTCCAGTACCGAAGGGCCTGTTCCTCCATGTCCAGTACTAAAGGGCCGGTTCCTGTTCCTACATGTCCAGCACTAAAGGGCCTGTTCCTCCATGTGCAGTACTGAAGGGCCTGTTCCTGCTCCTCCATGTCCAGTACTGAAGGGCCTGTTCCTGCTCCTCCATGCCCAATATTGATGGGCCTGTTTCTCCATGTCCAGTACTGAAGGGCCTATTCCTGCTCCTCCATGTCCAGTACTGAAGGGCCTGTTTGTCCATGTCCAGTACTGAAGGGCCTGTTCCTGCTCCTCCATGTCCAGTACTGAAGGGCCTGTTCCTGTTCCTACATGTCCAGTACTGAAGGGCCTGTTCCTGCTCCCTAATGTCCATTACTGAAGGGCCTGTTTCTCCATGTCCAGGACTAAAGGGCCAGTTCCTGTTCCTCCATCTCCAGTACTGAAGGGCCTGTTCCTGCTTCTCCATGTCCCGTACTGAAGGGCCTGTTCCTGCTTCTGCATGTCCAGTACTGAAGGTCCTGTTCCTCAATGTCCAGTACTGAAGGGCCTGTTCCTGTTTCTCCATGTCCAGTATTGAAGGGCCTGTTCCTCCATGTCCAGTACTGAAGGGCCTGTTCCTGCTCCCTCATGTCCACTACTTAAGGGACTTTTCCTGCTCCTCCATGTCCAGTACTGAAGGGCCTGTTCCTCCATGTGCAGTACTGAAGGGCCTGTTCCTCCATGTCCAGTACTAAAGGGCCCGTTCCTGTTTCTCCATGTCCAGTATTGAAGGGCCTGTTCCTCCATGTCCAGTACTGAAGGGCCTGTTCCTGCTCCCTCATGTCCACTACTTAAGGGACTTTTCCTGCTCCTCCATGTCCAGTACTGAAGGGCCTGTTCCTCCATGTGCAGTACTGAAGGGCCTGTTCCTCCATGTCCAGTACTAAAGGGCCCGTTCCTGCTCCTCCATGTCCAGTACTAAAGGGCCTGTTCCTGCTCCTCCATGTCCAGTACTGAAGGGCCTGTTCCTTTTTCTCCATGTCCAGTACTAAAGGGCCTGTTCCTCCATGTCCAGTACAAAGGGACCTGTTCCTGCTCCTCCATGTCCAGTACTGAAGGTCCTGCTCCCTCATGTCCAGTACTAAAGGCCCTGTTCCTCTATGTCAAGTACTGAACGGCCTGTTCCTCCATGTCCAGTACTAAAGAGCCTGTTCCTCCCTGTACAGTACTGAAGGGCCTGTTCCTCCATGTACAGTATTGAAGGGCCTGTTCCTGCTCTTCTATTTCCAGTACTAAAGGGCCTGTTCCTCCATGTCCAGTACTAAAGAGCCTGTTCCTCCCTGTACAGTACTGAAGGGCCTGTTCCTCCATGTACAGTATTGAAGGGCCTGTTCCTGCTCTTCTATTTCCAGTACTAAAGGGCCTGTTCCTCCATGTCCAGTACTAAAGGGCCTGCTCCTCCATGTCCAGTACTAAAGGGCCTGTTCCTGCTCCTCCATGTCCAGTACTGAAGGGCCTGTTCCTCCATGTCCAGTACTTAAGGACCTGTTCCTCCATGTCCAGTATTGAATGCCATTTTCTCCATGTCCAGTACTGAAGGGCCTGTTCCTGCTCACTCATGTCCACTTCTTAAGGGCCTGTTCCTGCTCCTCCATGTCCAGTTCTGAAGGTCCTGTTCCTCCATGTCCAGTACTGAAGGGCCTGTTTCTCCATGTCCAGTACTGAAGGGCCTATTCCTGCTCCTCCATGTCCAGTACTGAAGGGCCTGTTTGTCCATGTCCAGTACTGAAGGGCCTGTTCCTGCTCCTCCATGTCCAGTACTGAAGGGCCTGTTTGTCCATGTCCAGTACTGAAGGGCCTGTTCCTGCTCCTCCATGTCCAGTACTGAAGGGCCTGTTCTTTCATGTGCAGTACTGAAGGGCCTGTCCCTGTTCCTCCAGGTACAGTATTGAAGGGCCTGCTCCTCCATGTCCAGTACTGAAGGGCCTGTTCCTGCTCCCTCATGTCCAGTACTAAAGGACCTGTTCCTGCTCCTCCATGTCCAGTCCTAAAGGGCCTGTTCCTACTTCTCCATGTCCAGTACTGAATAGCCTGTTCCTCCATGTGCAGTACTGAAGGGCCTGTTCCTCCATGTCCAGTACTAAAGGGCCTGTTCCTGCTCCTCCATGTCCAGTACTGAAGGGCCTGTTCCTCCATGTCCAGTACTTAAGGACCTGTTCCTCCATGTCCAGTATTGAATGCCATTTTCTCCATGTCCAGTACTGAAGGGCCTGTTCCTGCTCACTCATGTCCACTTCTTAAGGGCCTGTTCCTGCTCCTCCATGTCCAGTTCTGAAGGTCCTGTTCCTCCATGTCCAGTACTGAAGGCCCTGTTTCTCCCTGTCCAGTACTGAAGGGCCTATTCCTGCTCCTCCATGTCCAGTACTGAAGGGCCTGTTTGTCCATGTCCAGTACTGAAGGGCCTGTTCCTGCTCCTCCATGTCCAGTACTAAAGGGCATGTTCCTGTTTCTCCATGTCCAGTACTGAAGGGCCTGTTCCTGCTCCTCCATTTCCAATACTGAAGGGCCTGTTCCTGCTCCTCCATGTCCAATATTGATGGGCCTGTTTCTCCATGTCCAGTACTGAAGGGCCTGTTCCTGTTTCTCCATGTCCAGCACTGAAGGGCCTGTTCCTGCTCCTCCATGTCCAGTACTGAAGGGCCTGTTCCTGCTCCTCCATGTCCAGTACTGAAGGGCCTGTTCCTGCTCCTCCATGTCCAGTACTGAAGGGCCTGTTCTTTCATGTGCAGTACTGAAGGGCCTGTCCCTGTTCCTCCATGTCCAGTGTTGAAGGGCCTGCTCCTCCATGTCCAGTACTGAAGGGCCTGTTCCTGCTCCCTCATGTCCAGTACTAAAGGGCCTGTTCCTCAATGTCCAGTATTAAGTGGCCTGTTCCTGCTCCTCCATGTCCAGTATTGAAGGGCCTGTTCCTTCTCCTCCATGTCCAATACTGAAGAGCCTGTTTCTCCATGTCCAGTACTGAAGGGCCTGTTCCTGCTCCCTCACGTCCAGTACTGAAGGGCCTGTTCATGCTCCCTCATGTCCAGTACTAAAGGGCCTGTTCCTTTTTCTCCATGTCCAGTACTGAAGGCCCTGTTCCTGTTCCTCCATGTCCAGTAAAGAAGAGCCTGTTTCTCCATGTCCAGTACTACAGGGCCTGTTCCTACTCCTCCATATCCAGATCTGAAGGGCCTGTTCCTTTTTCTCCATGTCCAATACTGAAGGGCTGTTCCTTTTTCTCCATGTCCAGTACTAAAGGGCCTGTTCTTTCATGTGCAGTACTGAAGGGCCTGTTCCTCCATGTCCAGTATTGAAGGGCCTGTTTCTCCATGTCCAGTACTAAAGGGCCTGTTCCTACTCCCTCATATCCAATACTGAAGGGCCTGTTCCTGCTCCTCCATTTCCAGTACAGAAGGGCCTGTTCCTGCTCCTCCATGCCCAATATTGATGGGCCTGTTTCTCCATGTCCAGTACTGAAGGGCCTGTTCCTGTTTCTCCATGTCCAGTGCTAAAGAGCCTGTACCTCCCTGTCCAGTACTGAAGGGCCTGTTCCTGCTCCTCCATGCCCAATATTGATGGGCCTGTTTCTCCATGTCCAGTACTGAAGGGCCTGTTCCTGCTGCCTCATGTCCAGTACTGAAGGGCCTGTTCCTGCTCCTCCATGCCCAATACTGACAGGCCTGTTCCTGATCCTCCATGTCCAGTACTGAAGGGCCTGTTTCTCCATATCCAGTACTGAAGGGCATGTTCCTGCTCCCTCATGTCCAGTACAGAAGGGCCTGTTTCTTCATGTCCAGTACTGATGGGCCTGTTCCTGCTCCCTCATGTCCAGTACTGAAGAGCCTGTTCCTCCATGTCCAGTACTGAAGGCCATGTTCCTGTTTCTCCATATCCAGTATTGAAGGGCCTGTTCCTGTTTCTGCATGTCCAGTACTGAAGGGCCTGTTCCTACATGTCCAGTACTGAAGGTCCGATTACTGCTCCCTCATGTTCAGTACTGAAGGGCTTGTTTATCCATGTCCAGTACTGAAGGGCCTGTTTCTCCATGTCCAGTACTGAAGGGCCTGTTCCTGCTCCCTCATGTCCAGTACTGAAGGGCCTGTTCCTGTTCCTCCATGTCCAGCACTGAAGGGCCTGTTCCTGGTCTTCCATGTGTAGTACTGCAATGTCTGTTTCTCCATGTCCAGCAGTGAAGGGCCTGTTCCTGTTTCTCCATGTCCAGTACTGAAGGGCCTGTTACTGCTCCTCCATGTCCAATACTGAAGGGCCTGTTCCTGCTCCTCCATTTCAAATACTGAAGGGCCTGTTCCTGCTCCATCATGTCCAGTACTAGATAAGGGAGCAGGAACAGGCCCTTCAGTACTGGACATGGAGAAACAGGCCCTTCAGTATTGGACATGGAGGAGCAGTTCCAATACTGAAGGGCCTGTCCCTGTTCCTCCATGTCCAGTATTGAAGGGCCTGTTCCTGCTCCTCCATAACTAATACTGAAGGGCCTGTTTCTCCGTGTCCAGTACTGAAGGGGCTGTTCCTGTTCCTCCATGTCCAGTATTGAAGGGCCTGTTTCTCCATGTCCAGTATTGAAGGTCCTGTTCCTGCTCCCTCATGTCCAGTACTGAAGGGCCTGTTTCTCCATGTCCAGTACTAAAGGGCCTGTTCCTGCTCCCTCATGTCCAGTACTAAAGGGCCTGTTCCTGCTCCTCCATTTCCAGTACTGAAGGGCCTGTACCTGCTCCTCCATGTCCACTTCTGAAGGGCCTGTTCATGCTCCTCCATAACCAATACTGAAGGGCCTGTTACTCCATGTCCAGTACTGATGGGCCTGTTCCTGCTCCCTCATGTCCAGTACTAAAGGGACTGTTCCTGCTCCTCCATAACCAATACTGAAGGGCCTGTTTCTCCATGTCCAGTACTGAAGGGCCTGTTCCTGCTCCTCCATGTCCACTACTGAAGGGCCTGTTCCTGCTCCTCCATAACCAATACTGAAGGGCCTGTTTCTCCATGTCCAGTACTGAAGGGCCTGTTCCTGGTCCTCCATAACCAATACTGAAGGGCCTGTTTTTCCATATCCAGTATTGACGGCCATTTTCTCCATGTCCAGTACTGAAGTGCCTGTTCCTGCTCCCTCATGTCCAGTACTAAAGAGCCTGTTCCTGCTCCTCCATGTCCACTACTGAAGGGCCTGTTCCTGCTCCTCCATGTCCAATACTGAAGAGCCTGTTTCTCAATGTCCAGTACTGAAGGGCCTGTTCCTGCTCCCTCATGTCCAGTACTAAAGGGCCTGTTCCTCCATGTCCAGTAGTAAGGGGCCTTTTCCTGCTCCTCCATGTTCAGTATTGAAGGGCCTGTTTCTCCATGTCCATCACTGAAGGGCCTGTTCCTGCTCCCTCATGTCCAAAACTAAAGGGCCTGTTCCTGCTCCTCCATTTCCAGTACTGAAGGGCCTGTTCCTGCTCCAACATTTAGTACTGTACATGAGGGAACAGGAACAGTCCCTTTAGTACTGGACATGGAGGAGCAGGAACAGGCACTTCAGTACTGGACATGGAGGAACAGGTCTTTCAGTACTGGACATGGAGGAACAGGGACAGGCCCTTCAGTACTGGACATGAAGAAACAGGGACAGGCCCTTCAGTACTGGACATGGAGGAACAGGCCCTTCAGTACTGGACATGGAGGAGCAGTTACAGTACTGAAGGACCTGTTCCTGCTCCCTCTTGTCCATCACTGAAGGGCCTGTTCCTGTTTCTCCATGTCCAGTACTGAAGGGCCTGTTTCTCCATGTCCAATACTGAAGGGTCTGTTCATGCTCCATTATGTCCAGTACCAAAGGGCCTGTTCCTGCTCCTCCTATTCCAGTACTGAAGGGCCTGTTCCTGCTCCCTCATGTCCATCACTGAAGGGCCTGTTACTTCTCCTTCATGTCCATGACTGAAGGGCCTGTTCCTGTTCCTCCATGTCCAGTACTAAAGGGCCTGTTCCTGTTCCTCCATGTCCAGTACTGAAGGGCCTGTTCCTGCCCCCTCATGTCCAGTACTAAAGGACCTGTTCCTGCTCCTCCATGTCCAGTCCTAAAGGGCCTGTTCCTGCTTCTCCATGTCCAGTACTGAATAGCCTGTTCCTCCATGTCCAGTATTGAAGCGCCTGTTCCTCCATGTGCAGTACTGAAGGGCCTGTTCCTCCATGTCCAGTACTAAAGGGCCTGTTCCTGCTCCTCCATGTCCAGTTCTGAAGGTCCTGTTCCTCCATGTCCAGTACTGAAGGGCCTGTTTCTCCATGTCCAGTACTGAAGGGCCTATTCCTGCTCCTCCATGTCCAGTACTGAAGGGCCTGTTTGTCCATGTCCAGTACTGAAGGGCCTGTTCCTTCTCCTCCATGTCCAGTACTAAAGGGCATGTTCCTGTTTCTCCATGTCCAGTACTGAAGGGCCTGTTCCTGCTCCTCCATGTCCAGTATTGGTGGGCCTGTTTCTCCATGTCCAGTACTGAAGGGCCTGTTCCTGTTTCTCCATGTCCAGAACTGAAGGGCCTGTTCTTTCATGTGCAGTACTGAAGGGCCTGTCCCTGTTCCTCCATGTCCAGTATTGAAGGGCCTGCTCCTCCATGTCCAGTACTGAAGGGCCTGTTCCTGCTCCCTCATGTCCAGTACTAAAGGGCCTGTTCCTCAATGTCCAGTATTAAGGGGCCTGTTCCTGCTCCTCCATGTCCAGTATTGAAGGGCATGGTCCTGTTTCTCCACATCCAGTATTGAGGGGCCTGTTCCTGCCCCTCCATGTCCAGTATTGAAGGGCCTGTTTCTCAATGTACAGTACTGAAGGGCCTGTTCCTGCTCCCTCATGTCCACTACTAACGGGCCTGTTCCTCCATGTCTAGTACTAAAGGGCCTGTTCGTCCATGTCCAGTACTGAAGGGCCTGTTCCTGCTCCCTCATGTCCAGTACTAAAGGACCTGTTCCTGCTCCTCCATGTCCAATATTGGTGGGCCTGTTTCTCCATGTCCAGTACTGAAGGGCCTGTTCCTGTTTCTCCATGTCCAGAACTGAAGGGCCTGTTCTTTCATGTGCAGTACTGAAGGGCCTGTCCCTGTTCCTCCATGTCCAGTATTGAAGGGCCTGCTCCTCCATGTCCAGTACTGAAGGGCCTGTTCCTGCTCCCTCATGTCCAGTACTAAAGGGCCTGTTCCTCAATGTCCAGTATTAAGGGGCCTGTTCCTGCTCCTCCATGTCCAGTATTGAAGGGCATGGTCCTGTTTCTCCACACCCAGTATTGAAGGGCCTGTTCCTGCTCCTCCATGTCCAGTATTGAAGGGCCTGTTTCTCAATGTACAGTACTGAAGGGCCTGTTCCTGCTCCCTCATGTCCACTACTAACGGGCCTGTTCCTGCTCCTCCATTTCCAGTACTTATGGGCCTGTTCCTGCTCCCTCATGTCCAATACTAAAGGGCCTGTTCCTCCATGTCTAGTACTAAAGGGCCTGTTCATCCATGTCCAGTACTGAAGGGCCTGTTCCTGCTCCCTCATGTCCAGTACTAAATGAACTGTTCCTGCTCCTCCATGTCCAGTCCTAAAGGGCCTGTTCCTGCTTCTCCATGTCCAGTACTGAATAGCCTGTTCCTCCATGTCCAGTATTGAAGCGCCTGTTCCTCCATGTGCAGTACTGAAGGGCCTGTTCCTCCATGTCCAGTATTGAAGGGCCTGTTCCTCCATGTCCAGTACTGAAGGGCCTGTTCCTGCTCCCTCATGTCCACTACTTAAGGGACTTTTCCTGCTCCTCCATGTCCAGTACTGAAGGGCCTGTTCCTCCATGTGCAGTACTGAAGGGCCTGTTCCTCCATGTCCAGTACTAAAGGGCCCGTTCCTGCTCCTCCATGTCCAGTACTAAAGGGCCTGTTCCTGCTCCTCCATGTCCAGTACTGAAGGGCCTGTTCCTGCTTCTCCATGTCCAGTACTAAAGGGCCTGTTCCTCCATGTCCAGTACAAAGGGACCTGTTCCTGCTCCTCCATGTCCAGTACTGAAGGTCCTGCTCCCTCATGTCCAGTACTAAAGGCCCTGTTCCTCTATGTCAAGTACTGAACGGCCTGTTCCTCCATGTCCAGTACTAAAGAGCCTGTTCCTCCCTGTACAGTACTGAAGGGCCTGTTCCTCCATGTACAGTATTGAAGGGCCTGTTCCTGCTCTTCTATTTCCAGTACTAAAGGGCCTGTTCCTCCATGTCCAGTACTAAAGAGCCTGTTCCTCCCTGTACAGTACTGAAGGGCCTGTTCCTCCATGTACAGTATTGAAGGGCCTGTTCCTGCTCTTCTATTTCCAGTACTAAAGGGCCTGTTCCTCCATGTCCAGTACTAAAGGGCCTGCTCCTCCATGTCCAGTACTAAAGGGCCTGTTCCTGCTCCTCCATGTCCAGTACTGAAGGGCCTGTTCCTCCATGTCCAGTACTTAAGGACCTGTTCCTCCATGTCCAGTATTGAATGCCATTTTCTCCATGTCCAGTACTGAAGGGCCTGTTCCTGCTCACTCATGTCCACTTCTTAAGGGCCTGTTCCTGCTCCTCCATGTCCAGTTCTGAAGGTCCTGTTCCTCCATGTCCAGTACTGAAGGGCCTGTTTCTCCATGTCCAGTACTGAAGGGCCTATTCCTGCTCCTCCATGTCCAGTACTGAAGGGCCTGTTTGTCCATGTCCAGTACTGAAGGGCCTGTTCCTGCTCCTCCATGTCCAGTACTGAAGGGCCTGTTTGTCCATGTCCAGTACTGAAGGGCCTGTTCCTGCTCCTCCATGTCCAGTACTGAAGGGCCTGTTCTTTCATGTGCAGTACTGAAGGGCCTGTCCCTGTTCCTCCAGGTACAGTATTGAAGGGCCTGCTCCTCCATGTCCAGTACTGAAGGGCCTGTTCCTGCTCCCTCATGTCCAGTACTAAAGGACCTGTTCCTGCTCCTCCATGTCCAGTCCTAAAGGGCCTGTTCCTACTTCTCCATGTCCAGTACTGAATAGCCTGTTCCTCCATGTGCAGTACTGAAGGGCCTGTTCCTCCATGTCCAGTACTAAAGGGCCTGTTCCTGCTCCTCCATGTCCAGTACTGAAGGGCCTGTTCCTCCATGTCCAGTACTTAAGGACCTGTTCCTCCATGTCCAGTATTGAATGCCATTTTCTCCATGTCCAGTACTGAAGGGCCTGTTCCTGCTCACTCATGTCCACTTCTTAAGGGCCTGTTCCTGCTCCTCCATGTCCAGTTCTGAAGGTCCTGTTCCTCCATGTCCAGTACTGAAGGCCCTGTTTCTCCCTGTCCAGTACTGAAGGGCCTATTCCTGCTCCTCCATGTCCAGTACTGAAGGGCCTGTTTGTCCATGTCCAGTACTGAAGGGCCTGTTCCTGCTCCTCCATGTCCAGTACTAAAGGGCATGTTCCTGTTTCTCCATGTCCAGTACTGAAGGGCCTGTTCCTGCTCCTCCATTTCCAATACTGAAGGGCCTGTTCCTGCTCCTCCATGTCCAATATTGATGGGCCTGTTTCTCCATGTCCAGTACTGAAGGGCCTGTTCCTGTTTCTCCATGTCCAGCACTGAAGGGCCTGTTCCTGCTCCTCCATGTCCAGTACTGAAGGGCCTGTTCCTGCTCCTCCATGTCCAGTACTGAAGGGCCTGTTCCTGCTCCTCCATGTCCAGTACTGAAGGGCCTGTTCTTTCATGTGCAGTACTGAAGGGCCTGTCCCTGTTCCTCCATGTCCAGTGTTGAAGGGCCTGCTCCTCCATGTCCAGTACTGAAGGGCCTGTTCCTGCTCCCTCATGTCCAGTACTAAAGGGCCTGTTCCTCAATGTCCAGTATTAAGTGGCCTGTTCCTGCTCCTCCATGTCCAGTATTGAAGGGCCTGTTCCTTCTCCTCCATGTCCAATACTGAAGAGCCTGTTTCTCCATGTCCAGTACTGAAGGGCCTGTTCCTGCTCCCTCACGTCCAGTACTGAAGGGCCTGTTCATGCTCCCTCATGTCCAGTACTAAAGGGCCTGTTCCTTTTTCTCCATGTCCAGTACTGAAGGCCCTGTTCCTGTTCCTCCATGTCCAGTAAAGAAGAGCCTGTTTCTCCATGTCCAGTACTACAGGGCCTGTTCCTACTCCTCCATATCCAGATCTGAAGGGCCTGTTCCTTTTTCTCCATGTCCAATACTGAAGGGCTGTTCCTTTTTCTCCATGTCCAGTACTAAAGGGCCTGTTCTTTCATGTGCAGTACTGAAGGGCCTGTTCCTCCATGTCCAGTATTGAAGGGCCTGTTTCTCCATGTCCAGTACTAAAGGGCCTGTTCCTACTCCCTCATATCCAATACTGAAGGGCCTGTTCCTGCTCCTCCATTTCCAGTACAGAAGGGCCTGTTCCTGCTCCTCCATGCCCAATATTGATGGGCCTGTTTCTCCATGTCCAGTACTGAAGGGCCTGTTCCTGTTTCTCCATGTCCAGTGCTAAAGAGCCTGTACCTCCCTGTCCAGTACTGAAGGGCCTGTTCCTGCTCCTCCATGCCCAATATTGATGGGCCTGTTTCTCCATGTCCAGTACTGAAGGGCCTGTTCCTGCTGCCTCATGTCCAGTACTGAAGGGCCTGTTCCTGCTCCTCCATGCCCAATACTGACAGGCCTGTTCCTGATCCTCCATGTCCAGTACTGAAGGGCCTGTTTCTCCATATCCAGTACTGAAGGGCATGTTCCTGCTCCCTCATGTCCAGTACAGAAGGGCCTGTTTCTTCATGTCCAGTACTGATGGGCCTGTTCCTGCTCCCTCATGTCCAGTACTGAAGAGCCTGTTCCTCCATGTCCAGTACTGAAGGCCATGTTCCTGTTTCTCCATATCCAGTATTGAAGGGCCTGTTCCTGTTTCTGCATGTCCAGTACTGAAGGGCCTGTTCCTACATGTCCAGTACTGAAGGTCCGATTACTGCTCCCTCATGTTCAGTACTGAAGGGCTTGTTTATCCATGTCCAGTACTGAAGGGCCTGTTTCTCCATGTCCAGTACTGAAGGGCCTGTTCCTGCTCCCTCATGTCCAGTACTGAAGGGCCTGTTCCTGTTCCTCCATGTCCAGTACTGAAGGGCCTGTTTCTCCATGTCCAGTACTAAAGGGCCTGTTCCTGCTCCCTCATGTCCAGTACTAAAGGGCCTGTTCCTGCTCCTCCATTTCCAGTACTGAAGGGCCTGTACCTGCTCCTCCATGTCCACTTCTGAAGGGCCTGTTCATGCTCCTCCATAACCAATACTGAAGGGCCTGTTACTCCATGTCCAGTACTGATGGGCCTGTTCCTGCTCCCTCATGTCCAGTACTAAAGGGACTGTTCCTGCTCCTCCATAACCAATACTGAAGGGCCTGTTTCTCCATGTCCAGTACTGAAGGGCCTGTTCCTGCTCCTCCATGTCCACTACTGAAGGGCCTGTTCCTGCTCCTCCATAACCAATACTGAAGGGCCTGTTTCTCCATGTCCAGTACTGAAGGGCCTGTTCCTGGTCCTCCATAACCAATACTGAAGGGCCTGTTTTTCCATATCCAGTATTGACGGCCATTTTCTCCATGTCCAGTACTGAAGTGCCTGTTCCTGCTCCCTCATGTCCAGTACTAAAGAGCCTGTTCCTGCTCCTCCATGTCCACTACTGAAGGGCCTGTTCCTGCTCCTCCATGTCCAATACTGAAGAGCCTGTTTCTCAATGTCCAGTACTGAAGGGCCTGTTCCTGCTCCCTCATGTCCAGTACTAAAGGGCCTGTTCCTCCATGTCCAGTAGTAAGGGGCCTTTTCCTGCTCCTCCATGTTCAGTATTGAAGGGCCTGTTTCTCCATGTCCATCACTGAAGGGCCTGTTCCTGCTCCCTCATGTCCAAAACTAAAGGGCCTGTTCCTGCTCCTCCATTTCCAGTACTGAAGGGCCTGTTCCTGCTCCAACATTTAGTACTGTACATGAGGGAACAGGAACAGTCCCTTTAGTACTGGACATGGAGGAGCAGGAACAGGCACTTCAGTACTGGACATGGAGGAACAGGTCTTTCAGTACTGGACATGGAGGAACAGGGACAGGCCCTTCAGTACTGGACATGAAGAAACAGGGACAGGCCCTTCAGTACTGGACATGGAGGAACAGGCCCTTCAGTACTGGACATGGAGGAGCAGTTACAGTACTGAAGGACCTGTTCCTGCTCCCTCTTGTCCATCACTGAAGGGCCTGTTCCTGTTTCTCCATGTCCAGTACTGAAGGGCCTGTTTCTCCATGTCCAATACTGAAGGGTCTGTTCATGCTCCATTATGTCCAGTACCAAAGGGCCTGTTCCTGCTCCTCCTATTCCAGTACTGAAGGGCCTGTTCCTGCTCCCTCATGTCCATCACTGAAGGGCCTGTTACTTCTCCTTCATGTCCATGACTGAAGGGCCTGTTCCTGTTCCTCCATGTCCAGTACTAAAGGGCCTGTTCCTGTTCCTCCATGTCCAGTACTGAAGGGCCTGTTCCTGCCCCCTCATGTCCAGTACTAAAGGACCTGTTCCTGCTCCTCCATGTCCAGTCCTAAAGGGCCTGTTCCTGCTTCTCCATGTCCAGTACTGAATAGCCTGTTCCTCCATGTCCAGTATTGAAGCGCCTGTTCCTCCATGTGCAGTACTGAAGGGCCTGTTCCTCCATGTCCAGTACTAAAGGGCCTGTTCCTGCTCCTCCATGTCCAGTTCTGAAGGTCCTGTTCCTCCATGTCCAGTACTGAAGGGCCTGTTTCTCCATGTCCAGTACTGAAGGGCCTATTCCTGCTCCTCCATGTCCAGTACTGAAGGGCCTGTTTGTCCATGTCCAGTACTGAAGGGCCTGTTCCTTCTCCTCCATGTCCAGTACTAAAGGGCATGTTCCTGTTTCTCCATGTCCAGTACTGAAGGGCCTGTTCCTGCTCCTCCATGTCCAGTATTGGTGGGCCTGTTTCTCCATGTCCAGTACTGAAGGGCCTGTTCCTGTTTCTCCATGTCCAGAACTGAAGGGCCTGTTCTTTCATGTGCAGTACTGAAGGGCCTGTCCCTGTTCCTCCATGTCCAGTATTGAAGGGCCTGCTCCTCCATGTCCAGTACTGAAGGGCCTGTTCCTGCTCCCTCATGTCCAGTACTAAAGGGCCTGTTCCTCAATGTCCAGTATTAAGGGGCCTGTTCCTGCTCCTCCATGTCCAGTATTGAAGGGCATGGTCCTGTTTCTCCACATCCAGTATTGAGGGGCCTGTTCCTGCCCCTCCATGTCCAGTATTGAAGGGCCTGTTTCTCAATGTACAGTACTGAAGGGCCTGTTCCTGCTCCCTCATGTCCACTACTAACGGGCCTGTTCCTCCATGTCTAGTACTAAAGGGCCTGTTCGTCCATGTCCAGTACTGAAGGGCCTGTTCCTGCTCCCTCATGTCCAGTACTAAAGGACCTGTTCCTGCTCCTCCATGTCCAATATTGGTGGGCCTGTTTCTCCATGTCCAGTACTGAAGGGCCTGTTCCTGTTTCTCCATGTCCAGAACTGAAGGGCCTGTTCTTTCATGTGCAGTACTGAAGGGCCTGTCCCTGTTCCTCCATGTCCAGTATTGAAGGGCCTGCTCCTCCATGTCCAGTACTGAAGGGCCTGTTCCTGCTCCCTCATGTCCAGTACTAAAGGGCCTGTTCCTCAATGTCCAGTATTAAGGGGCCTGTTCCTGCTCCTCCATGTCCAGTATTGAAGGGCATGGTCCTGTTTCTCCACACCCAGTATTGAAGGGCCTGTTCCTGCTCCTCCATGTCCAGTATTGAAGGGCCTGTTTCTCAATGTACAGTACTGAAGGGCCTGTTCCTGCTCCCTCATGTCCACTACTAACGGGCCTGTTCCTGCTCCTCCATTTCCAGTACTTATGGGCCTGTTCCTGCTCCCTCATGTCCAATACTAAAGGGCCTGTTCCTCCATGTCTAGTACTAAAGGGCCTGTTCATCCATGTCCAGTACTGAAGGGCCTGTTCCTGCTCCCTCATGTCCAGTACTAAATGAACTGTTCCTGCTCCTCCATGTCCAGTCCTAAAGGGCCTGTTCCTGCTTCTCCATGTCCAGTACTGAATAGCCTGTTCCTCCATGTCCAGTATTGAAGCGCCTGTTCCTCCATGTGCAGTACTGAAGGGCCTGTTCCTCCATTTGTCCAGTACTAAAGGGCCTGTTCCTCCATGTCCAGTACTGAAGGGCCTGTTCCTGCTCACTCATGTCCACTTCTTAAGGGCCTGCTCCTGCTCCTCCATGTCCAGTTCTGAAGGTCCTGCTCCTTCTCCTCCATGTCCAGTACTAAAGGGCATGTTCCTGTTTCTCCATGTCCAGTACTGAAGGGCCTGTTCCTGCTCCTCCATGTCCACTACTGAAGGGCCTGTTCCTTCTCCTCCATTTCCAGTACTGAAGGGTCTGTTCATGCTCCTCCATTTCCAGTACTGAAGGGCCTGTTACTGCTCCTCCATGTCCAATATTGATGGGCCTGTTACTGCTCCTCCATGTCCAATATTGATGGGCCTGCTCCTGTTCCTCCATGTCCAGTACTAAAGGGCATGTTCCTGTTTCTCCATGTCCAGTACTGAAGGGCCTGTTCCTTCTCCTCCATTTCCAGTACTGAAGGGCCTGTTCCTGCTCCTCCATGTCCAATATTGATGGGCCTGTTTCTCCATGTCCAGTACTGAAGGGCCTGTTCCTGTTTCTCCATGTCCAGCACTGAAGGGCCTGTTCCTGCTCCTCCATTTCCAGTACTTTTTTTTATTTTTATTTTTTTTTTATTTTTTTTTTTTATTATTTTTAAATACTTTACAGTCATTCCAATTTGCTGTTATAGAGAAAATAGAAAAGCCCAACATATCCACATGAGCAAGCAGGTGTGTTTGCGACTGTGGAAAGGAAAAACTCCCTCAACAAGGAGAAACCTTTGCAGAAACCAGACTCAGAGGTGGCGGCATTCTGCGGACCGGTTGGGGTGAGAGGATAGAGGAGAGGAGAGGAGAGGAGAGGAGAGGAGAGGAGAGGAGAGGAGAGGAGAGGAGAGGAGAGGAGAGGAGAGGAGAGGAGAGGAGAGGAGAGGAGAGGAGAGGAGAGGAGAGGAGAGGAGAGGAGAGGAGAGGAGAGACAGAGAAAGGCTTGGTGAAACAAAATAAATACAAAAAATACAAAATACAAAATACATACAATACCCTTGTTAGTGCTACATACTATTTTTTTTGTTGTTTTTTGATAATACATTAACCACAGTGATCTAAATATTTTCCAACTGCCATGAGATTAAGACCAGCCTGAGCAACAACAGAACAAAAGACCTAAATAATGACAGCAATTATAACAAAAGCAAAAAGCAAAAGGACATAGAACAAAAATAAATAAATAAAACAAACAAACAAACACAACAACAACAAAAGCAAACAACAACTTGGTTTTGATAATTAACAGAACAATCTCGTCAATGAGGAGTGGAAGTGTGTGTGTGTGTGTGTGTGTGTGTGTGTGTGTGTGTGTGTGTGTGTGTGTGTGTGTGTGTGTGTGTGTGTGTGTGTGTGTGTGTGTGTGTGTGTGTGTGTGTGTGGTTTGTCCTCTGGATGTGAATGGAACTGTTGTGGGGGGGGCCGCAGCACCACCCCGGAGCCCAAGGCCACCAGGGCCGGACGCCGCCACTCCGGCACCCAGCGACCCGCCGGATCCAGGGAGGCCCCGACAAACCCCCCCGGAGAGCCACGCCCCAACCCGGAAGGCACCAGATGGAGCGCGCAGAGAGGACCCCCCCCAGGCCAGAGGGGCCCACAGGAGAAGTATAAAGGGTACAGAGCCCCGGGCCCCGACCGAGCCGCCAAGCCGGGACCGGCCAGCGCAGCGCCCCCAGGCCACGCGGGCAGGGAGCCCCCCCGGCCCCGACAGCGGAGCCCGCCGCACCCCCGGGGGCCATCCCCCCACCACCCCCCCAACCCCCGGCGGGACAGAGAAGGCCCCAGCCGCCGAGCCCCAGACCAGCCCCCCCCAGACCAGACCAGGAAGAGCGAAGGCCCAGCCAGGCCCGGCCGGATGACAGCCGCCACCCCCCCCCCCCCACCCCATCACCTAATCCCAGCCCACCCACACATTCACACCCAAGCATACGCATACACACACACAGACATACATACATACACACCCACACAGATACACACACCAAGCATACACATACACACACACAGACATACATACACACCCACACAGATACACACACCAAGCATACACATACACACACAGACATACATATCTACATATATACAGACATACGTACATACATTTATTTGGTTGGGAGGGGGGTGCCCCCCACTCCCCAGGCCGCCAGCCAGGCCCCCACCAGGCCACTACGGGATCTCGTCCTCCACCAGTCCAACTGTGAATAGGGAGGGAGAACCACTACCCAGCCCCCCCGGAGGCGCCACGCCCGAGCTAGCGTGTCCCCCGCACTCCAGCCGCACCCGCCCCGGAACACGGCGGGACCACAGCGGGAAGTGCTGGGGGGAGCCCCCACCCCCCCCTCCACCCTGTGGGGTGTTGGGTGCATGTGGATGTATGTATTTGTGTTTTGAAGAGGTGGTGCAATGTGTATGTCTAGGGTACGGTTTAAAATTGAGGGGTAGCGGGGGCCCGGGTGTTCTACCGCTGCCCAGCGGCAGAACCCAGAAAGCCAGCTGATCCCCTCAAGACCCTGCGTGCCTAAGTGTAGTTAAAATTGTGGGCGGCGCAAAGTCGGGGGAGGGACAGACCACAGTTAAGTGGCCTGGACCCCCCACCCTAGGCCCCGTCCACTGGCCCCTATTGTTGAATGAGGTAAGGTGAGGTAGGAGGGGCTGAGAGGGAGAAGGTCCCCCCGCCGCTAGGACTTGGCCCAGCTGGACCCCCCGCGCCATCCCGCCCCACCCCGAAGTGGCCGGCCTGGAACACGGGGACCAACACCCACTCCGACAAGGCACCACAAGAGGAGCCGGACAGGAAGCCCCCCCCCACCCCACCCGACGGCCGAAGAGCAGAGTCTAAGACCCGCATGGCCCAGCACGAGCCCGGCCAGAGGCCAGCGGCTAGGGGGCGTAAACCCCCCCCCCACACACTCACTCCATTTCCAGTACTGAAGGGCCTTTTCCTGCTCCTCCATGTCCAATATTGATGGGCCTGTTTCTCCATGTCCAGTACTGAAGGGCCTGTTCCTGTTTCTCCATGTCCAGTTCTAAACACCCTGTTCCTCCCTGTCCAGCACTGAAGGGCCTGTTCCTGGTCTTCCATGTGTAGTACTGCAGTGCCTGTTTCTCCATGTCCAGCACTGAAGGGCCTGTTCCTGCTCCTCCATGTCCACTACTGAAGGGCCAGTTCCTGCTCCTCCATTTCCAATACTGAAGGGCCTGTTTGTCCATGTCCAGTACTAAAGGGCCTGTTCCTGCTCCCTCATGTTCAGTACTAAAGGGCCTGTTCCTGCTCCTCCTATTCCAGGACTGAAGGGCCTGTTCCTGCTCCCTCATGTCCAGTACTGAAGGGCCTGTTCCTGCTCCTCCATGTCCAGTAATGAAGGGCCTGCTTCTCCATGTAAAGTACTGAAGGGCCTGTTCCTGCTCCCTCATGTCCAGTACTGAAGGGCCTGTCCCTGTTCCTCCATGTCCAGTAATGAAGGGCCTGCTTCTCCATGTAAAGTACTGAAGGGCCTGTTTCTCCATGTCCAGTACTAAAGGGCCTGTTCCTGCTCCCTCATGTCCAGTACTAAAGGGCCTGTTCCTGCTCCTCCATTTCCAGTACTGAAGGGCCTGTTCCTGCTCCCTCATGTCCAGTACTGAAGGGCCTGTTCCTGTTCCTCCATGTCCAGTATTGAAGGGCCTGTTTCTCCATGTCCAGTATTGAAGGGCCTGTTTCTCCATGTCCAGTACTGAAGGGCCTGTTCCTGTTCCTCCATATCCAGTATTGAAGGGCCTGTTCCTGCTCTACCATGTCCAGTACTAAATAAGGGAGCAGGAACAGGCCCTTCAGTACTGGACATGGAGGAGCAGTTCCAATACTGAAGGGCCTGTCCCTGTTCCTCCATGTCCAGTAATGAAGGGCCTGCTTCTCCATGTAAAGTACTGAAGGGCCTGTTTCTCCATGTCCAGTACTGAAGGGCCTGTACCTGCTCCTCCATGTCCACTACTGAAGGGCCTGTTCATGCTCCTCCATAACCAACACTGAAGGGCCTGTTACTCCATGTCCAGTACTGAAGGGCCTGTTCCTGGTCCTCCATAACCAATACTGAAGTGCCTGTTTTTCCATATCCAGTATTGACGGCCATTTTCTCCATGTCCAGTACTGAAGTGCCTGTTCCTGCTCCCTCATGTCCAGTACTAAAGGGCCTGTTCCTGCTCCTCCATGTCCACTACTGAAGGGCCTGTTCCTGCTCCTCCATGTCCAATACTGAAGAGCCTGTTTCTTCATGTCCAGTACTGAAGGGCCTGCTCCTGCTCCCTCATGTTCAGAACTGAAGGGCCTGTTCCTGCTCTTCCATGTCTAGTACAGATGGGCCTGTTTCTTCATGTCCAGTACTGAAGGGCCTGTTCCTGTTCCTCCATATCCAGTATTGAAGGGCCTGTTCCTGCTCCACCATGTCCAGTACTAAATAAGGGAGCAGGAACAGGCCCTTCAGTACTGGACATGGAGGAGCAGTTCCAATACTGAAGGGCCTGTCCCTGTTCCTCCATGTCCAGTAATGAAGGGCCTGCTTCTCCATGTAAAGTACTGAAGGGCCTGTTTCTCCATGTCCAGTACTAAAGGGCCTGTTCCTGCTCCCTCATGTCCAGTACTAAAGGGTCTGTTCCTGCTCCTCCATTTCCAGTACTGAAGGGCCTGTTCCTGCTCCCTCATGTCCAGTACTAAAGGGCCTGTTCCTGCTCCTCCTATTCCAGGACTGAAGGGCCTGTTCCTGCTCCCTCATGTCCAGTACTGAAGGGCCTGTTCCTGTTCCTCCATGTCCAGTATTGAAGGGGCTGTTTCTCCATGTCCAGAACTGAAGGGCCTGTACCTGCTCCCTCATGTTCAGTACTAAAGGGCCTATTCCTGCTCCTCCTATTCCAGGACTGAAGGGCCTGTTCCTGCTCCCTCATGTCCAGTACTGAAGGGCCTGTTCCTGTTCCTCCATGTCCAGTATTGAAGGGCCTGTTTCTCCATGTCCAGTATTGAAGGGCCTGTTTCTCCATGTCCAGTACTGAAGGGCCTGTTCCTGTTCCTCCATATCCAGTATTGAAGGGCCTGTTCCTGCTCCACCATGTCCAGTACTAAATAAGGGAGCAGGAACAGGCCCTTCAGTACTGGACATGGAGGAGCAGTTCCAATACTGAAGGGCCTGTCCCTGTTCCTCCATGTCCAGTAATGAAGGGCCTGCTTCTCCATGTAAAGTACTGAAGGGCCTGTTTCTCCATGTCCAGTACTAAAGGGCCTGTTCATGCTCCCTCATGTCCAGTACTGAAGGGCCTGTTTCTCCATGTCCAGTACTGAAGGGCCTGTACCTGCTCCTCCATGTCCACTACTGAAGGGCCTGTTCATGCTCCTCCATAACCAACACTGAAGGGCCTGTTACTCCATGTCCAGTACTGAAGGGCCTGTTCCTGCTCTTCCATATCTAGTATTGTTGGGCCTGTTTCTCCATGTCCAGTACTTAAGGGCCTGTTCCTGCTCCCTCATGTCCAGTACTAAAGGGCCTGTTCCTGCTCCCTCCTGTCCAGTGCTAAAGGGCCTGTTCCTCCATGTCCAGTACCGAATGGCCTGTTCCTGCTCCTCCATGTCCAATACTGAAGGGCCTGTTCCTGCTGCTCCATAACCAATACTGAAGGGCCTGTTTCTCCTTGTCCAGTACTACAGGTCCTGTTCCTCCATGTCCATTACCGAATGGCCTGTTCCTGCTCCTCCATGTCCAGTATTAAAGGGCCTGTTTCTCCATGTCCAGTACTGAAGGGCCTGTTACTGCTCCCTCATGTCCAGTACTAAAGGGCCTGTTCCTGCTCCTCCATAACCAATTCTGAAGGGCCTGTTTCTCCATGTCCAGTACTGAAGGGCCTGTTTCTCCATGTCCAGTACTGAAGGGCCTGTTCCGGCTCTCTCATGTCCAGTACTAAGGGGCCTGTTCCTGCTCTTCCATGTCTAGTATTGTAGGGCCTGTTTCTCCATGTCCAGTACTGAAGGGCATGTTCCTGCTACCTCATGTCCAGTACTGAAGGGACTGTTCCTGCTCCCTCATGTCCAGTACTAAAGGGCCTGTTCCTGCTCCTCCATGTCCACTACTGAAGGGCCTGTTCCTGCTCCTCCATGTCCAGTACTAAAGGGACTGTTCCTGCTCCTCCATAGCCAATACTGAAGGGCCTGTTTCTCCATGTCCAGTACTGAAGGGCCTGTTCCTGCTCCTCCATAACCAATACTGAAGGGCCTGTTTCTCCATGTCCAGTACTGAAGGGCCTGTTCCTGGTCCTCCATAACCAATACTGAAGTGCCTGTTTTTCCATATCCAGTATTGACGGCCATTTTCTCCATGTCCAGTACTGAAGTGCCTGTTCCTGCTCCTCCATGTCCACTACTGAAGGGCTTGTCCCTGCTCCTCCATGTCAAGTACTGAAGGGCCTGTTCCTCCATGTCCAGAACTGAAGGGCCTGTTCCTCCAAATCCAGTATTGAAGGCCTGTTTCTCCATGTCCAGTACTGAAGGGCCTGTTCCTGCTCTCTCATGTCCAGTACTAAGGGGCCTGTTCCTGTTTCTGCATGTCCAGTACTGAAGGTCCTGCTCCCTCATGTCCACTACTGAAGGGCTTGTCCCTGCTCCTCCATGTCAAGTACTGAAGGGCCTGTTCCTCCATGTCCAGAACTGAAGTGCCTGTTCCTCCATATCCAGTATTGAAGGCCTGTTTCTCCATGTCCAGTACTGAAGGGCCTGTTCCTGCTCTCTCATGTCCAGTACTAAGGGGCCTGTTCCTGCTCTCTCATTTCCAGTACTGAGGAGCCTGTTCCTGCTCCCTCGTGTCCAGTACTAAAGGGCCTGTTCCTGTTCCTCCATGTCCAGTACTAAAGGGCCTGTTCCTGCTCCCTCATGTCCAGTACAGAAGGGCCTGTTTCTTCATGTCCAGTACTGAAGGGCCTGTTCCTGCTCCCTCATGTCCAGTACAGAAGGGCCTGTTTCTTCATGTCCAGTACTGAAGGGCCTGTTCCTGCTCCCTCATGTCCAGTACAGAAGGGCCTGTTTCTTCATGTCCAGTACTGAAGGGCCTGTTCCTGCTCCCTCATGTCCAATACTGAAGAGCCTTTTTCTCCATGTCCAGTACTGAAGGGCCTGTTCCTGCTCCCTCATGTTCAGTACTGAAGGGCCTGTTCCTTTTTCTCCATGTCCAGTACTAAAGGGCCTGTTCTTTTTTCTCCATGTCCAGTACTAAAGGGCCTGTTCTTTCATGTGCAGTACTGAAGGGCCTGTTCCTGCTCCTCCATGTCCAGTACTGAAGAGCCTGTTCCTCCATGTCCAGTATTGAAGGGCCTGTTTCTCCATGTCCAGTACAGAAGGGCCTGTTACTGCTCCTTCATGTCCATTACTGAAGGGCCTGTTTTTCCATGTCCAGTACTGAAGGGCCTGTTCCTGCTCCTCCATGTCCAGTGCTGAAGAGCCTGTTCCTCCATGTCGAGTATTGAAGGGCCTGTTTCTCCATGTCCAGTACTGAAGGGCCTGTTCCTGCTCCTCCATGCCCAATATTGATGGGCCTGTTTCTCCATGTCCAGTACTGAAAGGCCTGTTCCTCCATGTCCAGTACTAAAGGGCCTGTTCCTCCATGTGCAGTACTGAAGGTCCTGTTCCTGCTTCTCCATGTCCAGTTAAAAAGAACCTGTTCCTCCATGTCCAGTACTGAAGGGCCTGGTCCTGTTTCTCCATGTCCAGTGCTGAAGGGCCTGTTCCTGCTCCTCCATGTCCACTACTGAAGGGCCTGTTCCTGCTCCTCCATTTCCAATACTGAAGGGCCTGTTTCTCCATGTCCAGTACTAAAGGGCCTGTTCCTGCTCCCTCATGTTCAGTACTAAAGGGCCTGTTCCTGGTCCTCCTATTCCAGGACTGAAGGGCCTGTTCCTGCTCCCTCATGTCCAGTACTGAAGGGCCTGTTCCTGTTCCTCCATGTCCAGTATTGAAGGGCCTGTTTATCCATGTACAGTATTGAAGGGCCTGTTTCTCCATGTCCAGTACTGAAGGGCCTGTTCATGTTCCTCCATATCCAGTATTGAAGGGCCTGTTCCTGCTCCATCATGTCCAGTACTAAATAAGGGAGCAGGAACAGGCCCTTCAATACTGGACATGGAGAAACAGGCCCTTCAGTATTGGACATGGAGGAGCAGTTCCAATACTGAAGGGCCTGTCCCTGTTCCTCCATGTCCAGTATTGAAGGGCCTGCTTCTCCATATAAAGTAATGAAGGGCCTGTTCCTGCTCCCTCATGTCCAGTACTAAAGCGCCTGTTCCTGCTCTTCCATGTCCAATACTGAAGGGCCTGTTCCTGTTTCTCAATGTCCAGTACCGAAAGGCCTGTTCCTGCTCCTCCATACCCAGTATTGAAGGGCCTGTTCCTGTTTCTGCATTTCCAGTACTAAAGGGCCTGTTCCTGCTCCCTCATGTCCAGTACTCAAGAGCCTGTTCCTGTTCCTCCATGTCTAGTACTGAAGTGCCTGTTTCTCCATATCCAGTATTGAAGGGCCTGTTCCTGCTCCTCCATGTCCAGTACTAAAGGTCCTGTTTCTCCATATCCAGAATTGAAGGGCCTGTTCCTGCTCCTCCATGTCCAATACTAAAGGTCCTGTTTCTCCATGTCCGGTGCTGATGGGCCTGTTCCTGCTCCCTCATGTCCAGTACTAAAGGGACTGTTCCTGCTCCTCCATAGCCAATACTGAAGGGCCTGTTTCTCCATGTCCAGTACTGAAGGGCCTGTTCCTGCTCCTCCATAACCAATACTGAAGGGCCTGTTTCTCCATGTCCAATACTGAAGGGCCTGTTCCTGGTCCTCCATAACCAATACTGAAGTGCCTGTTTTTCCATATCCAGTATTGACGGCCATTTTCTCCATGTCCAGTACTGAAGTGCCTGTTCCTGCTCCCTCATGTCCAGTACTAAAGGGCCTGTTCCTGCTCCTCCATGTCCACTACTGAAGGGCCTGTTCCTGCTCCTCCATGTCCAATACTGAAGAGCCTGTTTCTTCATGTCCAGTACTGAAGGGCCTGCTCCTGCTCCCTCATGTTCAGTACTGAAGGGCCTGTTCCTGCTCTTCCATGTCTAGTACAGAAGGGCCTGTTTCTTCATGTCCAGTACTGAAGGGCCTGCGTCTCCATGTAAAGTACTGAAGGGCCTGTTTCTCCATGTCCAGTACTAAAGGGCCTGTTCCTGCTCCCTCATGTCCAGTACTAAAGGGCCTGTTCCTGCTCCTCCATTTCCAGTACTGAAGGGCCTGTTCCTGCTCCCTCATGTCCAGTACTGAAGGGGCTGTTTCTCCATGTCCAGAACTGAAGGGCCTGTACCTGCTCCCTCATGTTCAGTACTAAAGGGCCTGTTCCTGCTCCTCCTATTCCAGGACTGAAGGGCCTGTTCCTGCTCCCTCATGTCCAGTACTGAAGGGCCTGTTCCTGTTCCTCCATGTCCAGTATTGAAGGGCCTGTTTCTCCATGTCCAGTATTGAAGGGCCTGTTTCTCCATGTCCAGTACTGAAGGGCCTTTTCCTGTTCCTCCATATCCAGTATTGAAGGGCCTGTTCCTGCTCCACCATGTCCAGTACTAAATAAGGGAGCAGGAACAGGCCCTTCAGTACTGGACATGGAGGAGCAGTTCCAATACTGAAGGGCCTGTCCCTGTTCCTCCATGTCCAGTAATGAAGGGCCTGCTTCTCCATGTAAAGTACTGAAGGGCCTGTTTCTCCATGTCCAGTACTAAAGGGCCTGTTCATGCTCCCTCATGTCCAGTACTGAAGGGCCTGTTTCTCCATGTCCAGTACTGAAGGGCCTGTACCTGCTCCTCCATGTCCACTACTGAAGGGCCTGTTCATGCTCCTCCATAACCAACACTGAAGGGCCTGTTACTCCATGTCCAGTACTGAAGGGCCTGTTCCTGCTCTTCCATATCTAGTATTGTTGGGCCTGTTTCTCCATGTCCAGTACTTAAGGGCCTGTTCCTGCTCCCTCATGTCCAGTACTAAAGGGCCTGTTCCTGCTCCCTCCTGTCCAGTGCTAAAGGGCCTGTTCCTCCATGTCCAGTACTGAATGGCCTGTTCCTGCTCCTCCATGTCCAATACTGAAGGGCCTGTTCCTGCTGCTCCATAACCAATACTGAAGGGCCTGTTTCTCCTTGTCCAGTACTACAGGTCCTGTTCCTCCATGTCCATTACCGAATGCCCTGTTCCTGCTCCTCCATGTCCAGTATTAAAGGGCCTGTTTCTCCATGTCCAGTACTGAAGGGCCTGTTACTGCTCCCTCATGTCCAGTACTAAAGGGCCTGTTCCTGCTCCTCCATAACCAATTCTGAAGGGCCTGTTTCTCCATGTCCAGTACTGAAGGGCCTGTTCTGGCTCCTCCATAACCAATACTGAAGGGCCTGTTTCTCCATGTCCAGTACTGAAGGGCCTGTTCCGGCTCTCTCATGTCCAGTACTAAGGGGCCTGTTCCTGCTCTTCCATGTCTAGTATTGTAGGGCCTGTTTCTCCATGTCCAGTACTGAAGGGCATGTTCCTGCTCCCTCATGTCCAGTACTGAAGGGACTGTTCCTGCTCCCTCATGTCCAGTACTAAAGGGCCTGTTCCTGCTCCTCCATGTCCACTACTGAAGGGCCTGTTCCTGCTCCTCCATGTCCAGTACTAAAGGGACTGTTCCTGCTCCTCCATAACCAATACTGAAGGGCCTGTTTCTCCATGTCCAGTACTGAAGGGCCTGTTCCTGGTCCTCCATAACCAATACTGAAGTGCCTGTTTTTCCATATCCAGTATTGACGGCCATTTTCTCCATGTCCAGTACTGAAGTGCCTGTTCCTGCTCCTCCATGTCCACTACTGAAGGGCCTGTTCCTGCTCCTCCATGTCCAATACTGAAGAGCCTGTTTCTCCATGTCCAGTACTGAAGGGCCTGTTCCTGCTCCCTCATGTTCAGTACTGAAGGGCCTGTTCCTGCTCCTCCATGTCCACTACTGAAGGGCTTGTCCCTGCTCCTCCATGTCAAGTACTGAAGGGCCTGTTCCTCCATGTCCAGAACTGAAGGGCCTGTTCCTCCATGTCCAGTACTGAAGGGCCTGTTTGTCCATGTCCAGTACTGAAGGGCCTGTTCCTGCTCCTCCATGTCCAGTACTGAAGGGCCTGTTCCTGTTCCTACATGTCCAGTACTGAAGGGCCTGTTCCTGCTCCCTAATGTCCATTACTGAAGGGCCTGTTTCTCCATGTCCAGGACTAAAGGGCCAGTTCCTGTTCCTCCATCTCCAGTACTGAAGGGCCTGTTCCTGTTCCTCCATGTCCAGTACTGAAGGGCCTTTTTCTGCTCCTCCATGTCCAGTACTGAAAGGTCTGTTCCTGTTTCTGCATGTCCAGTACTGAAGGTCCTGTTCCTCAATGTCCAGTACTGAAGGGCCTGTTCCTGTTTCTCCATGTCCAGTATTGAAGGGCCTGTTCCTCCATGTCCAGTACTGAAGGGCCTGTTCCTGCTCCCTCATGTCCAGTACTGAAGGGCCTGTTCCTGTTCCTCCATGTCCAGCACTGAAGGGCCTGTTCCTGGTCTTCCATGTGTAGTACTGCAATGTCTGTTTCTCCATGTCCAGCAGTGAAGGGCCTGTTCCTGTTTCTCCATGTCCAGTACTGAAGGGCCTGTTACTGCTCCTCCATGTCCAATACTGAAGGGCCTGTTCCTGCTCCTCCATTTCAAATACTGAAGGGCCTGTTCCTGCTCCATCATGTCCAGTACTAGATAAGGGAGCAGGAACAGGCCCTTCAGTACTGGACATGGAGAAACAGGCCCTTCAGTATTGGACATGGAGGAGCAGTTTCAATACTGAAGGGCCTGTCCCTGTTCCTCCATGTCCAGTATTGAAGGGCCTGCTTCTCCATGTAAAGTAATGAAGGGCCTGTTCCTCCATGTCCAGTACTAAAGGGCCTGTTCCTGCTCCTCCATGTCCAGTTCTGAAGGGCCTTGTCAGGGTGTAGGGTGAGGCCCCCTTTAAGAGTGGGCGGGCCATAGGTCTGGGAGGTCCAGCACCTCACCTGTGGCCACTTCTTGTAATCACCCTGCCCTATATATGTCCTGTCTGTGTGTTTGTTCAGTGTTGGTTTGTTTGTTATAGATGTCCCGTCCGTCCGTCCGTCCGGTCCAGTCTGTTAGTCGTCCAGGTCTCGTCCGTTTTGTCCCGGGCGTTGGAAGCAAGTCTGCTGCACTCCTCACGTCAAGGAGCAACCGGCTATCATCAGTCTGTACAGTTGTCGTTAATAAAAGACTTGTTTTGAACTCAGCCTGCCTCCAGAGTCCTGCACTTGGGTCCTGTCCGTGATCCGTGACAGAACAAACCAACCTTCATGGACCCAGCGGACTCTGGTCGCCAGCTGCTGGGAGCAGTTGGGCGGCAGGGAGGCCGGCTCACGGAACATGATGAGCAGTTGGCTAGCTTAACGGCGGGTCTCCACGACCTTTCCCATCGACACACTTCAGTGGAGAGTCAACTGAATCAACTCACCGGTCAGCTCCAGCAGCTCCTCTCTCATCTCTCGGCTCCAGAGGTTCGAGCTGCCGCTGCCGCCGCAGTGCCGCCAGCTGCTGTCCCCGTCGTGATGCCGCCATCACCGCTCTCAAGCCCAGCGCGCTTCTCGGGGGACTCCGGGGATTCGCGACCCTTCCTGGTCCAGTGTGGTCTCCACTTCGAGATGCAGCCGGGCGCGTTTCCAACTGAGAGGTCGAGGGTCGCGTACATCATCTCCCACCTGTCCGGCAGAGCGGAGGCTTGGGCCACCGCTGAGTGGAACCGCCAATCCCGGCTGTGTGACACGGTGGACGAGTTCGCAGCCGCGCTGTCGAAGATCTTCGATCGGCGTCCCGGCGGACCGGAGGCGGCTCGAGCGCTGGCAGCGCTGCGTCAAGGCAGAAGGTCGGTGATCGACTACGCGATTGAGTTCCGCACCCTCTCCGCAGACTGCACCTGGAACGACGTGTCACTGTGGGACACCTTCCTCTACGGGCTGGCCAGCCCGGTTCGCGACCAGCTGTTCCTGGTAGATCTTCCCGACGACTTGGACTCCCTCATTGCCCTGGCGGTCAAAATGGAGAATCGTCTGACGGTCCGTGATCGCCTGAGGCAGACTGACCAGCGGGGAGGAGAATCCAGGAGCGCACGGGAGGAGCACGCCCCTCTCCGCTCCGCCTCCCAACCGGCGCGAGTTCCGAGTGCTGCACAGCTTCCGGAGGAGCCGATGCAGCTTGGTCGCGCCGGCATCTCTACGCAAGAGCGGCATCGGCGCCTGACCGGCGGCCTGTGTTTGTACTGCGGTCAGCACGGGCACAGAGCGGCGGCTTGTCCGTTAAAAGAACAGGCTCACCTGGGTTCAGGAGGGCCCCGGTGAGTCTTAAGAACTCCTCCACTGCGCCTTTAAGAAGACTCACACCGGCGAAACTGAGGTATGCCGACACCACGTTAGACATTGATGTTTTCATTGACTCTGGTGCTGATGAGAACTTTATGGACCTTAAGTGGGCTGAGAGACATAATGTCCCCACGGAACTGTTATCAGTGCCCTTGAAGGCTTTTGCTTTAGATGGGCGCAAAATATTTTCTATTGAAAAAAAGACTCTTTCTGTTCAGTTATTGTTTGGTCCCTCCCATTTTGAGGAGATTTCATTTCATTTAGGTTTAAGTCCATCCTACCCAGTGATCCTGGGCCTCCCTTGGTTATGTTTGCACAAGCCCCATATTGACTGGGAGTCGGGGGTTATTTTGAGTTGGGGAAGGGACTGTGCTGAGCATCGTCGGTCAGTGTCGGGAGTTAAGGTAGCAGCTGTGGAGGTTCCTGTGTATCCGGACCTCGAGCGAGTTCCCAGCTGCTACCATGATCTAAAGGAGGTGTTCAATCAGGGGAAAGCAACATCACTGCCACCGCATCGTCCTTATGATTGTGCCATTGAGTTATTGCCAGGTACCACTCCCCCCAAGGGTCGCATTTACTCGCTGTCACAACCCGAGAATCAGGCCATGAGGGATTATATTGAGTCTGCCTTAGAGGCTGGGATAATCAGACCCTCGTCCTCCCCTGCAGGGGCGGGATTTTTCTTTGTAGCCAAGAAGGACAAGACCCTTCGACCGTGCATTGATTATAGGGGTCTCAATGCGATAACCGTTAAGAACCGCTACCCACTACCCCTCATGACTTCGGCCTTTGAACGCCTGCAGGGAGCCAAGCTCTTTACTAAGCTGGACTTGCGCAATGCATACCACCTGGTCCGGATTAGGCACGGGGACGAGTGGAAGACAGCGTTTAACACACCTTCTGGCCATTACGAGTATTTGGTGATGCCTTTCGGGTTATGTAATGCTCCTGCAGTTTTCCAAGGTCTAGTCAATGACGTGCTGAGGGACGCATTGAATAAGTTTCTGTTCGTGTACCTCGATGACATTTTGATTTTTTCGTCAGATCTAGCCAGTCATGTCAGTCATGTTCGTTATGTTTTGGAGCGTCTTCTGAGCAACAACTTGTTTGTCAAAGCCGAAAAATGTGTTTTTCATGCCCCCACAGTTTCTTTTCTCGGACACGTCATCTCAGAGGGGAGGGTGGAGATGGACAGAGAGAAGGTCAGGGCTGTAGCTGATTGGCCAACCCCTGGTAACCGCAAACAACTGCTCCGTTTTTTGGGGTTTGCTAACTTCTACCGGCGGTTTATCAGGGGATTCAGTTCCATCGCGGCGCCACTACATACCTTGACTTCCCCCAAGGTCCCGTTTGCTTGGGGTCCCTCAGCTGAGCAGGCGTTTTCCGAGCTCAGGGCCAGGTTCACCTCGTCTCCCGTGCTTGGGGTCGCGGACCCTGGACGGCAGTTTGTGGTGGAGGTGGACGCGTCAGATGTCGGGGTCGGGGCAGTGCTCTCTCAACGCAGCAGTGGGGATGGGAAGCTGCACCCTTGTGCCTTTTTTTCCAGGCGGCTGACCCCGGCTGAGGAGAACTATGACATTGGCAATCGCGAGCTCCTGGCCATCAAGGCTGCGCTGGAGGAGTGGAGGCATTATCTGGAGGGCGCAGAGCACCCGTTTGTGGTATGGACTGACCATAGGAACCTCGAATACATCAAGTCAGCCAAACGATTAAATTCTCGGCAGGCTCGGTGGGCTTTGTTCTTCACCCGGTTTGACTTTGTGGTTTCATATCGGCCGGGGTCTAAGAATGTGAAGCCTGACGCCCTTTCCCGGGTCTTTGAGCCGGATCCTGCTCCTCGTTCCCCCACGCCAATTTTACATCCGACCTGTGTGGTGGGGGCGGTGACGTGGGAGATTGAGGAGCAGGTTCGGCGGGCTCTGGAGGGGGTGACGGTGCCGCCAGGTTGTCCTCCCAATCGCCTGTTTGTGTGTCCCCCGGTACGATCTAGTGTCATTCAATGGGCTCACACTAACCTTCTGTCTTGCCACCCAGGAACTCAGCGCACCATGTTTGTGGTGAAACAGCGCTTCTGGTGGCCAGCAATGAACAGGGAGGTCCGGGAGTATGTCCGGGCTTGCCCTGTCTGTGCGCGTAATAAGACCTCGCGGTCTCGCCCCTCTGGTCTGCTGCAGCCGCTCCCGGTACCCACTCGACCATGGGCAGACCTGTCAATTGACTTTGTAACTGGCCTCCCGGACGCGGAAGGGTTTACCACCATCCTCACCGTAGTGGACCGGTTCTCCAAAATGGCCCACTTCGTGCCCCTAGCGAAACTCCCATCGGCCAAGGAGCTGGCAGAGGTCATGCTTACGCAGGTGTTCCGCCTTCACGGGTTCCCGCGGGACATTGTCTCTGACAGGGGGCCTCAGTTTGTGTCTCGGTTTTGGAGGGAGTTTTGCAGGCTGCTGGGTACTACGGTGAGCCTTTCGTCCGGGTACCACCCAGAGTCTAACGGCCAGACAGAGCGAGTGAACCAGGAGCTGGAGTCCATCCTTCGGTGTCTGGTCTCTGACAGCCCAGCTGCTTGGTACAGGCAGTTAGTCTGGGTGGAATACGCACACAATTCCCTTCCCTGTTCGTCCACTGGGCTGTCTCCCTTTGAGTGTGTGTATGGATACCAACCTCCTCTGTTCCCTGCCCTAGAGTCGGAGGTTAGTGTCCCGTCAGCTCTGGCAATGGTGCGGCGATGCAAGCGCGCTTGGCTTAAGGCCAGAAGCAAGCTCTTGCAGTGTTCTGCAGAGCGCAAGCGGCTTGCAGACCGGCGCCGGGTTCCCGCACCAACGTACGATGTTGGTCAGCGTGTGTGGCTCTCCACCCGTGACCTGCCTATCCGCTCTGATGCAAAGAAGCTGGCGTCAAGGTTCATCGGACCGTATCCAATAATTAAGCTGGTTGGCCCCTCTGCAGTTCGCCTTCGCCTGCCCCGCTCGCTTCGCGTCCACCCCACCTTTCATGTGTCGAAGGTTAAACCTGCCCGGGAAAGCCTCCTGGTTCCCTCTTCAAGAGCCCCTCCTCCCCCCCGTATTGTAGAGGGTGAGGAGGTTTTTTCAGTCAGGCGACTCCTGGCAGCTCGCCGGCGTGGCTAGAGACATCTTGGACCCAGGCATGATCAGAGACTTCCACAGGCAGCATCCTGAGATGCCTGGGCCGTCTGGAGCCGGTCGTGGAGGGGGGGTACTGTCAGGGTGTAGGGTGAGGCCCCCTTTAAGAGTGGGCGGGCCATAGGTCTGGGAGGTCCAGCACCTCACCTGTGGCCACTTCTTGTAATCACCCTGCCCTATATATGTCCTGTCTGTGTGTTTGTTCAGTGTTGGTTTGTTTGTTATAGATGTCCCGTCCGTCCGTCCGTCCGGTCCAGTCTGTTAGTCGTCCAGGTCTCGTCCGTTTTGTCCCGGGCGTTGGAAGCAAGTCTGCTGCACTCCTCACGTCAAGGAGCAACCGGCTATCATCAGTCTGTACAGTTGTCGTTAATAAAAGACTTGTTTTGAACTCAGCCTGCCTCCAGAGTCCTGCACTTGGGTCCTGTCCGTGATCCGTGACAGGCCTGTTACTGCTCCTTCATGTCCATTACTGAAGGGCCTGTTTTTCCATGTCCAGTACTACAGGGCCTGTTCCTGCTCCTCCATGTCCAGTACTGAATGGCATGTTCCTGTTTCTCCATGTCCAGTACTGAAGGTCCTGCTCCCTTATGTCTAGTACTAAAGGACCTATTCCTCTATGTCAAGTACTGAAAGGCCTGTTCCTCCATGTCCAGTACTAAAGGACCTGTTCCTCTATGTCAAGTACTGAAGGGCCTGTTCTTTCATGTGCAGTACTGAAGGGCCTGTCCCTGTTCCTCCATGTCCAGTGTTGAAGGGCCTGCTCCTCCATGTCCAGTACTGAAGGGCCTGTTCCTGCTCCCTCATGTCCAGTACTAAAGGGCCTGTTCCTCATTGTCCAGTATTAAGTGGCCTGTTCCTGCTCCTCCATGTCCAGTATTGAAGGGCCTGTTCCTTCTCCTCCATGTCCAATACTGAAGAGCCTGTTTCTCCATGTCCAGTACTGAAGGGCCTGTTCATGCTCCCTCATGTCCAGTACTAAAGGGCCTGTTCCTTTTTCTCCATGTCCAGTACTGAAGGCCCTGTTCCTGTTCCTCCATGTCCAGTAAAGAAGAGCCTGTTTCTCCATGTCCAGTACTACAGGGCCTGTTCCTGCTCCTCCATATCCAGTTCTGAAGGGCCTGTTCCTTTTTCTCCATGTCCAATACTGAAGGGCTGTTCCTTTTTCTCCATGTCCAGTACTAAAGGGCCTGTTCTTTCATGTGCAGTACTGAAGGGCCTGTTCCTCCATGTCCAGTATTGAAGGGCCTGTTTCTCCATGTCCAGTACTAAAGGGCCTGTTCCTACTCCCTCATATCCAATACTGAAGGGCCTGTTCCTGCTCCTCCATTTCCAGTACAGAAGGGCCTGTTCCTGCTCCTCCATGCCCAATATTGATGGGCCTGTTTCTCCATGTCCAGTACTGAAGGGCCTGTTCCTGTTTCTCCATGTCCAGTGCTAAAGAGCCTGTACCTCCCTGTCCAGTACTGAAGGGCCTGTTCCTGCTCCTCCATGCCCAATATTGATGGGCCTGTTTCTCCATGTCCAGTACTGAAGGGCCTGTTCCTGCTGCCTCATGTCCAGTACTGAAGGGCCTGTTCCTGCTCCTCCATGCCCAATACTGACGGGCCTGTTCCTGATCCTCCATGTCCAGTACTGAAGGGCCTGTTTCTCCATATCCAGTACTGAAGGGCATGTTCCTGCTCCCTCATGTCCAGTACAGAAGGGCCTGTTTCTTCATGTCCAGTACTGATGGGCCTGTTCCTGCTCCCTCATGTCCAGTACTGAAGAGCCTGTTCCTCCATGTCCAGTACTGAAGGCCATGTTCCTGTTTCTCCATATCCAGTATTGAAGGGCCTGTTCCTGTTTCTGCATGTCCAGTACTGAAGGGCCTGTTCCTACATGTCCAGTACTGAAGGTCCGATTACTGCTCCCTCATGTTCAGTACTGAAGGGCTTGTTTATCCATGTCCAGTACTGAAGGGCCTGTTTCTCCATGTCCAGTACTGAAGGGCCTGTTCCTGCTCCCTCATGTCCAGTACTGAAGGGCCTGTTCCTGTTCCTCCATGTCCAGCACTGAAGGGCCTGTTCCTGGTCTTCCATGTGTAGTACTGCAATGTCTGTTTCTCCATGTCCAGCAGTGAAGGGCCTGTTCCTGTTTCTCCATGTCCAGTACTGAAGGGCCTGTTACTGCTCCTCCATGTCCAATACTGAAGGGCCTGTTCCTGCTCCTCCATTTCAAATACTGAAGGGCCTGTTCCTGCTCCATCATGTCCAGTACTAGATAAGGGAGCAGGAACAGGCCCTTCAGTACTGGACATGGAGAAACAGGCCCTTCAGTATTGGAACTGCTCCTCCATGTCCAATACTGAAGGGCCTGTCCCTGTTCCTCCATGTCCAGTATTGAAGGGCCTGTTCCTGCTCCTCCATAACTAATACTGAAGGGCCTGTTTCTCCATGTCCAGTACTGAAGGGGCTGTTCCTGTTCCTCCATGTCCAGTATTGAAGGGCCTGTTTCTCCATGTCCAGTATTGAAGGTCCTGTTCCTGCTCCCTCATGTCCAGTACTGAAGGGCCTGTTTCTCCATGTCCAGTACTAAAGGGCCTGTTCCTGCTCCCTCATGTCCAGTACTAAAGGGCCTGTTCCTGCTCCTCCATTTCCAGTACTGAAGGGCCTGTACCTGCTCCTCCATGTCCACTTCTGAAGGGCCTGTTCATGCTCCTCCATAACCAATACTGAAGGGCCTGTTACTCCATGTCCAGTACTGATGGGCCTGTTCCTGCTCCCTCATGTCCAGTACTAAAGGGACTGTTCCTGCTCCTCCATAACCAATACTGAAGGGCCTGTTTCTCCATGTCCAGTACTGAAGGGCCTGTTCCTGCTCCTCCATGTCCACTACTGAAGGGCCTGTTCCTGCTCCTCCATAACCAATACTGAAGGGCCTGTTTCTCCATGTCCAGTACTGAAGGGCCTGTTCCTGGTCCTCCATAACCAATACTGAAGGGCCTGTTTTTCCATATCCAGTATTGACGGCCATTTTCTCCATGTCCAGTACTGAAGTGCCTGTTCCTGCTCCCTCATGTCCAGTACTAAAGAGCCTGTTCCTGCTCCTCCATGTCCACTACTGAAGGGCCTGTTCCTGCTCCTCCATGTCCAATACTGAAGAGCCTGTTTCTCAATGTCCAGTACTGAAGGGCCTGTTCCTGCTCCCTCATGTCCAGTACTAAAGGGCCTGTTCCTCCATGTCCAGTAGTAAGGGGCCTTTTCCTGCTCCTCCATGTTCAGTATTGAAGGGCCTGTTTCTCCATGTCCATCACTGAAGGGCCTGTTCCTGCTCCCTCATGTCCAAAACTAAAGGGCCTGTTCCTGCTCCTCCATTTCCAGTACTGAAGGGCCTGTTCCTGCTCCAACATTTAGTACTGTACATGAGGGAACAGGAACAGTCCCTTTAGTACTGGACATGGAGGAGCAGGAACAGGCACTTCAGTACTGGACATGGAGGAACAGGTCTTTCAGTACTGGACATGGAGGAACAGGGACAGGCCCTTCAGTACTGGACATGAAGAAACAGGGACAGGCCCTTCAGTACTGGACATGGAGGAACAGGCCCTTCAGTACTGGACATGGAGGAGCAGTTACAGTACTGAAGGACCTGTTCCTGCTCCCTCTTGTCCATCACTGAAGGGCCTGTTCCTGTTTCTCCATGTCCAGTACTGAAGGGCCTGTTTCTCCATGTCCAATACTGAAGGGTCTGTTCATGCTCCATTATGTCCAGTACCAAAGGGCCTGTTCCTGCTCCTCCTATTCCAGTACTGAAGGGCCTGTTCCTGCTCCCTCATGTCCATCACTGAAGGGCCTGTTCCTGTTCCTCCATGTCCAGTACTAAAGGGCCTGTTCCTGTTCCTCCATGTCCAGTACTAAAGGGCCTGTTCCTGTTCCTCCATGTCCAGTACTGAAGGGCCTGTTCCTGCCCCCTCATGTCCAGTACTAAAGGACCTGTTCCTGCTCCTCCATGTCCAGTCCTAAAGGGCCTGTTCCTGCTTCTCCATGTCCAGTACTGAATAGCCTGTTCCTCCATGTCCAGTATTGAAGCGCCTGTTCCTCCATGTGCAGTACTGAAGGGCCTGTTCCTCCATGTCCAGTACTAAAGGGCCTGTTCCTGCTCCTCCATGTCCAGTTCTGAAGGTCCTGTTCCTCCATGTCCAGTACTGAAGGGCCTATTTCTCCATGTCCAGTACTGAAGGGCCTATTCCTGCTCCTCCATGTCCAGTACTGAAGGGCCTGTTTGTCCATGTCCAGTACTGAAGGGCCTGTTCCTTCTCCTCCATGTCCAGTACTAAAGGGCATGTTCCTGTTTCTCCATGTCCAGTACTGAAGGGCCTGTTCCTGCTCCTCCATGTCCAGTATTGGTGGGCCTGTTTCTCCATGTCCAGTACTGAAGGGCCTGTTCCTGTTTCTCCATGTCCAGAACTGAAGGGCCTGTTCTTTCATGTGCAGTACTGAAGGGCCTGTCCCTGTTCCTCCATGTCCAGTATTGAAGGGCCTGCTCCTCCATGTCCAGTACTGAAGGGCCTGTTCCTGCTCCCTCATGTCCAGTACTAAAGGGCCTGTTCCTCAATGTCCAGTATTAAGGGGCCTGTTCCTGCTCCTCCATGTCCAGTATTGAAGGGCATGGTCCTGTTTCTCCACATCCAGTATTGAAGGGCCTGTTTCTCAATGTACAGTACTGAAGGGCCTGTTCCTGCTCCCTCATGTCCACTACTAACGGGCCTGTTCCTCCATGTCTAGTACTAAAGGGCCTGTTCGTCCATGTCCAGTACTGAAGGGCCTGTTCCTGCTCCCTCATGTCCAGTACTAAAGGACCTGTTCCTGCTCCTCCATGTCCAATATTGGTGGGCCTGTTTCTCCATGTCCAGTACTGAAGGGCCTGTTCCTGTTTCTCCATGTCCAGAACTGAAGGGCCTGTTCTTTCATGTGCAGTACTGAAGGGCCTGTCCCTGTTCCTCCATGTCCAGTATTGAAGGGCCTGCTCCTCCATGTCCAGTACTGAAGGGCCTGTTCCTGCTCCCTCATGTCCAGTACTAAAGGGCCTGTTCCTCAATGTCCAGTATTAAGGGGCCTGTTCCTGCTCCTCCATGTCCAGTATTGAAGGGCATGGTCCTGTTTCTCCACACCCAGTATTGAAGGGCCTGTTCCTGCTCCTCCATGTCCAGTATTGAAGGGCCTGTTTCTCAATGTACAGTACTGAAGGGCCTGTTCCTGCTCCCTCATGTCCTATACTAACGGGCCTGTTCCTGCTCCTCCATTTCCAGTACTTATGGGCCTGTTCCTGCTCCCTCATGTCCAATACTAAAGGGCCTGTTCCTCCATGTCTAGTACTAAAGGGCCTGTTCATCCATGTCCAGTACTGAAGGTCCTGCTCCCTTATGTCTAGTACTAAAGGACCTATTCCTCTATGTCAAGTACTGAAAGGCCTGTTCCTCCATGTCCAGTACTAAAGGACCTGTTCCTCTATGTCAAGTACTGAAGGGCCTGTTCTTTCATGTGCAGTACTGAAGGGCCTGTCCCTGTTCCTCCATGTCCAGTGTTGAAGGGCCTGCTCCTCCATGTCCAGTACTGAAGGGCCTGTTCCTTCTCCTCCATGTCCAATACTGAAGAGCCTGTTTCTCCATGTCCAGTACTGAAGGGCCTGTTTCCTTTTCTCCATGTCCAGTACTGAAGGGCCTGTTCATGCTCCCTCATGTCCAGTACTAAAGGGCCTGTTCCTTTTTCTCCATGTCCAGTACTGAAGGCCCTGTTCCTGTTCCTCCATGTCCAGTAAAGAAGAGCCTGTTTCTCCATGTCCAGTACTACAGGGCCTGTTCCTGCTCCTCCATATCCAGTTCTGAAGGGCCTGTTCCTTTTTCTCCATGTCCAATACTGAAGGGCTGTTCCTTTTTCTCCATGTCCAGTACTAAAGGGCCTGTTCTTTCATGTGCAGTACTGAAGGGCCTGTTCCTCCATGTCCAGTATTGAAGGGCCTTTTTCTCCATGTCCAGTACTAAAGGGCCTGTTCCTACTCCCTCATATCCAATACTGAAGGGCCTGTTCCTGCTCCTCCATTTCCAGTACAGAAGGGCCTGTTCCTGCTCCTCCATGCCCAATATTGATGGGCCTGTTTCTCCATGTCCAGTACTGAAGGGCCTGTTCCTGTTTCTCCATGTCCAGTACTGAAGGGCCTGTTTCTCCATATCCAGTACTGAAGGGCATGTTCCTGCTCCCTCATGTCCAGTACAGAAGGGCCTGTTTCTTCATGTCCAGTACTGATGGGCCTGTTCCTGCTCCCTCATGTCCAGTACTGAAGAGCCTGTTCCTCCATGTCCAGTACTGAAGGCCATGTTCCTGTTTCTCCATATCCAGTATTGAAGGGCCTGTTCCTGTTTCTGCATGTCCAGTACTGAAGGGCCTGTTCCTACATGTCCAGTACTGAAGGTCCGATTACTGCTCCCTCATGTTCAGTACTGAAGGGCTTGTTTATCCATGTCCAGTACTGAAGGGCCTGTTTCTCCATGTCCAGTACTGAAGGGCCTGTTCCTGCTCCCTCATGTCCAGTACTGAAGGGCCTGTTCCTGTTCCTCCATGTCCAGCACTGAAGGGCCTGTTCCTGGTCTTCCATGTGTAGTACTGCAATGTCTGTTTCTCCATGTCCAGCAGTGAAGGGCCTGTTCCTGTTTCTCCATGTCCAGTACTGAAGGGCCTGTTACTGCTCCTCCATGTCCAATACTGAAGGGCCTGTTCCTGCTCCTCCATTTCAAATACTGAAGGGCCTGTTCCTGCTCCATCATGTCCAGTACTAGATAAGGGAGCAGGAACAGGCCCTTCAGTACTGGACATGGAGAAACAGGCCCTTCAGTATTGGACATGGAGGAGCAGTTCCAATACTGAAGGGCCTGTCCCTGTTCCTCCATGTCCAGTATTGAAGGGCCTGTTCCTGCTCCTCCATAACTAATACTGAAGGGCCTGTTTCTCCATGTCCAGTACTGAAGGGGCTGTTCCTGTTCCTCCATGTCCAGTATTGAAGGGCCTGTTTCTCCATGTCCAGTATTGAAGGTCCTGTTCCTGCTCCCTCATGTCCAGTACTGAAGGGCCTGTTTCTCCATGTCCAGTACTAAAGGGCCTGTTCCTGCTCCCTCATGTCCAGTACTAAAGGGCCTGTTCCTGCTCCTCCATTTCCAGTACTGAAGGGCCTGTACCTGCTCCTCCATGTCCACTTCTGAAGGGCCTGTTCATGCTCCTCCATAACCAATACTGAAGGGCCTGTTACTCCATGTCCAGTACTGATGGGCCTGTTCCTGCTCCCTCATGTCCAGTACTAAAGGGACTGTTCCTGCTCCTCCATAACCAATACTGAAGGGCCTGTTTCTCCATGTCCAGTACTGAAGGGCCTGTTCCTGCTCCTCCATGTCCACTACTGAAGGGCCTGTTCCTGCTCCTCCATAACCAATACTGAAGGGCCTGTTTCTCCATGTCCAGTACTGAAGGGCCTGTTCCTGGTCCTCCATAACCAATACTGAAGGGCCTGTTTTTCCATATCCAGTATTGACGGCCATTTTCTCCATGTCCAGTACTGAAGTGCCTGTTCCTGCTCCCTCATGTCCAGTACTAAAGAGCCTGTTCCTGCTCCTCCATGTCCACTACTGAAGGGCCTGTTCCTGCTCCTCCATGTCCAATACTGAAGAGCCTGTTTCTCAATGTCCAGTACTGAAGGGCCTGTTCCTGCTCCCTCATGTCCAGTACTAAAGGGCCTGTTCCTCCATGTCCAGTAGTAAGGGGCCTTTTCCTGCTCCTCCATGTTCAGTATTGAAGGGCCTGTTTCTCCATGTCCATCACTGAAGGGCCTGTTCCTGCTCCCTCATGTCCAAAACTAAAGGGCCTGTTCCTGCTCCTCCATTTCCAGTACTGAAGGGCCTGTTCCTGCTCCAACATTTAGTACTGTACATGAGGGAACAGGAACAGTCCCTTTAGTACTGGACATGGAGGAGCAGGAACAGGCACTTCAGTACTGGACATGGAGGAACAGGTCTTTCAGTACTGGACATGGAGGAACAGGGACAGGCCCTTCAGTACTGGACATGAATAAACAGGGACAGGCCCTTCAGTACTGGACATGGAGGAACAGGCCCTTCAGTACTGGACATGGAGGAGCAGTTACAGTACTGAAGGACCTGTTCCTGCTCCCTCTTGTCCATCACTGAAGGGCCTGTTCCTGTTTCTCCATGTCCAGTACTGAAGGGCCTGTTTCTCCATGTCCAATACTGAAGGGTCTGTTCATGCTCCATTATGTCCAGTACCAAAGGGCCTGTTCCTGCTCCTCCTATTCCAGTACTGAAGGGCCTGTTCCTGCTCCCTCATGTCCATCACTGAAGGGCCTGTTACTTCTCCTTCATGTCCATGACTGAAGGGCCTGTTCCTGTTCCTCCATGTCCAGTACTAAAGGGCCTGTTCCTGTTCCTCCATGTCCAGTACTGAAGGGCCTGTTCCTGCCCCCTCATGTCCAGTACTAAAGGACCTGTTCCTGCTCCTCCATGTCCAGTCCTAAAGGGCCTGTTCCTGCTTCTCCATGTCCAATACTGAATAGCCTGTTCCTCCATGTCCAGTATTGAAGCGCCTGTTCCTCCATGTGCAGTATTGAAGGGCCTGTTCCTCCATGTCCAGTACTAAAGGGCCTGTTCCTGCTCCTCCATGTCCAGTTCTGAAGGTCCTGTTCCTCCATGTCCAGTACTGAAGGGCCTGTTTCTCCATGTCCAGTACTGAAGGGCCTATTCCTGCTCCTCCATGTCCAGTACTGAAGGGCCTGTTTGTCCATGTCCAGTACTGAAGGGCCTGTTCCTTCTCCTCCATGTCCAGTACTAAAGGGCATGTTCCTGTTTCTCCATGTCCAGTACTGAAGGGCCTGTTCCTGCTCCTCCATGTCCAGTATTGGTGGGCCTGTTTCTCCATGTCCAGTACTGAAGGGCCTGTTCCTGTTTCTCCATGTCCAGAACTGAAGGGCCTGTTCTTTCATGTGCAGTACTGAAGGGCCTGTCCCTGTTCCTCCATGTCCAGTATTGAAGGGCCTGCTCCTCCATGTCCAGTACTGAAGGGCCTGTTCCTGCTCCCTCATGTCCAGTACTAAAGGGCCTGTTCCTCAATGTCCAGTATTAAGGGGCCTGTTCCTGCTCCTCCATGTCCAGTATTGAAGGGCATGGTCCTGTTTCTCCACATCCAGTATTGAAGGGCCTGTTCCTGCCCCTCCATGTCCAGTATTGAAGGGCCTGTTTCTCAATGTACAGTACTGAAGGGCCTGTTCCTGCTCCCTCATGTCCACTACTAACGGGCCTGTTCCTCCATGTCTAGTACTAAAGGGCCTGTTCGTCCATGTCCAGTACTGAAGGGCCTGTTCCTGCTCCCTCATGTCCAGTACTAAAGGACCTGTTCCTGCTCCTCCATGTCCAATATTGGTGGGCCTGTTTCTCCATGTCCAGTACTGAAGGGCCTGTTCCTGTTTCTCCATGTCCAGAACTGAAGGGCCTGTTCTTTCATGTGCAGTACTGAAGGGCCTGTCCCTGTTCCTCCATGTCCAGTATTGAAGGGCCTGCTCCTCCATGTCCAGTACTGAAGGGCCTGTTCCTGCTCCCTCATGTCCAGTACTAAAGGGCCTGTTCCTCAATGTCCAGTATTAAGGGGCCTGTTCCTGCTCCTCCATGTCCAGTATTGAAGGGCATGGTCCTGTTTCTCCACACCCAGTATTGAAGGGCCTGTTCCTGCTCCTCCATGTCCAGTATTGAAGGGCCTGTTTCTCAATGTACAGTACTGAAGGGCCTGTTCCTGCTCCCTCATGTCCACTACTAACGGGCCTGTTCCTGCTCCTCCATTTCCAGTACTTATGGGCCTGTTCCTGCTCCCTCATGTCCAATACTAAAGGGCCTGTTCCTCCATGTCTAGTACTAAAGGGCCTGTTCATCCATGTCCAGTACTGAAGGGCCTGTTCCTGCTCCCTCATGTCCAGTACTAAATGAACTGTTCCTGCTCCTCCATGTCCAGTCCTAAAGGGCCTGTTCCTGCTTCTCCATGTCCAGTACTGAATAGCCTGTTCCTCCATGTCCAGTATTGAAGCGCCTGTTCCTCCATGTGCAGTACTGAAGGGCCTGTTCCTCCATTTGTCCAGTACTAAAGGGCCTGTTCCTCCATGTCCAGTACTGAAGGGCCTGTTCCTGCTCACTCATGTCCACTTCTTAAGGGCCTGCTCCTGCTCCTCCATGTCCAGTTCTGAAGGTCCTGCTCCTTCTCCTCCATGTCCAGTACTAAAGGGCATGTTCCTGTTTCTCCATGTCCAGTACTGAAGGGCCTGTTCCTGCTCCTCCATGTCCACTACTGAAGGGCCTGTTCCTTCTCCTCCATTTCCAGTACTGAAGGGTCTGTTCATGCTCCTCCATTTCCAGTACTGAAGGGCCTGTTACTGCTCCTCCATGTCCAATATTGATGGGCCTGTTACTGCTCCTCCATGTCCAATATTGATGGGCCTGCTCCTGTTCCTCCATGTCCAGTACTAAAGGGCATGTTCCTGTTTCTCCATGTCCAGTACTGAAGGGCCTGTTCCTTCTCCTCCATTTCCAGTACTGAAGGGCCTGTTCCTGCTCCTCCATGTCCAATATTGATGGGCCTGTTTCTCCATGTCCAGTACTGAAGGGCCTGTTCCTGTTTCTCCATGTCCAGCACTGAAGGGCCTGTTCCTGCTCCTCCATTTCCAGTACTTTTTTTTATTTTTTATTTTTTTTTATTTTTTTTTTTTATTATTTTTAAATACTTTACAGTCATTCCAATTTGCTGTTATAGAGAAAATAGAAAAGCCCAACATATCCACATGAGCAAGCAGGTGTGTTTGCGACTGTGGAAAGGAAAAACTCCCTCAACAAGGAGAAACCTTTGCAGAAACCAGACTCAGAGGTGGCGGCATTCTGCGGACCGGTTGGGGTGAGAGGATAGAGGAGAGGAGAGGAGAGGAGAGGAGAGGAGAGGAGAGGAGAGGAGAGGAGAGGAGAGGAGAGGAGAGGAGAGGAGAGGAGAGGAGAGGAGAGACAGAGAAAGGCTTGGTGAAACAAAATAAATACAAAAAATACAAAATACAAAATACATACAATACCCTTGTTAGTGCTACATACTATTTTTTTTGTTGTTTTTTGATAATACATTAACCACAGTGATCTAAATATTTTCCAACTGCCATGAGATTAAGACCAGCCTGAGCAACAACAGAACAAAAGACCTAAATAATGACAGCAATTATAACAAAAGCAAAAAGCAAAAGGACATAGAACAAAAATAAATAAATAAAACAAACAAACAAACACAACAACAACAAAAGCAAACAACAACTTGGTTTTGATAATTAACAGAACAATCTCGTCAATGAGGAGTGGAAGTGTGTGTGTGTGTGTGTGTGTGTGTGTGTGTGTGTGTGTGTGTGTGTGTGTGTGTGTGTGTGTGTGTGTGTGTGGTTTGTCCTCTGGATGTGAATGGAACTGTTGTGGGGGGGGCCGCAGCACCACCCCGGAGCCCAAGGCCACCAGGGCCGGACGCCGCCACTCCGGCACCCAGCGACCCACCGGATCCAGGGAGGCCCCGACAAACCCCCCCGGAGAGCCACGCCCCAACCCGGAAGGCACCAGATGGAGCGCGCAGAGAGGACCCCCCCCAGGCCAGAGGGGCCCACAGGAGAAGGATAAAGGGTGCAGAGCCCCGGGCCCCGACCGAGCCGCCAAGCCGGGACCGGCCAGCGCAGCGCCCCCAGGCCACGCGGGCAGGGAGCCCCCCCGGCCCCGACAGCGGAGCCCGCCGCACCCCCGGGGGCCATCCCCCCACCACCCCCCCAACCCCCGGCGGGACAGAGAAGGCCCCAGCCGCCGAGCCCCAGACCAGCCCCCCCCAGACCAGACCAGGAAGAGCGAAGGCCCAGCCAGGCCCGGCCGGATGACAGCCGCCACCCCCCCCCCCCCCCACCCCATCACCTAATCCCAGCCCACCCACACATTCACACCCAAGCATACGCATACACACACACAGACATACATACATACACACCCACACAGATACACACACCAAGCATACACATACACACACAGACATACATATCTACATATATACAGACATACGTACATACATTTATTTGGTTGGGAGGGGGGTGCCCCCCACTCCCCAGGCCGCCAGCCAGGCCCCCACCAGGCCACTACGGGATCTCGTCCTCCACCAGTCCAACTGTGAATAGGGAGGGAGAACCACTACCCAGCCCCCCCGGAGGCGCCACGCCCGAGCTAGCGTGTCCCCCGCACTCCAGCCGCACCCGCCCCGGAACACGGCGGGACCACAGCGGGAGGTGCTGGGGGGAGCCCCCACCCCCCCCTCCACCCTGTGGGGTGTTGGGTGCATGTGGATGTATGTATTTGTGTTTTGAAGAGGTGGTGCAATGTGTATGTCTAGGGTGCGGTTTAAAATTGAGGGGTAGCGGGGGCCCGGGTGTTCTACCGCTGCCCAGCGGCAGAACCCAGAAAGCCAGCTGATCCCCTCAAGACCCTGCGTGCCTAAGTGTAGTTAAAATTGTGGGCGGCGCAAAGTCGGGGGAGGGACAGACCACAGTTAAGTGGCCTGGACCCCCCACCCTAGGCCCCGTCCACTGGCCCCTATTGTTGAATGAGGTAAGGTGAGGTAGGAGGGGCTGAGAGGGAGAAGGTCCCCCCGCCGCTAGGACTTGGCCCAGCTGGACCCCCCGCGCCATCCCGCCCCACCCCGAAGTGGCCGGCCTGGAACACGGGGACCAACACCCACTCCGACAAGGCACCACAAGAGGAGCCGGACAGGAAGCCCCCCCCCACCCCACCCGACGGCCGAAGAGCAGAGTCTAAGACCCGCATGGCCCAGCACGAGCCCGGCCAGAGGCCAGCGGCTAGGGGGCGTAAACCCCCCCCCCACACTCCTCCATTTCCAGTACTGAAGGGCCTTTTCCTGCTCCTCCATGTCCAATATTGATGGGCCTGTTTCTCCATGTCCAATACTGAAGGGCCTGTTCCTGTTTCTCCATGTCCAGTTCTAAAGACCCTGTTCCTCCCTGTCCAGTACTGAAGGGTCTGTTCCTGCTCCTCCATGCCCAATATTGATGGGCCTGTTTCTCCATGTCCAGTACTGAAGGGCCTGTTAATTCTCCATCATGTCCAGTACTAAAGGTCCTGTTCCTCCATGTCCAGTACTAAAGGGCCTGTTCCTGCTGCCTCATGTCCAGTACTGAAGGGCCTGTTAATTATCCATCATGTCCAGTACTAAAGGTCCTGCTCCTCCATGTCCAGTACTAAAGGGCCTGTTCCTCCATGTGCAGTACTGAAGGTCCTGTTCCTGCTTCTCCATGTCCAGTTAAAAAGAGCCTGTTCCTCCATGTCCAGTATTGAAGGGCCTGTTCCTCCATGTCCAGCACTGAAGGGCCTGTTCCTGGTCTTCCATGTGTAGTACTGCAGTGCCTGTTTCTCCATGTCCAGCACTGAAGGGCCTGTTCCTGCTCCTCCATGTCCACTACTGAAGGGCCAGTTCCTGCTCCTCCATTTCCAATACTGAAGGGCCTGTTTGTCCATGTCCAGTACTAAAGGGCCTGTTCCTGCTCCCTCATGTTCAGTACTAAAGGGCCTGTTCCTGCTCCTCCTATTCCAGGACTGAAGGGCCTGTTCCTGCTCCCTCATGTCCAGTACTGAAGGGCCTGTTCCTGCTCCTCCATGTCCAGTAATGAAGGGCCTGCTTCTCCATGTAAAGTACTGAAGGGCCTGTTCCTGCTCCCTCATGTCCAGTACTGAAGGGCCTGTCCCTGTTCCTCCATGTCCAGTAATGAAGGGCCTGCTTCTCCATGTAAAGTACTGAAGGGCCTGTTTCTCCATGTCCAGTACTAAAGTGCCTGTTCCTGCTCCCTCATGTCCAGTACTAAAGGGCCTGTTCCTGCTCCTCCATTTCCAGTACTGAAGGGCCTGTTCCTGCTCCCTCATGTCCAGTACTGAAGGGCCTGTTTCTCCATGTCCAGTACTGAAGGGCCTGTACCTGCTCCTCCATGTCCACTACTGAAGGGCCTGTTCATGCTCCTCCATAACCAATACTGAAGGGCCTGTTACTCCATGTCCAGTACTGAAGGGCCTGTTCCTGCTCTTCCATGTCTAGTATTGTTGGGCCTGTTTCTCCATGTCCAGTACTTAAGGGCCTGTTCCTGCTCCCTCATGTCCAGTACTAAAGGGCCTGTTCCTGCTCCCTCCTGTCCAGTGCTAAAGGGCCTGTTCCTCCATGTCCAGTACCGAATGGCCTGTTCCTGCTCCTCCATGTCCAATACTGAAGGGCCTGTTCCTGCTGCTCCATAACCAATACTGAAGGGCCTGTTTCTCCTTGTCCAGTACTACAGGTCCTGTTCCTCCATTTCCATTACCGAATGGCCTGTTCCTGCTCCTCCATAACCAATTCTGAAGGGCCTGTTTCTCCATGTCCAGTACTGAAGGGCCTGTTCTGGCTCCTCCATAACCAATACTGAAGGGCCTGTTTCTCCATGTCCAGTACTGAAGGGCCTTTTCCGGCTCTCTCATGTCCAGTACTAAGGGGCCTGTTCCTGCTATTCCATGTCTAGTATTGTAGGGCCTGTTTCTCCATGTCCAGTACTGAAGGGCATGTTCCTGCTCCCTCATGTCCAGTACTGAAGGGCCTGTTTCTTCATGTCCAGTACCGAAGAGCCTGTTCCTCCATGTCCAGTACTGAAGGGCCTGTTCCTCCATGTCCGGTGCTGATGGGCCTGTTCCTGCTCCCTCATGTCCAGTACTAAAGGGACTGTTCCTGCTCCTCCATAGCCAATACTGAAGGGCCTGTTCCTCCATGTCCAGTAATGAAGGGCCTGCTTCTCCATGTAAAGTACTGAAGGGCCTGTTTCTCCATGTCCAGTACTGAAGGGCCTGTACCTGCTCCTCCATGTCCACTACTGAAGGGCCTGTTCATGCTCCTCCATAACCAACACTGAAGGGCCTGTTACTCCATGTCCAGTACTGAAGGGCCTGTTCCTGGTCCTCCATAACCAATACTGAAGTGCCTGTTTTTCCATATCCAGTATTGACGGCCATTTTCTCCATGTCCAGTACTGAAGTGCCTGTTCCTGCTCCCTCATGTCCAGTACTAAAGGGCCTGTTCCTGCTCCTCCATGTCCACTACTGAAGGGCCTGTTCCTGCTCCTCCATGTCCAATACTGAAGAGCCTGTTTCTTCATGTCCAGTACTGAAGGGCCTGCTCCTGCTCCCTCATGTTCAGTACTGAAGGGCCTGTTCCTGCTCTTCCATGTCTAGTACAGAAGGGCCTGTTTCTTCATGTCCAGTACTGAAGGGCCTGTTCCTGTTCCTCCATATCCAGTATTGAAGGGCCTGTTCCTGCTCCACCATGTCCAGTACTAAATAAGGGAGCAGGAACAGGCCCTTCAGTACTGGACATGGAGGAGCAGTTCCAATACTGAAGGGCCTGTCCCTGTTCCTCCATGTCCAGTAATGAAGGGCCTGCTTCTCCATGTAAAGTACTGAAGGGCCTGTTTCTCCATGTCCAGTACTAAAGGGCCTGTTCCTGCTCCCTCATGTCCAGTACTAAAGGGCCTGTTCCTGCTCCTCCATTTCCAGTACTGAAGGGCCTGTTCCTGCTCCCTCATGTCCAGTACTGAAGGGGCTGTTTCTCCATGTCCAGAACTGAAGGGCCTGTACCTGCTCCCTCATGTTCAGTACTAAAGGGCCTGTTCCTGCTCCTCCTATTCCAGGACTGAAGGGCCTGTTCCTGCTCCCTCATGTCCAGTACTGAAGGGCCTGTTCCTGTTCCTCCATGTCCAGTATTGAAGGGCCTGTTTCTCCATGTCCAGTATTGAAGGGCCTGTTTCTCCATGTCCAGTACTGAAGGGCCTGTTCCTGTTCCTCCATATCCAGTATTGAAGGGCCTGTTCCTGCTCCACCATGTCCAGTACTAAATAAGGGAGCAGGAACAGGCCCTTCAGTACTGGACATGGAGGAGCAGTTCCAATACTGAAGGGCCTGTCCCTGTTCCTCCATGTCCAGTAATGAAGGGCCTGCTTCTCCATGTAAAGTACTGAAGGGCCTGTTTCTCCATGTCCAGTACTAAAGGGCCTGTTCATGCTCCCTCATGTCCAGTACTGAAGGGCCTGTTTCTCCATGTCCAGTACTGAAGGGCCTGTACCTGCTCCTCCATGTCCACTACTGAAGGGCCTGTTCATGCTCCTCCATAACCAACACTGAAGGGCCTGTTACTCCATGTCCAGTACTGAAGGGCCTGTTCCTGCTCTTCCATATCTAGTATTGTTGGGCCTGTTTCTCCATGTCCAGTACTTAAGGACCTGTTCCTGCTCCCTCATGTCCAGTACTAAAGGGCCTGTTCCTGCTCCCTCCTGTCCAGTGCTAAAGGGCCTGTTCCTCCATGTCCAGTACCGAATGGCCTGTTCCTGCTCCTCCATGTCCAATACTGAAGGGCCTGTTCCTGCTGCTCCATAACCAATACTGAAGGGCCTGTTTCTCCTTGTCCAGTACTACAGGTCCTGTTCCTCCATGTCCATTACCGAATGGCCTGTTCCTGCTCCTCCATGTCCAGTATTAAAGGGCCTGTTTCTCCATGTCCAGTACTGAAGGGCCTGTTACTGCTCCCTCATGTCCAGTACTAAAGGGCCTGTTCCTGCTCCTCCATAACCAATACTGAAGGGCCTGTTTCTCCATGTCCAGTACTGAAGGGCCTGTTCCGGCTCTCTCATGTCCAGTACTAAGGGGCCTGTTCCTGCTCTTCCATGTCTAGTATTGTAGGGCCTGTTTCTCCATGTCCAGTACTGAAGGGCATGTTCCTGCTCCCTCATGTCCAGTACTGAAGGGACTGTTCCTGCTCCCTCATGTCCAGTACTAAAGGGCCTGTTCCTGCTCCTCCATGTCCACTACTGAAGGGCCTGTTCCTGCTCCTCCATGTCCAGTACTAAAGGGACTGTTCCTGCTCCTCCATAGCCAATACTGAAGGGCCTGTTTCTCCATGTCCAGTACTGAAGGGCCTGTTCCTGCTCCTCCATAACCAATACTGAAGGGCCTGTTTCTCCATGTCCAGTGCTGAAGGGCCTGTTCCTGGTCCTCCATAACCAATACTGAAGTGCCTGTTTTTCCATATCCAGTATTGACGGCCATTTTCTCCATGTCCAGTACTGAAGTGCCTGTTCCTGCTCCTCCATGTCCACTACTGAAGGGCCTGTTCCTGCTCCTCCATGTCCAATAATGAAGAGCCTGTTTCTCCATGTCCAGTACTGAAGGGCCTGTTCCTGCTCCCTCATGTTCAGTACTGAAGGGCCTGTTCCTGCTCCTCCATGTCCACTACTGAAGGGCTTGTCCCTGCTCCTCCATGTCAAGTACTGAAGGGCCTGTTCCTCCATGTCCAGAACTGAAGGGCCTGTTCCTCCAAATCCAGTATTGAAGGCCTGTTTCTCCATGTCCAGTACTGAAGGGCCTGTTCCTGCTCTCTCATGTCCAGTACTAAGGGGCCTGTTCCTGTTTCTGCATGTCCAGTACTGAAGGTCCTGCTCCCTCATGTCCACTACTGAAGGGCTTGTCCCTGCTCCTCCATGTCAAGTACTGAAGGGCCTGTTCCTCCATGTCCAGAACTGAAGGGCCTGTTCCTCCATATCCAGTATTGAAGGCCTGTTTCTCCATGTCCAGTACTGAAGGGCCTGTTCCTGCTCTCTCATGTCCAGTACTAAGGGGCCTGTTCCTGCTCTCTCATTTCCAGTACTGAGGAGCCTGTTCCTGCTCCCTCGTGTCCAGTACTAAAGGGCCTGTTCCTGTTCCTCCATGTCCAGTACTAAAGGGCCTGTTCCTGCTCCCTCATGTCCAGTACAGAAGGGCCTGTTTCTTCATGTCCAGTACTGAAGGGCCTGTTCCTGCTCCCTCATGTCCAGTACAGAAGGGCCTGTTTCTTCATGTCCAGTACTGAAGGGCCTGTTCCTGCTCCCTCATGTCCAGTACGAAAGAGCCTGTTCCTCCATGTCCAGTACTAAAGGCCATGTTCCTGTTTCTCCAAATCCAGTATTGAAGGGCCTGTTCCTGTTTCTGCATGTCCAGTACTGAAGGGCCTGCTCCGCCATGTCCACTACTGAAGGGCCTGTTCCTGCTCCTCCATGTCCAATACTGAAGAGCCTTTTTCTCCATGTCCAGTACTGAAGGGCCTGTTCCTGCTCCCTCATGTTCAGTACTGAAGGGCCTGTTCCTTTTTCTCCATGTCCAGTACTAAAGGGCCTGTTCTTTTTTCTCCATGTCCAGTACTAAAGGGCCTGTTCTTTCATGTGCAGTACTGAAGGGCCTGTTCCTGCTCCTCCATGTCCAGTACTGAAGAGCCTGTTCCTCCATGTCCAGTATTGAAGGGCCTGTTTCTCCATGTCCAGTACAGAAGGGCCTGTTACTGCTCCTTCATGTCCATTACTGAAGGGCCTGTCTTTCCATGTCCAGTACTGAAGGGCCTGTTCCTGCTCCTCCATGTCCAGTGCTGAAGAGCCTGTTCCTCCATGTCCAGTATTGAAGGGCCTGTTTCTCCATGTCCAGTACTGAAGGGCCTGTTCCTGCTCCTCCATGCCCAATATTGATGGGCCTGTTTCTCCATGTCCAGTACTGAAAGGCCTGTTCCTCCATGTCCAGTACTAAAGGGCCTGTTCCTCCATGTGCAGTACTGAAGGTCCTGTTCCTGCTTCTCCATGTCCAGTTAAAAAGAACCTGTTCCTCCATGTCCAGTACTGAAGGGCCTGGTCCTGTTTCTCCATGTCCAGTGCTGAAGGGCCTGTTCCTGCTCCTCCATGTCCACTACTGAAGGGCCTGTTCCTGCTCCTCCATTTCCAATACTGAAGGGCCTGTTTCTCCATGTCCAGTACTAAAGGGCCTGTTCCTGCTCCCTCATGTTCAGTACTAAAGGGCCTGTTCCTGCTCCTCCTATTCCAGGACTGAAGGGCCTGTTCCTGCTCCCTCATGTCCAGTACTGAAGGGCCTGTTCCTGTTCCTCCATGTCCAGTATTGAAGGGCCTGTTTATCCATGTACAGTATTGAAGGGCCTGTTTCTCCATGTCCAGTACTGAAGGGCCTGTTCATGTTCCTCCATATCCAGTATTGAAGGGCCTGTTCCTGCTCCATCATGTCCAGTACTAAATAAGGGAGCAGGAACAGGCCCTTCAATACTGGACATGGAGAAACAGGCCCTTCAGTATTGGACATGGAGGAGCAGTTCCAATACTGAAGGGCCTGTCCCTGTTCCTCCATGTCCAGTATTGAAGGGCCTGCTTCTCCATATAAAGTAATGAAGGGCCTGTTCCTGCTCCCTCATGTCCAGTACTAAAGCGCCTGTTCCTGCTCTTCCATGTCCAATACTGAAGGGCCTGTTCCTGTTTCTCAATGTCCAGTACCGAAGGGCCTGTTCCTGCTCCTCCATACCCAGTACTGAAGGGCCTGTTCCTGTTTCTGCATTTCCAGTACTAAAGGGCCTGTTCCTGCTCCCTCATGTCCAGTACTCAAGAGCCTGTTCCTGTTCCTCCATGTCTAGTACTGAAGTGCCTGTTTCTCCATATCCAGTATTGAAGGGCCTGTTCCTGCTCCTCCATGTCCAGTACTAAAGGTCCTGTTTCTCCATATCCAGAATTGAAGGGCCTGTTCCTGCTCCTCCATGTCCAATACTAAAGGTCCTGTTTCTCCATGTCCAGTGCCGAAGGGCCTGTTCCTTCTCTCTCATGTCCAGTACTAAAGGTCCTGTTTCTCCATGTCCAGTACTGAAGGGTCTGTTTCTGTTTCTCCATGTCCAGTACTGAAGTGCCTGTTCCTGCTCCTCCATGTCCAGTACTAAAGGTCCTGTTTCTCCATGTCCAGTACTAAAGGGCCTGTTCCTGTTCCTCCATGTCCAGTACTGAAGGGCCTGTTACTGCTCCCTCATGTCCAGTACTGAAGGGCCTATTCATCCATGTCCAGTACTGAAGGGCCTGTTTCTCCTTGTCCAGTACTAAAGGTCCTGTTTCTCCACGTCCAGCACTGAAGGGCCTGTTGCTGCTCCTCCATGTCCAGCACTGAAGGGCCTGTTTCTCCATATCCAGTATTGAAGGGCCTGTTCCTGCTCCTCCATGTCTAGTACCGAAGGGCCTGTTCCTGTTTCTGCATGTCCAATACTAAAGGGCCTGTTCCTGCTCCCTCATGTCCAGAACTAAAGGGCCTGTTCCTGTTTCTCCAGGTCCAGTACTGAACGGCCTGTTACTGCTCCCTCATGTCCAGTACTGAAGGGCCTGGTCCTGTTCCTCCATGTCCAGTACTGAAGAGCCTGTTTCTCCATATCCAGTACTGAAGGGCCTGTTCCTGCTCCCTCATATCCACTACTTAAGGGTCTGTTCCTGCTCCTCCATGTCCAGTACTGAAGGGCCTGTTCCGTTTTCTGCATGTCCAGTACTGAAGGGCCTGTTCCAACATGTCCAGTTCTAAATGCCATGCTCCTGTTTCTCCATATCCAGTATTGAGGGCCTGTTCCTGTTTCTGCATGTCCAGTACTGAAGGGCCTGTTCCTGCTCCCTCATGTCCAGTACTGAAGAGCCTGTTCCCTCATGTCCACTACTGAAGGGCCTGTTCCTGTTCCTCCATGTCCAGTACTGAAGGGACTGTTCCGTTTTCTGCATGTCCAGTACTGAAGGGCCTGTTCCTGCTGCCTCATGTCCAGTACTGAAGGGCCTGTTACTTTTCCTCCATGTCCAATACTAAGGGGCCTGTTCCTGCTCCTCCATGTCCAGTACAGAAGGGCCTGTTCCTGTTTCTGCATGTCCAGTACTGAAGGTCCTGCTCCCTCATGTCCACTACTGAAGGGCCTGTTCCTCCATGTCCCTAACTGAAGGGCCTGTTCCTCCATGTCCAGTACTGAAGGGCCTGTTCCTGCTCCTCCATGTCCAGTACTGAAGGGCCTGTTCCTGCTTTCTCATGTCCAGTACTAAGGGGGCTGTTCCTGCTCTCTCATTTCCAGTACTGAAGGGCCTGTTCCTGCTCCCTCATGTCCTGTACTAAAGGGCCTATTCCTGCTCCTCCATGTCCAGTACTAAAGGGCCTGTTCCTGCTCCCTCGTGTCCAGTACTAAAGAGCCTGTTCCTCCATGTGCAGTACTGAAGGTCCTGTTCCTGCTTCTCAATGTCCAGTTAAAAAGAGCCTGTTCCTCCATGTCCAGTATTGAAGGGCCTGTTCCTCCATGTCCAGCACTGAAGGGCCTGTTCCTGGTCTTCCATGTGTAGTACTGCAGTGCCTATTTCTCCATGTCCAGTACTGAAGGGCCTGTTCCTGCTCCTCCATGTCCACTACTGAAGGGCCAGTTCCTGCTCCTCCATTTCCAGTACTGAAGGGCCTGTTTGTCCATGTCCAGTACTAAAGGGCCTGTTCTTTCATGTGCAGTACTGAAGGGCCTGTTCCTGCTCCTCCATGTCCAGTACTGAAGAGCCTGTTCCTCCATGTCCAGTATTGAAGGGCCTGTTTCTCCATGTCCAGTACAGAAGGGCCTGTTACTGCTCCTTCATGTCCATTACTGAAGGGCCTGTTTTTCCATGTCCAGTACTGAAGGGCCTGTTCCTGCTCCTCCATGTCCAGTACTGAAGAGCCTGTTCCTCCATGTCCAGTATTGAAGGGCCTGTTTCTCCATGTCCAGTACTGAAGGGCCCGTTCCTGCTCCTCCATGCCCAATATTGATGGGCCTGTTTCTCCATGTCCAGTACTGAAAGGCCTGTTCCTCCATGTCCAGTACTAAAGGGCCTGTTCCTCCATGTGCAGTACTGAAGGTCCTGTTCCTGCTTCTCCATGTCCAGTTAAAAAGAACCTGTTCCTCCATGTCCAGTACTGAAGGGCCTGGTCCTGTTTCTCCATGTCCAGTGCTGAAGGGCCTGTTCCTGCTCCTCCATGTCCACTACTGAAGGGCCTGTTCCTGCTCCTCCTATTCCAGGACTGAAGGGCCTGTTCCTGCTCCCTCATGTCCAGTACTGAAGGGCCTGTTCCTGTTCCTCCATGTCCAGTATTGAAGGGCCTGTTTATCCATGTACAGTATTGAAGGGCCTGTTTCTCCATGTCCAGTACTGAAGGGCCTGTTCATGTTCCTCCATATCCAGTATTGAAGGGCCTGTTCCTGCTCCATCATGTCCAGTACTAAATAAGGGAGCAGGAACAGGCCCTTCAATACTGGACATGGAGAAACAGGCCCTTCAGTATTCGACATGGAGGAGCAGTTCCAATACTGAAGGGCCTGTCCCTGTTCCTCCATGTCCAGTATTGAAGGGCCTGCTTCTCCATATAAAGTAATGAAGGGCCTGTTCCTGCTCCCTCATGTCCAGTACTAAAGCGCCTGTTCCTGCTCTTCCATGTCCAATACTGAAGGGCCTGTTCCTGTTTCTCAATGTCCAGTACCGAAGGGGCTGTTCCTGCTCCTCCATACCCAGTACTGAAGGGCCTGTTCCTGTTTCTGCATTTCCAGTACTAAAGGGCCTGTTCCTGCTCCCTCATGTCCAGTACTCAAGAGCCTGTTCCTGTTCCTCCATGTCTAGTACTGAAGTGCCTGTTTCTCCATATCCAGTATTGAAGGGCCTGTTCCTGCTCCTCCATGTCCAGTACTAAAGGTCCTGTTTCTCCATATCCAGAATTCAAGGGCCTGTTCCTGCTCCTCCATGTCCAATACTAAAGGTCCTGTTTCTCCATGTCCAGTGCCGAAGGGCCTGTTCCTTCTCTCTCATGTCCAGTACTAAAGGTCCTGTTTCTCCATGTCCAGTACTGAAGGGTCTGTTTCTGTTTCTCCATGTCCAGTACTGAAGTGCCTGTTCCTGCTCCTCCATGTCCAGTACTAAAGGTCCTGTTTCTCCATGTCCAGTACTAAAGGGCCTGTTCCTGTTCCTCCATGTCCAGTACTGAAGGGCCTGTTACTGCTCCCTCATGTCCAGTACTGAAGGGCCTATTCATCCATGTCCAGTACTGAAGGGCCTGTTTCTCCTTGTCCAGTACTAAAGGTCCTGTTTCTCCACGTCCAGCACTGAAGGGCCTGTTGCTGCTCCTCCATGTCCAGCACTGAAGGGCCTGTTTCTCCATATCCAGTATTGAAGGGCCTGTTCCTGCTCCTCCATGTCTAGTACCGAAGGGCCTGTTCCTGTTTCTGCATGTCCAATACTAAAGGGCCTGTTCCTGCTCCCTCATGTCCAGAACTAAAGGGCCTGTTCCTGTTTCTCCAGGTCCAGTACTGAACGGCCTGTTACTGCTCCCTCATGTCCAGTACTGAAGGGCCTGGTCCTGTTCCTCCATGTCCAGTACTGAAGAGCCTGTTTCTCCATATCCAGTACTGAAGGGCCTGTTCCTGCTCCCTCATATCCACTACTTAAGGGTCTGTTCCTGCTCCTCCATGTCCAGTACTGAAGGGCCTGTTCCGTTTTCTGCATGTCCAGTACTGAAGGGCCTGTTCCAACATGTCCAGTTCTAAATGCCATGCTCCTGTTTCTCCATATCCAGTATTGAGGGCCTGTTCCTGTTTCTGCATGTCCAGTACTGAAGGGCCTGTTCCTGCTCCCTCATGTCCAGTACTGAAGAGCCTGTTCCCTCATGTCCACTACTGAAGGGCCTGTTCCTGTTCCTCCATGTCCAGTACTGAAGGGACTGTTCCGTTTTCTGCATGTCCAGTACTGAAGGGCCTGTTCCTGCTGCCTCATGTCCAGTACTGAAGGGCCTGTTACTTTTCCTCCATGTCCAATACTAAGGGGCCTGTTCCTGCTCCTCCATGTCCAGTACTGAAGGGCCTGTTCCTGTTTCTGCATGTCCAGTACTGAAGGTCCTGCTCCCTCATGTCCACTACTGAAGGGCCTGTTCCTCCATGTCCCTAACTGAAGGGCCTGTTCCTCCATGTCCAGTACTGAAGGGCCTGTTCCTGCTCCTCCATGTCCAGTACTGAAGGGCCTGTTCCTGCTTTCTCATGTCCAGTACTAAGGGGGCTGTTCCTGCTCCCTCATGTCCTGTACTAAAGGGCCTATTCCTGCTCCTCCATGTCCAGTACTAAAGGGCCTGTTCCTGCTCCCTCGTGTCCAGTACTAAAGAGCCTGTTCCTCCATGTGCAGTACTGAAGGTCCTGTTCCTGCTTCTCCATGTCCAGTTAAAAAGAGCCTGTTCCTCCATGTCCAGTATTGAAGGGCCTGTTCCTCCATGTCCAGCACTGAAGGGCCTGTTCCTGGTCTTCCATGTGTAGTACTGCAGTGCCTATTTCTCCATGTCCAGTACTGAAGGGCCTGTACCTGCTCCTCCATGTCCACTACTGAAGGGCCAGTTCCTGCTCCTCCATTTCCAGTACTGAAGGGCCTGTTTGTCCATGTCCAGTACTAAAGGGCCTGTTCCTGCTTCCTCATGTTCAGTACTAAAGGGCCTGTTCCTGCTCCTCCTATTCCAGGACTGAAGGGCCTGTTCCTGCTCCCTCATGTCCAGTACTGAAGGGCCTGTTCCTGTTCCTCCATGTCCAGTATTGAAGGGCCTGTTTCTCCATGTAAAGTACTGAAGGGCCTGTTTGTCCATGTCCAGTACTAAAGGGCCTGTTCCTGCTCCCTCATGTCCAGTACTGAAAGGCCTGTCCCTGTTCCTCCATGTCCAGTATTAAAGGGCCTGTTTCTCCATGTCCAGTACTGAAGGGCCTGTTACTGCTCCCTCATGTCCAGTACTAAAGGGCCTGTTCCTGCTCCTCCATAACCAATTCTGAAGGGCCTGTTTCTCCATGTCCAGTACTGAAGGGCCTGTTCCTGCTCTCTCATGTTCAGTACTAAGGGGCCTGTTCCTGCTCTTCCATGTCTAGTATTGAAGGGCCTGTTTCTCCATGTCCAGTACTGAAGGGCCTGTTCCTGCTCCCTCATGTCCAGTACTGAAGGGCCTGTCCCTGTTCCTCCATGTCCAGTAATGAAGGGCCTGCTTCTCCATGTAAAGTACTGAAGGGCCTGTTTCTCCATGTCCAGTACTAAAGGGCCTGTTCCTGCTCCCTCATGTCCAGTACTAAAGGGCCTGTTCCTGCTCCTCCATTTCCAGTACTGAAGGGCCTGTTCCTGCTCCCTCATGTCCAGTACTGAAGGGCCTGTTTCTCCATGTCCAGTACTGAAGGGCCTGTACCTGCTCCTCCATGTCCACTACTGAAGGGCCTGTTCATGCTCCTCCATAACCAATACTGAAGGGCCTGTTACTCCATGTCCAGTACTGAAGGGCCTGTTCCTGCTCTTCCATGTCTAGTATTGTTGGGCCTGTTTCTCCATGTCAAGTACTTAAGGGCCTGTTCCTGCTCCCTCATGTCCAGTACTAAAGGGCCTGTTCCTGCTCCCTCCTGTCCAGTGCTAAAGGGCCTGTTCCTCCATGTCCAGTACCGAATGGCCTGTTCCTGCTCCTCCATGTCCAATACTGAAGGGCCTGTTTCTCCTTGTCCAGTACTACAGGTCCTGTTCCTCCATGTCCATTACCGAATGGCCTGTTCCTGCTCCTCCATGTCCAGTATTAAAGGGCCTGTTTCTCCATGTCCAGTACTGAAGGGCCTGTTCCTGCTCTTCCATGTCTAGTATTGTTGGGCCTGTTTCTCCATGTCCAGTACTTAAGGGCCTGTTCCTGCTCCCTCATGTCCAGTACTAAAGGGCCTGTTCCTGCTCCCTCCTGTCCAGTGCTAAAGGGCCTGTTCCTCCATGTCCAGTACCGAATGGCCTGTTCCTGCTGCTCCATAACCAATACTGAAGGGCCTGTTTCTCCTTGTCCAGTACTACAGGTCCTGTTCCTCCATGTCCATTACCGAATGGCCTGTTCCTGCTCCTCCATGTCCAGTATTAAAGGGCCTGTTTCTCCATGTCCAGTACTGAAGGGCCTGTTACTGCTCCCTCATGTCCAGTACTAAAGGGCCTGTTCCTGCTGCTCCATAACCAATACTGAAGGGCCTGTTTCTCCTTGTCCAGTACTACAGGTCCTGTTCCTCCATGTCCATTACCGAATGGCCTGTTCCTGCTCCTCCATGTCCAGTATTAAAGGGCCTGTTTCTCCATGTCCAGTACTGAAGGGCCTGTTAATGCTCCCTCATGTCCAGTACTAAAGGGCCTGTTCCTGCTCCCTCATGTCCAGTACTGAAGGGCCTTTTTCTCCATGTCCAGTACTGAAGGGCCTGTTCATGCTCCTCCATAACCAATACTGAAGGGCCTGTTACTCCATGTCCAGTACTGAAGGGCCTGTTCCTGCTCTTCCATGTCTAGTATTGTTGGGCCTGTTTCTCCATGTCCAGTACTTAAGGGCCTGTTCCTGCTCCCTCATGTCCAGTACTAAAGGGCCTGTTCCTGCTCCCTCCTGTCCAGTGCTAAAGGGCCTGTTCCTCCATGTCCAGTACCGAATGGCCTGTTCCTGCTCCTCCATGTCCAATACTGAAGGGCCTGTTCCTGCTGCTCCATAACCAATACTGAAGGGCCTGTTTCTCCTTGTCCAGTACTACAGGTCCTGTTCCTCCATGTCCATTACCGAATGGCCTGTTCCTGCTCCTCCATGTCCAATACTGAAGGGCCTGTTCCTGCTCCTCCATAACCAATTCTGAAGGGCCTGTTTCTCCATGTCCAGTACTGAAGGGCCTGTTCCTGCTCCTCCATGTCAAGTACTGAAGGGCCTGTTCCTGCTCCTCCATGTCCAGAACTGAAGGGCCTGTTTGTCCATGTCCAGTACTGAAGGGCCTGTTCCTGTTTCTCCATGTCCAGTACTAAAGGGCCTGTTCCTGTTCCTCCATGTCCAGTACTAAAGGGCCTGTTCCTGCTCCTCCATGTCCAGTACTAAAGGGCCTGTTCCTGCACCTCCATGTCCATACTGAAGGGTATGTTCCTGTTCCTCCATGTACAGTACTAAAGGGCCTGTTCCTGCTCCTCCATGTCCAGTTCTAAAGGGCCTGTTCCTACTCCTCCATGTCCAATACTGAAGGGCCTGTTCCTGCTCCTCCATGTCCATGACTGAAGGGCCTGTTCCTGTTCCCTCATGTCCTGTACTGAAGGGCCTGTTCCTGCTCTTCCATGTCTAGTAGAGAAGTGCCTGCTCCTCCATGTCCAGTACTAAAGGGCCTGTTCCTGCTCCTCCTATTCCAGTACTGAAGGGCCTGTTCCTGTTCCCTCATGTCCAGTACTAAAGGCCCTGTTTCTCCATGTCCAGTACTAAAGGGCCTGTTCCTGCTTCCATGTGTAGTCCTGAAGTGTCTGTTTCTCCATGTCCAGTACTGAAGGGCCTGTTCCTGCTCCTCCTATTCCAGTACTGAAGGGCCTGTTTGTCCATGTCCAGTACTGAAGGGCCTGTTCCTGTTCCTCCATTTCCAGTATTGAAGGGCCTGTTTCTCCATGTCCAGTACTGAAGGGCCTGTTCCTACATGTCCAGTACTGAAGGGCCTGTTCCTCCATGTCCAGTCCTAAAGGGCATGTTACTGTTTCTCCATGTCCAGCACTGAAGGGCCTGTTCCTGCTCCTCCATGTCCACTACTGAAGGGCCTGTGCCTGCTCCTCCATGTCCAATACTGAAGGGCCTTTTTCTCCATGTCCAGTACTGAAGGGCCTTTTCCTGCTCCCTCATGTCCTGTACTAAAGGGCCTGTTCCTGCTCCTCCATGTCCAATACTGAAGGGCCTGTTTCTCCATGTCCAGTACTAAAGGGCCTGTTCCTGCTCCCTCATGTCCATTACTAAAGGGCCTGTTCCTACTCCTCCTATTCCAGGACTGAAGGGCCTGTTCCTGCTCCCTCATGTCCAGTACTGAAGGGCCTGTTCCTGCTCCTCCATGTCCAATACTAAAGGTCCTGTTTCTCCAAGTCCAGTGCCGAACGGCCTGTTCCTGCTCCCTCATGTCCAGTACTAAAGGGCCTGTTCCTGCTCCTCCATGTCCAGTACTGAAGGGCCTGTTCCTGCTCCTCCATGTCCAATACTGAAGGGCCTGTTTCTCCATGTCCAGTATTGAAGGGCCTGTTCCTCCATGTCCAGTACTACAGGGCATGTTCCTGTTTCTCCATGTCCAGTACTGAAGGGCCTGTTTCTCCATATCCAGTATTTAAGGGCCTGTTCCTGCTCCTCCATGTCCAATACTAAAGGTCCTGTTTCTCCATGTCCAGTACTACAGCGCATGTTCCTGCTCCACCATGTCCAGTACTAAACGGCCTGTTCCTGCTCCTCCTATTCCAGTACTGAAGGGCCTGTTCCTCCATGTCCAGTACTGAAGGGCCTGTTACTGCTCCCTCATGTCGAGTACTGAAGGGCCTGTTTCTCCATGTCCAGTACTAAAGGGCCTGTTCCTGCTCCTCCATTTCCAGTACTAAAGGGCCTGTTTCTCCATGTCCAATACTAAGGGGCCTGTTCCTGCTTCTCCATGTCTAGTACCGAAGGGCCTGTTCCTGCTCCTCCATGTCCAGTACTGAAGGGCCTGTTCCTGTTCCTCCATTTCCAGTATTGAAGGGCCTGTTTCTCCATGTCCAGTATTGAAGGGCCTGTTCCTTCTCTCTCATGTCCAGTACTAAAGGGCCTGTTCCTGCTCTTCCATGTCTAGTACTGAAGGTCCTGTTCCTGTTTCTGCATGTCCAGTACTGAAGGTCCTGCTCCCTCATGTCCAGTACTAAAGGGCCTGTTCCTCCCTGTCCAGTACTGAAGGGCCTGTTCCTCCATGTCCAGTACTGAAGGGCCTGTTTCTTCATGTTCAGTACTGAAGGGCCTGTTCCTGCTCCCTCATGTCCAGTACTGAAGAGCCTGTTCCTCCATGTCCTGTACTAAAGGCCATGTTCCTGCTTCTCCTATTCCAGGACTGAAGAGCCTGTTCCTGCATGTCCTGTACTAAAGGCCATGTTCCTTCTCCTCCATGTCCAGTATTGAAGCGCCTGTTACTGCTCTCTCATGTCCAGTACTAAAGGTCCTGTTTCTCCATGTTCAGTACTGAAGGGCCTGTTCCTGGTCCTCCATGTCCAGTACTGAAGGAGCTGTTTCTGCTCCCTCATGTAGAGTACTGAAGGGCCTGTTTCTCCATGTCCAGTACTGAAGGGTCTGTTTCTCCATGTCCAGTACTGAAGGAGCTGTTTCTGCTCCCTCATGTAGAGTACTGAAGGGCCTGTTTCTCCATGTCCAGTACTGAAGGGCCTGTTCCTGCTCCTCCATGTCCAGTTCTGAAGGGCCTGTTACTGCTCCCTCAAGTCCAGTACTGAAGGGCCTGGTCCTGTTCCTCCATGTCCAGTACTGAAGGGCCTGTTTCTCCATGTCCAGTACTGAAGGGCCTGTTCCTGTTCCCTCATGTCCAGTACTGAAGGCCCTGTTTCTCCATGTCTAGTACTGAAGGGCCTGTTCCTGCTCCTCCATGTCCACTACTGAATGGCCTGTTCCTGCTCCTCCATAACCAATACTGAAGGGCCTGTTTCTCCATGTCCAGTACTGAAGAGCCTGTTCCTGCTCCCTCATGTCCAGTACTAAAGGGCCTGTTCCTGCTCCTCCATGTCCAGTACTAAAGGGCCTGTTCCTGCTCCCTCGTGTCCAGTACTAAAGAGCCTGTTCCTGTTCCTCCATGTCCAGTACTATAGGGCCTGTTCCTGCTCCTCCATGTCCACTACTGAAGGGCCTGTTCCTGCTCCTCCATGTCCAATACTGAAGAGCCTGTTTCTCCATGTCCAGCACTGAAGGGCCTGTTCCTGCTCCTCCATGTCCACTGCTGAAGGGCCTGTTCCTGCTCCTCCATGTCCAATACTGAAGGGCCTGTTTCTCCATGTCCAGTACTGAAGGGCCTGTTCCTGCTCCCTCATGTCCTGTACTAAAGGGCCTGTTCCTGCTCCCTCATGTCCAGTACTGAAGGGCCTGTTCCTGCTTCTCCCATTCCAGTACTAAAGGTCCTGTTTCTCCATATCCACTGCCGAAGGGCCTGTTCCTGCTCCTCCATGTCTAATACTGAAGGGCCTGTTTCTCCATGTCCAGTACTGAAGGGCCTGTTCCTGCGCCCTCATGTCCATTACTAAAGGGCCTGTTCCTGCTCCTCCATGTACAGTACTGAAGGGCCTGTTCCTGTTTCTCCATGTCCAGTACTGATGTTCCTGTTCCTGTTTCTCCATGTCCAGTACTGAAGGGCCTGTTTCTCCATATCCAGTATTAAAGGGCCTGTTCCTAATCCTCCATGTCCAATACTAAAGGTCCTGTTTCTCCATGTCCAGTGCCGAAGTGCCTGTTTCTCCATGTCCAGAACTGAAGGGCCGGTTCCTGCTCCTCCATTTCAAGTACTAAAGGGCCTGTTTCTCCATGTCCAATACTAAGGGGCCTGTTCCTGCTCCTCCATCTCTAGTACCGAAGGGCCTGTTCCTGTTTCTGCATGTCCAGTACTAAAGGGCCTGTTCCTATTCCCTCATGTCCAGTACTAAAGGGCCTGTTCCTGTTTCTCCATGTCCAGTACTGAACGGCCTGTTACTGCTCCCTCATGTCCAGTACTGAAGAGCCTGTTTCTCCATGTCCAGTTCTGAAGGTCCTGTTCCTGCTCCCTCATATCCAGTACTGATGGGCCTGTTCCTCCATGTCCAGTACTGAAGGGCCTGTTTCTCCATGTCCAGTATTGAAGGGCCTGTTTCTCCATGTCATGTACTGAAGGGCCTGTTCCTGTTCCTCCATGTCCAATACTAAAGGGCCTGTTCCTGTTCGTCCATGTCCAGTATTGAAAGGCCTGTTTCTCCATGTCCAGTATTGAAGGGCCTGTTTCTCCATGTCATGTATTGAAGGGCCTGTTCCTGTTCCTCCATGTCCAATACTAAAGGGCCTGTTCCTGCTCCTCCATGTCTAGTTCCGAAGGGCCTGTTCCTGTTTCTGCATGTCCAGTACTAAAGGGCCTGTTCCTGCTCCCTCATGTCCAGTACTAAAGGACCTGTTCCTGTTTCTCCATGTCCAGTACTAAAGGGCCTGTTCCTGCTCCCTCATGTCCAGTACTGAAGGTCCTGTCCCTGTTCCCTCATGTCCAGTACTGAAGGGCATGTTCCTGTTTCTCCATGTCCAGTACTGAAGGGCCTGTTCCTGCTCCTCCATATCCAGTGCTGAAGGGCCTGTTTGTCCATGTCCAGTACTGAAGGGCCTATTCCTGTTCCTCCATGTCCAGTATTGAAGGGCCTGTTTCTCCATGTCCAGTATTGAAGGGCCTGTTCCTGCTCCTCCATGTCCAATACTAAAGGTCCTGTTTCTCCATGTCCAGTATTGAAGGGCCTGTTCCTGCTCTTCCATGTCTAGTACTGAAGTGCCTGTTTCTCCATGTCCAGTACTGAAGGGCCTGTTCCTGCTCCACCATGTCCAGTACTAAAGGGCCTGTTCCTGCTCCTGCTTTTCCAGTACTGAAGGGCCTGTTCCTGTGCCCTGATGTCATGCACTGAAGGGCCTGTTCCTCCATGTCCAGTACTGAAGGGCCTGTTACTGCTCCCTCATGTCCAGCACTAAAGGGCCTGTTTCTCCATGTCCAATACTAAGGGGCCTGTACCTGCTCCTCCATGTCTCGTACCGAAGAGCCTGTTCCTGCTCCTCCATGTCCAGTACTGAAGGGCCTGTTCCTGCTCCTCCATGTCCAGTACTGAAGGGCCTGTTTGTCCATGTCCAGTACTGAAGGGCCTGTTCCTGTTCCTCCATATCCAGTATTGAAGGGCCTGTTTCTCCATGTCCAGTATTGAAGGGCCTGTTCCTCCATGTCCAGTACTAAAGGGCCTGTTCCTCCATGTCCAGGACTGACGGGCCTGTTCCTGTTCCTCCATGTCTAGTACTGAAGTGCCTGTTCCCTCATGTCCAGTACTAAAGGGCCTGTTTCTGCTCCCTCATGTACAGTACTAAAGGGCCTGTTCCTGCTCCTCCATGTCCAGTACTGAAGGGCCTGTTTCTCCATATCCATATTGAAGGGCCCGTTCCTGTTTCTCCATGTCCAGTACTGATGTTCCTGTTCCTGTTTCTCCATGTCCAGTACTGAAGGGCCTGTTTCTCCATGTTCAGTACTGAAGGGCCTGTTCCTGCTCCTCCATGTCCAGTACTGAAGGGTCTGTTTCTCCATGTCCAGTACTGAAGGAGCTGTTTCTGCTCCCTCATGTAGAGTACTGAAGGGCCTGTTTCTCCATGTCCAGTACTAAAGGACCTGTTCCTGCTCCTCCATTTCCAGTACTAAAGGGCCTGTTTCTCCATGTCCAATACTAAGGGGCTGTTCCTGCTCCTCCATGTCCAGTTCTGAAGGGCCTGTTACTGCTCCCTCAAGTCCAGTACTGAAGGGCCTGGTCCTGTTCCTCCATGTCCAGTACTGAAGGGCCTGTTTCTCCATGTCCAGTACTGAAGGGCCTGTTCCTGTTCCCTCATGTCCAGTACTGAAGGCCCTGTTTCTCCATGTCCAGTACTGAAGGGCCTATTCCTGTTCCCTCATGTCTAGTACTGAATGCCCTGTTTCTCCATGTCCACTACTGAATGGCCTGTTCCTGCTCCTCCATAACCAATACTGAAGGGCCTGTTTCTCCATGTCCAGTACTGAAGAGCCTGTTCCTGCTCCCTCATGTCCAGTACTAAAGGGCCTGTTCCTGCTCCTCCATGTCCAGTACTAAAGGGCCTGTTCCTGCTCCCTCGTGTCCAGTACTAAAGAGCCTGTTCCTGTTCCTCCATGTCCAGTACTAAAGGGCCTGTTCCTGCTCCTCCATGTCCACTACTGAAGGGCCTGTTCCTGCTCCTCCATGTCCAATACTGAAGAGCCTGTTTCTCCATGTCCAGCACTGAAGGGCCTGTTCCTGCTCCTCCATGTCCACTGCTGAAGGGCCTGTTCCTGCTCCTCCATGTCCAATACTGAAGGGCCTGTTTCTCCATGTCCAGTACTGAAGGGCCTGTTCCTGCTCCCTCATGTCCTGTACTAAAGGGCCTGTTCCTGCTCCCTCATGTCCAGTACTGAAGGGCCTGTTCCTGCTTCTCCCATTCCAGTACTAAAGGTCCTGTTTCTCCATATCCACTGCCGAAGGGCCTGTTCCTGCTCCTCCATGTCTAATAATGAAGGGCCTGTTTCTCCATGTCCAGTACTGAAGGGCCTGTTCCTGCGCCCTCATGTCCATTACTAAAGGGCCTGTTCCTGCTCCTCCATGTACAGTACTGAAGGGCCTGTTCCTGTTTCTCCATGTCCAGTACTGATGTTCCTGTTCCTGTTTCTCCATGTCCAGTACTGAAGGGCCTGTTTCTCCATATCCAGTATTGAAGGGCCTGTTCCTAATCCTCCATGTCCAATACTAAAGGTCCTGTTTCTCCATGTCCAGTGCCGAAGTGCCTGTTTCTCCATGTCCAGAACTGAAGGGCCGGTTCCTGCTCCTCCATGTCCAGTACTAAAGGGCCTGTTCCTGCTCCTCCTATTCCAGTACTGAAGTGCCTGTTCCTGTGCCCTCATGTCGAGTACTGAAGGGCCTGTTCCTGTGCCCTCATGTCGAGTACTGAAGGGCCTGTTTCTCCATGTCCAGTACTAAAGGGCCTGTTCCTGCTCCTCCATTTCAAGTACTAAAGGGCCTGATTCTCCATGTCCAATACTAAGGGGCCTGTTCCTGCTCCTCCATGTCTAGTACCGAAGGGCCTGTTCCTGTTTCTGCATGTCCAGTACTAAAGGGCCTGTTCCTGCTCCCTCATGTCCAGAACTGAAGGGCCTGTTTGTCCATGTCCAGTACTGAAGGGCCTGTTCCTGTTCCTCCATGTCCAGTATTGAAGGGCCTGTTTCTCCATGTCTAGTATTGAAGGGCCTGTTCCTCCATGTCCAGTACTAAAGGGCATGTTCCTGTTTCTCCATGTCTAGTACTGAAGTGCCTGTTTCTCCATGTCCAGAACTGAAGGGCCAGTTCCTGCTCCTCCATGTCCAGTACTAAAGGGCCTGTTCCTGCTCCTCCTATTCCAGTACTGAAGGGCCTGTTCCTGTGCCCTCATGTCGAGTACTGAAGGGCCTGTTTCTCCATGTCCAGTACTACAGGGCATGTTCCTGTTTCTCCATGTCCAGTACTGAAGGGCCTGCTCCTCCATGTCCAGTACTGAAGGGCCTGTTCCTGTTCCCTCATGTCCTGTACTGAAGGGCCTGTTCCTGCTCTTCCATGTCTAGTACTGAAGTGCCTGTTTCTCCATGTCCAGTACTGAAGGGCCTGTTCCTGCTCCACCATGTCCAGTACTAAAGGGCCTGTTCCTGCTCCTGCTTTTCCAGTACTGAAGGGCCTGTTCCTGTGCCCTGATGTCATGCACTGAAGGGCCTGTTCCTCCATGTCCAGTACTGAAGGGCCTGTTACTGCTCCCTCATGTCCAGCACTAAAGGGCCTGTTTCTCCATGTCCAATACTAAGGGGCCTGTAACTGCTCCTCCATGTCTAGTACCGAAGAGCCTGTTCCTGCTCCTCCATGTCCAGTACTGAAGGGCCTGTTCCTGCTCCTCCATGTCCAGTACTGAAGGGCCTGTTTGTCCATGTCCAGTACTGAAGGGCCTGTTCCTGTTCCTCCATTTCCAGTATTGAAGGGCCTGTTTCTCCATGTCCAGTATTGAAGGGCCTGTTCCTCCATGTCCAGTACTAAAGGGCCTGTTCCTCCATGTCCAGGACTGACGGGCCTGTTCCTGTTCCTCCATGTCTAGTACTGAAGTGCCTGTTCCCTCATGTCCAGTACTAAAGGGCCTGTTTCTGCTCCCTCATGTACAGTACTAAAGGGCCTGTTCCTGCTCCTCCATGTCCAGTACTGAAGGGCCTGTTTCTCCATGTTCAGTACTGAAGGGCCTGTTCCTGCTCCTCCATGTCCAGTACTGAAGGGTCTGTTTCTCCATGTCCAGTACTGAAGGAGCTGTTTCTGCTCCCTCATGTAGAGTACTGAAGGGCCTGTTTCTCCATGTCCAGTACTAAAGGACCTGTTCCTGCTCCTCCATTTCCAGTACTAAAGGGCCTGTTTCTCCATGTCCAATACTAAAGGGCCTGTTCCTGCTCCTCCATGTACAGTACTGAAGGGCCTGTTCCTGTTTCTCCATGTCCAGTACTGATGTTCCTGTTCCTGTTTCTCCATGTCCAGTACTGAAGGGCCTGTTTCTCCATATCCAGTATTGAAGGGCCTGTTCCTAATCCTCCATGTCCAATACTAAAGGTCCTGTTTCTCCATGTCCAGTGCCGAAGTGCCTGTTTCTCCATGTCCAGAACTGAAGGGCCGGTTCCTGCTCCTCCATGTCCAGTACTAAAGGGCCTGTTCCTGCTCCTCCTATTCCAGTACTGAAGGGCCTGTTCCTGTGCCCTCATGTCGAGTACTGAAGGGCCTGTTCCTGTGCCCTCATGTCGAGTACTGAAGGGCCTGTTTCTCCATGTCCAGTACTAAAGGGCCTGTTCCTGCTCCTCCATTTCAAGTACTAAAGGGCCTGATTCTCCATGTCCAATACTAAGGGGCCTGTTCCTGCTCCTCCATGTCTAGTACCGAAGGGCCTGTTCCTGTTTCTGCATGTCCAGTACTAAAGGGCCTGTTCCTGCTCCCTCATGTCCAGAACTGAAGGGCCTGTTTGTCCATGTCCAGTACTGAAGGGCCTGTTCCTGTTCCTCCATGTCCAGTATTGAAGGGCCTGTTTCTCCATGTCTAGTATTGAAGGGCCTGTTCCTCCATGTCCAGTACTAAAGGGCATGTTCCTGTTTCTCCATGTCTAGTACTGAAGTGCCTGTTTCTCAAAGTCCAGAACTGAAGGGCCAGTTCCTGCTCCTCCATGTCCAGTACTAAAGGGCCTGTTCCTGCTCCTCCTATTCCAGTACTGAAGGGCCTGTTCCTGTGCCCTCATGTCGAGTACTGAAGGGCCTGTTTCTCCATGTCCAGTACTAAAGGGCCTGTTCCTGCTCCTCCATTTCAAGTACTAAAGGGCCTGTTTCTCCATGTCCAATACTAAGGGGCCTGTTCCTGCTCCTCCATCTCTAGTACCGAAGGGCCTGTTCCTGTTTCTGCATGTCCAGTACTAAAGGGCCTGTTCCTGTTTCTCCATGTCCAGTACTGAACGGCCTGTTACTGCTCCCTCATGTCCAGTACTGAAGAGCCTGTTTCTCCATGTCCAGTACTGAAGGTCCTGTTCCTGCTCCCTCATATCCAGTACTGATGGGCCTGTTCCTCCATGTCCAGTACTGATGGGCCTGTTCCTCCATGTCCAGTATTGAAGGGCCTGTTTCTCCATGTCATGTACTGAAGGGCCTGTTCCTGTTCCTCCATGTCCAATACTAAAGGGCCTGTTCCTGTTCGTCCATGTCCAGTATTGAAGGGCCTGTTTCTCCATGTCCAGTATTGAAGGGCCTGTTTCTCCATGTCATGTACTGAAGGGCCTGTTCCTGTTCCTCCATGTCCAATACTAAAGGGCCTGTTCCTGCTCCTCCATGTCTAGTTCCGAAGGGCCTGTTCCTGTTTCTGCATGTCCAGTACTAAAGGGCCTGTTCCTGCTCCCTCATGTCCAGTACTAAAGGACCTGTTCCTGTTTCTCCATGTCCAGTACTAAAGGGCCTGTTCCTGCTCCCTCATGTCCAGTACTGAAGGTCCTGTTCCTGTTCCCTCATGTCCAGTACTGAAGGGCATGTTCCTGTTTCTCCATGTCCAGTACTGAAGGGCCTGTTCCTGCTCCTCCATATCCAGTGCTGAAGGGCCTGTTTGTCCATGTCCAGTACTGAAGGGCCTATTCCTGTTCCTCCATGTCCAGTATTGAAGGGCCTGTTTCTCCATGTCCAGTATTGAAGGGCCTGTTCCTGCTCCTCCATGTCCAATACTAAAGGTCCTGTTTCTCCATGTCCAGTATTGAAGGGCCTGTTCCTCCATGTCCAGTACTACAGGGCATGTTCCTGTTTCTCCATGTCCAGTACTGAAGGGCCTGCTCCTCCATGTCCAGTACTGAAGGGCCTGTTCCTGTTCCCTCATGTCCTGTACTGAAGGGCCTGTTCCTGCTCTTCCATGTCTAGTACTGAAGTGCCTGTTTCTCCATGTCCAGTACTGAAGGGCCTGTTCCTGCTCCACCATGTCCAGTACTAAAGGGCCTGTTCCTGCTCCTGCTTTTCCAGTACTGAAGGGCCTGTTCCTGTGCCCTGATGTCATGCACTGAAGGGCCTGTTCCTCCATGTCCAGTACTGAAGGGCCTGTTACTGCTCCCTCATGTCCAGTACTAAAGGGCCTGTTTCTCCATGTCCAATACTAAGGGGCCTGTAACTGCTCCTCCATGTCTAGTACCGAAGAGCCTGTTCCTGCTCCTCCATGTCCAGTACTGAAGGGCCTGTTCCTGCTCCTCCATGTCCAGTACTGAAGGGCCTGTTTGTCCATGTCCAGTACTGAAGGGCCTGTTCCTGTTCCTCCATTTCCAGTATTGAAGGGCCTGTTTCTCCATGTCCAGTATTGAAGGGCCTGTTCCTCCATGTCCAGTACTAAAGGGCCTGTTCCTCCATGTCCAGGACTGACGGGCCTGTTCCTGTTCCTCCATGTCTAGTACTGAAGTGCCTGTTCCCTCATGTCCAGTACTAAAGGGCCTGTTTCTGCTCCCTCATGTACAGTACTAAAGGGCCTGTTCCTGCTCCTCCATGTCCAGTACTGAAGGGCCTGTTTCTCCTTATCCATATTGAAGGGCCCGTTCCTGTTTCTCCATGTCCAGTACTGATGTTCCTGTTCCTGCTCCTCCATGTCCAATACTAAAGGTCCTGTTTCTCCATGTCCAGTGCCGAAGGGCCTGTTCCTCCATGTCCAGTACTGAAGGGCCTGTTCCTTTTCATCCAGGTCCAGTACTAAAGGGCATGTTCCTGTTTCTCCATGTCCAGTACTGAAGGGCCTGTTCCTCTCCTCCATATCCAGTACTGAAGGGCCTGTTTGTCCATGTCCCGTACTGAAGGGCCTGTTCCTGTTCCTCCATGTCCAGTATTGAAGGGCCTGTTTCTCCATGTCCAGTATTGAAGGGCCTGTTCCTGTTCCTCCATTTCAAGTACTAAAGGGCCTGATTCTCCATGTCCAATACTAAGGGGCCTGTTCCTGCTCCTCCATGTCTAGTACCGAAGGGCCTGTTCCTGTTTCTGCATGTCCAGTACTAAAGGGCCTGTTCCTGCTCCCTCATGTCCAGAACTGAAGGGCCTGTTTGTCCATGTCCAGTACTGAAGGGCCTGTTCCTGTTCCTCCATGTCCAGTATTGAAGGGCCTGTTTCTCCATGTCTAGTATTGAAGGGCCTGTTCCTCCATGTCCAGTACTAAAGGGCATGTTCCTGTTTCTCCATGTCTAGTACTGAAGTGCCTGTTTCTCCATGTCCAGAACTGAAGGGCCAGTTCCTGCTCCTCCATGTCCAGTACTAAAGGGCCTGTTCCTGCTCCTCCTATTCCAGTACTGAAGGGCCTGTTCCTGTGCCCTCATGTCGAGTACTGAAGGGCCTGTTTCTCCATGTCCAGTACTACAGGGCATGTTCCTGTTTCTCCATGTCCAGTACTGAAGGGCCTGCTCCTCCATGTCCAGTACTGAAGGGCCTGTTCCTGTTCCCTCTATTCCTGTACTGAAGGGCCTGTTCCTGCTCTTCCATGTCTAGTACTGAAGTGCCTGTTTCTCCATGTCCAGTACTGAAGGGCCTGTTCCTGCTCCACCATGTCCAGTACTAAAGGGCCTGTTCCTGCTCCTGCTTTTCCAGTACTGAAGGGCCTGTTCCTGTGCCCTGATGTCATGCACTGAAGGGCCTGTTCCTCCATGTCCAGTACTGAAGGGCCTGTTACTGCTCCCTCATGTCCAGCACTAAAGGGCCTGTTTCTCCATGTCCAATACTAAGGGGCCTGTAACTGCTCCTCCATGTCTAGTACCGAAGAGCCTGTTCCTGCTCCTCCATGTCCAGTACTGAAGGGCCTGTTCCTGCTCCTCCATGTCCAGTACTGAAGGGCCTGTTTGTCCATGTCCAGTACTGAAGGGCCTGTTCCTGTTCCTCCATTTCCAGTATTGAAGGGCCTGTTTCTCCATGTCCAGTATTGAAGGGCCTGTTCCTCCATGTCCAGTACTAAAGGGCCTGTTCCTCCATGTCCAGGACTGACGGGCCTGTTCCTGTTCCTCCATGTCTAGTACTGAAGTGCCTGTTCCCTCATGTCCAGTACTAAAGGGCCTGTTTCTGCTCCCTCATGTACAGTACTAAAGGGCCTGTTCCTGCTCCTCCATGTCCAGTACTGAAGGGCCTGTTTCTCCATGTTCAGTACTGAAGGGCCTGTTCCTGCTCCTCCATGTCCAGTACTGAAGGGTCTGTTTCTCCATGTCCAGTACTGAAGGAGCTGTTTATGCTCCCTTATGTAGAGTACTGAAGGGCCTGTTTCTCCATGTCCAGTACTAAAGGACCTGTTCCTGCTCCTCCATTTCCAGTACTAAAGGGCCTGTTTCTCCATGTCCAATACTAAAGGGCCTGTTCCTGCTCCTCCATGTACAGTACTGAAGGGCCTGTTCCTGTTTCTCCATGTCCAGTACTGATGTTCCTGTTCCTGTTTCTCCATGTCCAGTACTGAAGGGCCTGTTTCTCCATATCCAGTATTGAAGGGCCTGTTCCTAATCCTCCATGTCCAATACTAAAGGTCCTGTTTCTCCATGTCCAGTGCCGAAGTTCCTGTTTCTCCATGTCCAGAACTGAAGGGCCGGTTCCTGCTCCTCCATGTCCAGTACTAAAGGGCCTGTTCCTGCTCCTCCTATTCCAGTACTGAAGGGCCTGTTCCTGTGCCCTCATGTCGAGTACTGAAGGGCCTGTTCCTGTGCCCTCATGTCGAGTACTGAAGGGCCTGTTCCTCCATGTCCAGTACTAAAGGGCATGTTCCTGTTTCTCCATGTCTAGTACTGAAGTGCCTGTTTCTCAAAGTCCAGAACTGAAGGGCCAGTTCCTGCTCCTCCATGTCCAGTACTAAAGGGCCTGTTCCTGCTCCTCCTATTCCAGTACTGAAGGGCCTGTTCCTGTGCCCTCATGTCGAGTACTGAAGGGCCTGTTTCTCCATGTCCAGTACTAAAGGGCCTGTTCCTGCTCCTCCATTTCAAGTACTAAAGGGCCTGTTTCTCCATGTCCAATACTAAGGGGCCTGTTCCTGCTCCTCCATCTCTAGTACCGAAGGGCCTGTTCCTGTTTCTGCATGTCCAGTACTAAAGGGCCTGTTCCTGTTTCTCCATGTCCAGTACTGAACGGCCTGTTACTGCTCCCTCATGTCCAGTACTGAAGAGCCTGTTTCTCCATGTCCAGTACTGAAGGTCCTGTTCCTGCTCCCTCATATCCAGTACTGATGGGCCTGTTCCTCCATGTCCAGTACTGATGGGCCTGTTCCTCCATGTCCAGTATTGAAGGGCCTGTTTCTCCATGTCATGTACTGAAGGGCCTGTTCCTGTTCCTCCATGTCCAATACTAAAGGGCCTGTTCCTGTTCGTCCATGTCCAATACTAAAGGGCCTGTTCCTGCTCCTCCATGTCTAGTTCCGAAGGGCCTGTTCCTGTTTCTGCATGTCCAGTACTAAAGGGCCTGTTCCTGCTCCCTCATGTCCAGTACTAAAGGACCTGTTCCTGTTTCTCCATGTCCAGTACTAAAGGGCCTGTTCCTGCTCCCTCATGTCCAGTACTGAAGGTCCTGTTCCTGTTCCCTCATGTCCAGTACTGAAGGGCATGTTCCTGTTTCTCCATGTCCAGTACTGAAGGGCCTGTTCCTGCTCCTCCATATCCAGTGCTGAAGGGCCTGTTTGTCCATGTCCAATACTAAAGGGCCTGTTCCTGTTCGTCCATGTCCAATACTAAAGGGCCTGTTCCTGCTCCTCCATGTCTAGTTCCGAAGGGCCTGTTCCTGTTTCTGCATGTCCAGTACTAAAGGGCCTGTTCCTGCTCCCTCATGTCCAGTACTAAAGGACCTGTTCCTGTTTCTCCATGTCCAGTACTAAAGGGCCTGTTCCTGCTCCCTCATGTCCAGTACTGAAGGTCCTGTTCCTGTTCCCTCATGTCCAGTACTGAAGGGCATGTTCCTGTTTCTCCATGTCCAGTACTGAAGGGCCTGTTCCTGCTCCTCCATATCCAGTGCTGAAGGGCCTGTTTGTCCATGTCCAGTACTGAAGGGCCTATTCCTGTTCCTCCATGTCCAGTATTGAAGGGCCTGTTTCTCCATGTCCAGTATTGAAGGGCCTGTTCCTGCTCCTCCATGTCCAATACTAAAGGTCCTGTTTCTCCATGTCCAGTATTGAAGGGCCTGTTCCTCCATGTCCAGTACTACAGGGCATGTTCCTGTTTCTCCATGTCCAGTACTGAAGGGCCTGCTCCTCCATGTCCAGTACTGAAGGGCCTGTTCCTGTTCCCTCATGTCCTGTACTGAAGGGCCTGTTCCTGCTCTTCCATGTCTAGTACTGAAGTGCCTGTTTCTCCATGTCCAGTACTGAAGGGCCTGTTCCTGCTCCACCATGTCCAGTACTAAAGGGCCTGTTCCTGCTCCTGCTTTTCCAGTACTGAAGGGCCTGTTCCTGTGCCCTGATGTCATGCACTGAAGGGCCTGTTCCTCCATGTCCAGTACTGAAGGGCCTGTTACTGCTCCCTCATGTCCAGTACTAAAGGGCCTGTTTCTCCATGTCCAATACTAAGGGGCCTGTAACTGCTCCTCCATGTCTAGTACCGAAGAGCCTGTTCCTGCTCCTCCATGTCCAGTACTGAAGGGCCTGTTCCTGCTCCTCCATGTCCAGTACTGAAGGGCCTGTTTGTCCATGTCCAGTACTGAAGGGCCTGTTCCTGTTCCTCCATTTCCAGTATTGAAGGGCCTGTTTCTCCATGTCCAGTATTGAAGGGCCTGTTCCTCCATGTCCAGTACTAAAGGGCCTGTTCCTCCATGTCCAGGACTGACGGGCCTGTTCCTGTTCCTCCATGTCTAGTACTGAAGTGCCTGTTCCCTCATGTCCAGTACTAAAGGGCCTGTTTCTGCTCCCTCATGTACAGTACTAAAGGGCCTGTTCCTGCTCCTCCATGTCCAGTACTGAAGGGCCTGTTTCTCCATATCCATATTGAAGGGCCCGTTCCTGTTTCTCCATGTCCAGTACTGATGTTCCTGTTCCTGCTCCTCCATGTCCAATACTAAAGGTCCTGTTTCTCCATGTCCAGTGCCGAAGGGCCTGTTCCTCCATGTCCAGTACTGAAGGGCCTGTTCCTTTTCATCCAGGTCCAGTACTAAAGGGCATGTTCCTGTTTCTCCATGTCCAGTACTGAAGGGCCTGTTCCTCTCCTCCATATCCAGTACTGAAGGGCCTGTTTGTCCATGTCCCGTACTGAAGGGCCTGTTCCTGTTCCTCCATGTCCAGTATTGAAGGGCCTGTTTCTCCATGTCCAGTATTGAAGGGCCTGTTCCTGTTCCTCCATGTCCAGTACTGAAGGGTCTGTTCCTGTTCCTCCATGTCCAGTACTAAAGGGCCTGTTCCTGCTCCTCCATGTCCAGTACTGAACGGCCTGTTACTGCTCCTCCATGTCCAGTAATGAAGGGCCTGTTCCTGTTCCTCCATGTCCAGTACTGAAGGGCCTGTTCCTTCTCCTCCATGTCCAGTACTGAAGGGCCTATTTGTCCATGTCCAGTACTGAAGGGCCTGTTCCTGTTCCTCCATGTCCAGTATTGAAGGGCCTGTTCCTCTATGTCCAGGACTGAAGGGCCTGTTCCTGTTCCTCCATGTCCAGCACTGAAGGGCCTGTTCCTGGTCTTCCATGTCTAGTACTGAAGTGCCTGTTCCCTCATGTCCAGTACTAAAGGGCCTGTTTCTGCTCCCCCATGTCCAGTACTAAAGGGCCTGTTCCTGCTCCTCCATGTCCAGTACTGAAGGGCCTGTTTCTCCATATCCAGTATTGAAGAGCCTGTTCCTGTTTCTCCATGTCCAGTACTGATGTTCCTGTTCCTGCTCCTCCATGTCCAATACTAAAGGTCCTGTTTCTCCATGTCCAGTGCCGAAGGGCCTGTTCCTCCGTGTCCAGTACTAAAGGGCATGTTCCTGTTTCTCCATGTCCAGTACTGAAGGGCCTGTTCCTGCTCCTCCATGTCCAGTACTGAAGGGCCTGTTTGTCCATGTCCAGTACTGAAGGGCCTGTTCCTGTTTCTCCATGTCCAGTACTAAAGGGCCTGTTCCTGCTCCTCGATGTCCAGTACTAAAGGGCCTGTTCCTGCTCCTCCATGTCCACTACTGAAGGGTCTGTTCCTGCTCCTCCATGTCCAATACTGAAGGGCCTGTTCCTGCTCCTCCATGTCCATGACTGAAGGGCCTGTTCCTGTTCCCTCATGTCCTGTACTGATGGGCCTGTTCCTGCTCCTCCATGTCCAGTACTAAAGGGCCTGTTCCTGCTCCTCCTATTCCAGTACTGAAGGGCCTGTTCCTGTTCCCTCATGTCCAGTACTGAAGGGCCTGTTCCTGTTCCCTCATGTCCAGTACTAAAGGTCCTGTTTCTCCATGTCCAGTACTGAAGGGCCTGTTCCTGCTTCCATGTCTAGTCCTGAAGTGTCTGTTTCTCCATGTCCAGTACTGAAGGGCCTGTTCCTGCTCCTCCTATTCCAGTACTGAACGGCCTGTTCCTGTTTCCTCATGTACAGGACTAAATGAGGGAGCAGGAACAGGCCCTTCAGTACTGGACATGGAGAAACAGGCCCTTCAGTATTGAACATGGAGGAGCAGTTCCAGTACTGAAGGGCCTGTCCCTGTTCCTCCATGTCCAGTATTGAAGGGGCCGGTTTCTCCATGTAAAGTACTGAAGGGCCTGGTCCTGCTCCCTCATGTCCAGTACTAAAGGGCCTGTTACTGCTCATTAGTGTCCAGTACTAAAGGGCCTGTTCTTCTATGTCAAGTACTGAAGGCCCTGTTCCTCCATGTCCCGTACTGAAGGGCCTGTTCCTGTTCCTCAATGTCCAGTATTGAAGGGCCTGTTTCTCCATGTCCAGTATTGAAGGGCCTGTTCCTGTTCCTCCATGTCCAGTACTGAAGGGTCTGTTCCTGTTCCTCCATGTCCAGTACTAAAGGGCCTGTTCCTGCTCCTCCATGTCCAGTACTGAACGGCCTGTTACTGCTCCTCCATGTCCAGTAATGAAGGGCCTGTTCCTGTTCCTCCATGTCCAGTACTGAAGGGCCTGTTCCTTCTCCTCCATGTCCAGTACTGAAGGGCCTATTTGTCCATGTCCAGTACTGAAGGGCCTGTTCCTGTTCCTCCATGTCCAGTATTGAAGGGCCTGTTCCTCTATGTCCAGGACTGAAGGGCCTGTTCCTGTTCCTCCATGTCCAGCACTGAAGGGCCTGTTCCTGGTCTTCCATGTCTAGTACTGAAGTGCCTGTTCCCTCATGTCCAGTACTAAAGGGCCTGTTTCTGCTCCCCCATGTCCAGTACTAAAGGGCCTGTTCCTGCTCCTCCATGTCCAGTACTGAAGGGCCTGTTTCTCCATATCCAGTATTGAAGAGCCTGTTCCTGTTTCTCCATGTCCAGTACTGATGTTCCTGTTCCTGCTCCTCCATGTCCAATACTAAAGGTCCTGTTTCTCCATGTCCAGTGCCGAAGGGCCTGTTCCTCCGTGTCCAGTACTGAAGGGCCTGTTTGTCCATGTCCAGTACTGAAGGGCCTGTTCCTGTTCCTCCGGGTCCAGTACTAAAGGGCATGTTCCTGTTTCTCCATGTCCAGTACTGAAGGGCCTGTTCCTGCTCCTCCATGTCCAGTACTGAAGGGCCTGTTTGTCCATGTCCAGTACTGAAGGGCCTGTTCCTGTTTCTCCATGTCCAGTACTAAAAGGCCTGTTCCTGCTCCTCGATGTCCAGTACTAAAGGGCCTGTTCCTGCTCCTCCATGTCCACTACTGAAGGGTCTGTTCCTGCTCCTCCATGTCCAATACTGAAGGGCCTGTTCCTGCTCCTCCATGTCCATGACTGAAGGGCCTGTTCCTGTTCCCTCATGTCCTGTACTGAAGGGCCTGTTCCTGCTCCTCCATGTCCAGTACTAAAGGGCCTGTTCCTGCTCCTCCTATTCCAGTACTGAAGGGCCTGTTCCTGTTCCCTCATGTCCAGTACTGAAGGGCCTGTTCCTGTTCCCTCATGTCCAGTACTAAAGGTCCTGTTTCTCCATGTCCAGTACTGAAGGGCCTGTTCCTGCTTCCATGTCTAGTCCTGAAGTGTCTGTTTCTCCATGTCCAGTTCTGAAGGGCCTGTTCCTGCTCCTCCTATTCCAGTACTGAAGGGCCTGTTCCTGTTTCCTCATGTACAGGACTAAATGAGGGAGCAGGAACAGGCCCTTCAGTACTGGACATGGAGAAACAGGCCCTTCAGTATTGAACATGGAGGAGCAGTTCCAGTACTGAAGGGCCTGTCCCTGTTCCTCCATGTCCAGTATTGAAGGGCCGGTTTCTCCATGTAAAGTACTGAAGGGCCTGGTCCTGCTCCCTCATGTCCAGTACTAAAGGGCCTGTTACTGCTCATTAGTGTCCAGTACTAAAGGGCCTGTTCTTCTATGTCAAGTACTGAAGGCCCTGTTCCTCCATGTCCAGTACAGAAGGGCCTGTTACTGCTCATTAGTGTCCAGTACTGAAGGGCCTGTTCCTCCCTGTCAAATACTGAAGGGCCTGTTTCTCCATGTCCAGTACTAAAGGGCCTGTTCCTGCTCCCTCGTGTCCAGTACTAATGGGCCTGTTCCTGCTCCTCCATGTCCAGAACTGAATGGCCTGTTTGTCCATGTCCAGTACTGAAGGGCCTGTTCCTGTTTCTCCATGTCCAGTATTGAAGGGCATGTTCCTCCATGTCCAGTACTGAAGGGTCTGTTCCTGTTCCTCCATGTCCAGTACTAAAGGGCCTGTTCCTGCTCCTCCATGTCCAGTACTAAAGGGCCTGATCCTGCTCCTCCATGTCCAGTACTAAAGGGCCTGTTCCTGCTCCTCCATTTCCAGTACTAAAGGGCCTGTTCCTGTTCCCTCATGTACTGGAGGGCCTGTTCCTGCTCTTCCATGTCTAGTACTGAAGTGCCTGTTTCTCCATGTCCAGTACTGAAGGGCCTGTTCCTGCTCCTCCATGTCCAATACTAAAGGGCCTGTTCCTGCTCCTCCTATTCCAGTACTGAAGGGCCTGTTCCTGTTCCCTCATGTCCAGTACTAAAGGTCCTGTTTATCCATGTCCAGTACTTAAGGTCCTGTTTCTCCATGTCCAGTACTGAAGGGCCTGTTCCTGCTTCCATGTCTTGTCCTGAAGTGTCTGTTTCTCCATGTCCAGTACTGAAGGGCCTGTTCCTGCTCCTCCTATTCCAGTACTGAAGGGCCTGTTCCTGTTTCCTCATGTACAGGACTAAATGAGGGAGCAGGAACAGGCCCTTCAGTACTGGACATGGAGAAACAGGCCCTTCAGTATTGAACATGGAGGAGCAGTTCCAGTACTGAAGGGCCTGTCCCTGTTCCTCCATGTCCAGTATTGAAGGGCCGGTTTCTCCATGTAAAGTACTGAAGGGCCTGGTCCTGCTCCCTCATGTCCAGTACTAAAGAGCCTGTTACTGCTCATTAGTGTCCAGTACTAAAGGGCCTGTTCTTCTATGTCAAGTACTGAAGGCCCTGTTCCTCCATGTCCAGTACAGAAGGGCCTGTTACTGCTCATTAGTGTCCAGTACTGAAGGCCCTGTTCCTCCCTGTCCAGTACTGAAGGGCCTGTTCCTCCCTGTCCAGTACTGAAGGGCCTGTTCCTCCATGTCCAGTACTGAAGGGCCTGTTACTGCTCCTTCATGTCCAGTACTAAATGGCCTGTTTCTCCATGCCCAGTACTGAAAGGCCTGTTCCTCCATGTCCAATACTGAAGGGCCTGTTTCTCCATGTCCAGTACTAAAGGGCCTGTTCCTGCTCCCTCGTGTCCAGTACTAATGGGCCTGTTCCTGCTCCTCCATGTCCAGAACTGAATGGCCTGTTTGTCCATGTCCAGTACTGAAGGGCCTGTTCCTGTTTCTCCATGTCCAGTATTGAAGGGCATGTTCCTCCATGTCCAGTACTGAAGGGTCTGTTCCTGTTCCTCCATGTCCAGTACTAAAGGGCCTGTTCCTGCTCCTCCATGTCCAGTACTAAAGGGCCTCTTCCTGCTCCTCCATGTCCAGTACTAAAGGGCCTGTTCCTGCTCCTCCATTTCCAGTACTAAAGGGCCTGTTCCTGTTCCCTCATGTACTGGAGGGCCTGGTCCTGCTCTTCCATGTCTAGTACTGAAGTGCCTGTTTCTCCATGTCCAGTACTGAAGGGCCTGTTCCTGTTTCTCCATGTCCAGTACTGAAGGGCCTATTCCTGCTCCTCCATGTCCAATACTAAATGGCCTGTTCCTGCTCCTCCTATTCCAGTACTGAAGGGCCTGTTCCTGTTAACTCGTGTCCAGTACTAAAGGTCCTGTTTCTCCATGTCCAGTACTTAAGGTCCTGTTTCTCCATGTCCAGTACTGAAGGGCCTGTTCCTGCTTCCATGTCTAGTCCTGAAGTGCCTGTTTCTCCATGTCCAGTACTGAAGGGCCTGTTCCTGCTCCTCCTATTCCAGTACTGAAGGGCCTGTTCCTGTTTCCTCATGTACAGTACTAAATGAGGGAGCAGGAACAGGCCCTTCAGTACTGGACATGGAGAAACAGGCCCTTCAGTATTGAACATGGAGGAGCAGTTCCAGTACTGAAGGGCCTGTTCCTGTTCCTCCATGTCCAGTATTGAAGGGCCTGTTCCTCCATGTCCAGTACTGAAGGGCCTGTTCCTACATGTCCAGTACTGAAGGGCCTGTTCCTGCTCCTCCACGTCCAGTGTTGAAGGGCCTTTTTCTCTATGTAAAGTACTAAAGGGCCTGTTCCTGCTCCCTCATGTCCAGCACTGAAGGGCCTGTTCCTTCTCTCTCATGTCCAGTACTAAAGGGCCTGTTCCTGCTCTTCCATGTCCAATACTGAAGGGCCTGTTCCTGTTTCTCCATGTCCAGTACTGAAGGTCCTGTTCCTGTTTCGTCATGTCCAGTACTGAAGGTCCTGCTCCCTCATGTCCAGTACTAAAGGGCCTGTTCCTCCCTGTCCAGTACTGAGGGGCCTGTTTCTTCATGTTCGGTACTGAAGGGCCTGTTCCTGCTCCTCCATGTTCAGTACTAAAGGGGCTGTTCCTGCTCCATCATGTCCAGTACTGAAGGTCCTGTTCCTGGTCTTCCATGTCTAGTACTGAAGTGCCTGTTCCCTCATGTCCAGTACTAAAGGGCCTGTTTCTGCTCCCTCATGTCCAGTACTAAATGGCCTGTTCCTGTTTCTCCATGTCCAGCACTGAAGGGCCTGTTCCTTCTCCTCCATGTCCACTACTGAAGGGCCTGAGCCTGCTCATCCATGTCGAATACTGAAGGGCCTGTTTCTCCATGTCCAGTACTGAAGGGCCTGTTTCTGCTCCCTCGTGTCCTGTACTAAAGGGCCTGTTCCTGCTCCCTCATGTCCAGTACTAAAGGGCCTGTTCCTGCTCCTGCTTTTCCAGTGCTGAAGGGCCTGTTCCTGTGCCCTGATGTCATGCACTGAAGGGCCTGTTCCTCCATGTCCAGTACTGAAGGGCCTGTTACTGCTCCCTCATGTTAAGTACTAAAGGGCCTGTTTCTCCATGTCCAATACTAAGGGACCTGTTCCTGCTCCTCCATGTCTAGTACCGAAGGGCCTGTTCCTGTTTTTGCATGTCCAGTACTGAAGGGCCTGTTCCTGCTCCTCCATTTCCAGTATTGAAGGGCCTGTTTCTCCATGTCCAGTATTGAAGGGCCTGTTCCTCCATGTCCAGTAATAAAGGGCATGTTCCTGTTTCTCCATGTCCAGTACTGAAGGGCCTGCTCCTCCATGTCCAGTACTGAAGGGCCTGTTCCTATTCCCTCATGTCCTGTACTGAAGGGCCTGTTCCTGCTCTTCCATGTCTAGTACTGAAGTGCCTGTTTCTCCATGTCCAGTACTGAAGGGCCTGTTCCTGCTCCACCATGTCCAGTACTAAAGGGCCTGTTCCTGCTCCTGCTTTTCCAGTACTGAAGGGCCTGTTCCTGTGCCCTGATGTCATGCACTGAAGGGCCTTTTCCTCCGTGTCCAGTACTGAAGGGCCTGTTACTGCTCCCTCATGTCCAGTACTAAAGGGCCTGTTTCTCCATGTCCAATACTAAGGGGCCTGTAACTGCTACTCCATGTCTAGTACCGAAGGGCCTGTTCCTGTTCCTCCATTTCCAGTATTGAAGGGCCTGTTTCTCCATGTCCAGTATTGAAGGGCCTGTTACTGCTCCTCCATGTCCAGTACTGAAGTGCCTGTTCCTGTTCCTCCATGTCCAGTACTGAAGGGCCTGTTCCTTCTCCTCCATGTCCAGTACTGAAGGGCCTGTTCCTGCTCCTCCATGTCCAGTACTGAAGGGCCTATTTGTCCATGTCCAGTACTGAAGGGCCTGTTCCTGTTCCTCCATGTCCAGTATTGAAGGGCCTGTTCCTCCATGTCCAGGACTGAAGGGCCTGTTCCTGTTCCTCCATGTCCAGCACTGAAGGGCCTGTTCCTGGTCTTCCATGTCTAGTACTGAAGTGCCTGTTCCCTCATGTCCAGTACTAAAGGGCCTGTTTCTGCTCCCCCATGTCCAGTACTAAAGGGCCTGTTCCTGCTCCTCCATGTCCAGTACTGAAGGTCCTGTTTATCCATATCCAGTATTGAAGAGCCTGTTCCTGTTTGTCCATGTCCAGTACTGATGTTCCTGGTCCTGCTACTCCATGTCCAATACTAAAGGTCCTGTTTCTCCATGTCCAGTACTGAAGGGCCTGTTCCTCCATGTCCAGTACTGAAGGGCCTGTTCCTCCATGTCCAGTACTAAAGGGCATGTTCCTGTTTCTCCATGTCCAGTACTGAAGGGCCTGTTCCTGCTCCTCCATGTCCAGTACTGAAGGGCCTGTTTGTCCATGTCCAGTACTGAAGGGCCTGTTCCTGTTTCTCGATGTCCAGTACTAAAGGGCCTGTTCCTGCTCCTCGATGTCCAGTACTAAAGGGCCTGTTCCTGCTCCTCCATGTCCACTACTGAAGGGTCTGTTCCTGCTCCTCCATGTCCAATACTGAAGGGCCTGTTCCTGCTCCTCCATGTCCATAACTGAAGGGCCTGTTCCTGTTCCCTCATGTCCTGTACTGAAGGGCCTGTTCCTGCTCTTCCATGTCTAGTACTGAAGTGCCTGTTTCTCCATGTCCAGTACTGAAGGGCGTGCTCCTGCTCCTCCATGTCCAGTACTAAAGGGCCTGTTCCTGCTCCTCCAATTCCAGTACTGAAGGGCCTGTTCCTGTTCCCTCATGTCCAGTACTAAAGGTCCTGTTTCTCCATGTCCAGTACTGAAGGGCCTGTTCCTGCTTCCATGTCTAGTCCTGAAGTGTCTGTTTCTCCATGTCCAGTACTGAAGGGCCTGTTCCTGCTCCTCCTATTCCAGTACTGAAGGGCCTGTTCCTGTTTCCTCATGTACAGGACTAAATGAGGGAGCAGGAACAGACCCTTCAGTACTGGACATGGAGAAACAGGCCCTTCAGTATTGAACATGGAGGAGCAGTTCCAGTACTGAAGGGCCTGTCCCTGTTCCTCCATGTCCAGTACTAAAGGGCCTGTTACTGCTCATTAGTGTCCAGTACTAAAGGGCCTGTTCTTCTATGTCAAGTACTGAAGGCCCTGTTCCTCCATGTCCAGTACAGAAGGGCCTGTTACTGCTCATTAGTGTCCAGTACTGAAGGCCCTGTTCCTCCCTGTCCAATACTGAAGGGCCTGTTCCTCCCTGTCCAGTACTGAAGGGCCTGTTCCTCCATGTCCAGTACTGAAGGGCCTGTTACTGCTCCTTCATGTCCAGTACTAAATGGCCTGTTTCTCCATGCCCAGTACTGAAAGGCCTGTTCCTCCATGTCCAATACTGAAGGGCCTGTTTCTCCATGTCCAGTACTAAAGGGCCTGTTCCTGCTCCCTCGTGTCCAGTACTAATGGGCCTGTTCCTGCTCCTCCATGTCCAGAACTGAATGGCCTGTTCCTGTTTCTCCATGTCCAGTATTGAAGGGCATGTTCCTCCATGTCCAGTACTGAAGGGTCTGTTCCTGTTCCTCCATGTCCAGTACTAAAGGGTCTGTTCCTGCTCCTCCATGTCCAGTACTGAAGGTCCTGTTCCTGCTCCTCCATGTCCAGTACTAAAGGGCCTGTTCCTGCTCCTCCATTTCCAGCACTAAAGGGCCTGTTCATGCTCCTCCATTTCCAGTACTAAAGGGCCTGTTCCTGTTCCCTCATGTACTGGAGGGCCTGTTCCTGCTCTTCCATGTCTAGTACTGAAGTGCCTGTTTCTCCATGTCCAGTACTGAAGGGCCTGTTCCTGTTTCTCCATGTCCAGTATTGAAGGGCCTGTTCCTGCTCCTCAATGTCCAATACTAAAGGGCCTGTTCCTGCTCCTCCTATTCCAGTACTGAAGGGCCTGTTCCTGTTCCCTCATGTCCAGTACTAAAGGTCCTGTTTCTCCATGTCCAGTACTTAAGGTCCTGTTTCTCCATGTCCAGTACTGAAGGGCCTGTTCCTGCTTCCATGTCTAGTCCTGCAGTGCCTGTTTCTCCATGTCCAGTACTGAAGGGCCTGTTCCTGCTCCTCCTATTCCAGTACTGAAGGGCCTGTTCCTGTTTCCTCATGTACAGTACTAAATGAGGGAGCAGGAACAGGCCCTTCAGTACTGGACATGGAGAAACAGGCCCTTCAGTATTGAACATGGAGGAGCAGTTCCAGTACTGAAGGGCCTGTTCCTGTTCCTCCATGTCCAGTATTGAAGGGCCTGTTCCTCCATGTCCAGTACTGAATGGCCTGTTCCTACATGTCCAGTACTGAAGGGCCTGTTCCTGCTCCCTCATGTCCAGTACTGAAGGGCCTGTTCCTTCTCTCTCATGTCCAGTACTAAAGGGCCTGTTCCTGCTCTTCCATGTCCAATACTGAAGGGCCTGTTCCTGTTTCTCCATGTCCAGTACTGAAGGTCCTGTTCCTGTTTCTGCATGTCCAGTACTAAAGGGCCTGTTCCTCCCTGTCCAGTACTGAAGGGCCTGTTCCTCCATGTCCAGTACTGAAGGGCCTGTTTCTTCATGTTCAGTACTGAAGGGCCTGTTCCTGCTACCTCATGTCCAAAACTGAAGGCCATGTTCCTGCTTCTCCTATTCCAGGACTGAAGGGCCTGTTCCTCCATGTCCTGTACTAAAGGCCATGTTCCTGCTTCTCCTATTCCAGGACTGAAGGGCCTGTTCCTGCATGTCCTGTACTAAAGGCCATGTTCCTTCTCTCTCATGTCCAGTACTAAAGGTCCTGTTTCTCCATGTTCAGTACTGAAGGGCCTGTTCCTGCTCCTCCATGTCCAGTTCTGAAGGGTCTGTTTCTCCATGTCCAGTACTGAAGGAGCTGTTTCTGCTCCCTCATGTAGAGTACTGAAGGGCCTGTTTCTCCATGTCCAGTACTAAAGGACCTGTTCCTCCTCCTCCATTTCCAGTACTAAATGGCCTGTTTCTCCATATCCAATACTAAGGGGATGTTCCTGCTCCTCCATGTCCAGTTCTGAAGGGCCTGTTACTGCTCCCTCAAGTCCAGTACTGAAGGGCCTGGTCCTGTTCCTCCATGTCCAGTACTGAAGGGCCTGTTTCTCCATGTCCAGTACTGAAGGGCCTGTTCCTGTTCCCTCATGTCCAGTACTGAAGGCCCTGTTTCTCCATGTCCAGTACTGAAGGGCCTGTTCCTGTTCCCTCATGTCCAGTACTGAATGCCCTGTTTCTCCATGTCCACTACTGAATGGCCTGTTCCTGCTCCTCCATAACCAATACTGAAGGGCCTGTTTCTCCATGTCCAGTACTGAAGAGCCTGTTCCTGCTCCCTCATGTCCAGTACTAAAGGGCCTGTTCCTGCTCCTCCATGTCCAGTACTAAAGGGCCTGTTCCTGCTCCCTCGTGTCCAGTACTAAAGAGCCTGTTCCTGTTCCTCCATGTCCAGTACTAAAGGGCCTGTTCCTACTCCTCCATGTCCACTACTGAAGGGCCTGTTCCTGCTCCTCCATGTCCAATACTGAAGAGCCTGTTTCTCCATGTCCAGCACTGAAGGGCCGGTTCCTGCTCCTCCATGTCCACTGCTGAAGGGCCTGTTCCTGCTCCTCCATGTCCAATACTGAAGGGCCTGTTTCTCCATGTCCAGTACTGAAGGGCCTGTTCCTGCTCCCTCATGTCCTGTACTAAAGGGCCTGTTCCTGCTCCCTCATGTCCAGTACTGAAGGGCCTGTTCCTGCTTCTCCCATTCCAGTACTAAAGGTCCTGTTTCTCCATATCCACTGCCGAAGGGCCTGTTCCTGCTCCTCCATGTCTAATACTGAAGGGCCTGTTTCTCCATGTCCAGTACTGAAGGGCCTGTTCCTGCGCCCTCATGTCCATTACTAAAGGGCCTGTTCCTGCTCCTCCATGTACAGTACTGAAGGGCCTGTTCCTGTTTCTCCATGTCCAGTACTGATGTTCCTGTTCCTGTTTCTCCATGTCCAGTACTGAAGGGCCTGTTTCTCCATATCCAGTATTGAAGGGCCTGTTCCTAATCCTCCATGTCCAATACTAAAGGTCCTGTTTCTCCATGTCCAGTGCCGAAGGGCCTGTTCCTCCGTGTCCAGTAGTGAAGGGCCTGTTCCTCCATGTCCAGTACTGAAGGGCCTGTTCCTCCATGTCCAGTACTGAAGGGCCTGTTCCTGTTCCTCCAGGTCCAGTACTAAAGGGCATGTTCCTGTTTCTCCATGTCCAGAACTGAAGGGCCGGTTCCTGCTCCTCCATGTCCAGAACTGAAGGGCCTGTTTGTCCATGTCCAGTACTGAAGGGCCTGTTCCTGTTCCTCCATGTCCAGTATTGAAGGGCCTTTTTCTCCATGTCTAGTATTGAAGGGCCTGTTCCTCCATGTCCAGTACTAAAGGGCCTGTTCCTGCTCCTCCATGTCCAGTACTGAAGGGCCTGTTTGTCCATGTCCAGTACTGAAGGGCCTGTTCCTGTTCCTCCATTTCCAGTATTGAAGGGCCTGTTTCTCCATGTCCAGTATTGAAGGGCCTGTTCCTCCATGTCCAGTACTAAAGGGCATGTTACTGTTTCTCCATGTCCAGTACTGAAGGGCCTGTTCCTCCATGTCCAGGACTGACGGGCCTGTTCCTGTTCCTCCATGTCTAGTACTGAAGTGCCTGTTCCCTCATGTCCAGTACTGAAGTGCCTGTTTCTCCATGTCCAGTACTAAAGGGCCTTTTCCTGCTGCTCCTATTCCAGTACTGAAGGGCCTGTTCCTGTGCCCTCATGTCGAGTACTGAAGGGCCTGTTTCTCCATGTCCAGTACTAAAGGGCCTGTTCCTGCTCCTCCATTTCAGGTACTAAAGGGCCTGTTTCTCCATCTCCAATACTAAGGGGCCTGTTCCTGCTCCTCCATCTCTAGTACCGAAGGGCCTGTTCCTGTTTCTGCATGTCCAGTACTAAAGGGCCTGTTCCTATTCCCTCATGTCCAGTACTAAAGGGCCTGTTCCTGTTTCTCCATGTCCAGTACTGAACGGCCTGTTACTACTCCCTCATGTCCAGTACTGATGGGCCTGTTCCTCCATGTCCAGTACTGAAGGGCCTGTTCCTACATGTCCAGTACTGAAGGGCCTGTTTCTCCATGTCCAGTATTGAAGGGCCTGTTTCTCCATGTTCAGTACTGAAGGGCCTGTTTCTGTTCCTCCATGTCCAGTACTGAAGGGCCTGTTTCTCCATGTCCAGTATTGAAGGGCCTGTTTCTCCATGTTCAGTACTGAAGGGCCTGTTCCTGTTCCTCCATGTCCAGTATTGAAGGGCCTGTTTCTCCATGTCATGTACTGAAGGGCCTGTTCCTGTTCCTCCATGTCCAATACTAAAGGGCCTGTTCCTGCTCCTCCATGTCCAGTACTGAAGAGCCTGTTCCTGCTCCTCCATGTCCAGTACTGAAGGGCCTGTTTCTCCATGTCCAGTATTGAAGGGCCTGTTTCTCCATGTTCAGTACTGAAGGGCCTGTTCCTGTTCCTCCATATCCAGTATTGAAGGGCCTGTTCCTGCTCCTCCATGTCCAAAACTAAAGGTCCTGTTCCTGTTTCTCCATGTCCAGTACTAAAGGGCCTGTTCCTGCTCCCTCATGTCCAGTACTGAAGGGCCTGTTTGTCCATGTCCAGTACTGAAGGGCCTGTTCCTGTTCCTCCATGTCCAGTATTGAAGGGCCTGTTTCTCCATGTCTAGTACTAAAGGGCATGTTCCTGTTTCTCCATGTCCAGTACTAAAGGGCATGTTCCTGTTCCCTCATGTCCTGTACTGAAAGGCCTGTTCCTGCTCTTCCATGTCTACTACTGAAGTGCCTGCTCCTCTATGTCCAAAACTAAAGGTCCTGTTCCTGTTTCTCCATGTCCAGTACTAAAGGGCCTGTTCCTGCTCCCTCATGTCCAGTACTGAAGGGCCTGTTTGTCCATGTCCAGTACTGAAGGGCCTGTTCCTGTTCCTCCATGTCCAGTATTGAAGGGCCTGTTTCTCCATGTCTAGTACTAAAGGGCATGTTCCTGTTTCTCCATGTCCAGTACTAAAGGGCATGTTCCTGTTCCCTCATGTCCTGTACTGAAAGGCCTGTTCCTGCTCTTCCATGTCTACTACTGAAGTGCCTGTTTCTCCATGTCCAGAACTGAAGGGCCGGTTCCTGCTCCTCCATGTCCAGTACTAAAGGGCCTGTTCCTGCTCCTCCTATTACAGTACTGAAGGGCCTGTTCCTGTGCCCTCATGTCGAGTACTGAAGGGCCTGTTTCTCCATGTCCAGTACTAAAGGGCCTGTTCCTGCTCCTCCATTTCAAGTACTAAAGGGCCTGTTTCTCCATGTCCAATTCTAAGGGGCCTGTTCCTGCTCCTCCATGTCCAGCACTGAAGAGCCTGTTTCTCCATGTCTAGTACCGAAGGGCCTGATCCTGTTTCTGCATATCCAGTACTAAAGGGCCTGTTCCTGCTCCCTCATGTCCAGTACTAAAGGGCCTGTTCCTGTTCCTCCATGTCCAGCACTGAAGTGCCTGTTTCTCCATGTCCAGTACTGAAGGGCCTGTTCCTGCTCCCTCATATCCAGTACTGAAGGGCCTGTTTCTCCATGTCCAGTATTGAAGGGCCTGTTTCTCCATGTTCAGTACTGAAGGGCATGTTTCTGTTCCTCCATGTCCAGTATTGAAGGGCCTGTTTCTCCATGTCATGTACTGAAGGGCCTGTTCCTGTTCCTCCATGTCCAATACTAAAGGGCCTGTTCCTGTTTGTCCATGTCCAGTACTGAAGGGCCTGTTCCTGCTACTCCATGTCCAGTACTGAAGAGCCTGTTCCTGCTCCTCCATGTCCAGTACTAAAGGGCCTGTTCCTGCTCCTCCATGTCCAATACTGAAGGGCCTGTTTCCCCATGTCCAGTACTGAAGGGCCTGTTCCTGCTCCTCCATGTTCAGTACTAAAGGGCCTGTTCCTGCTCCATCATGTCCAGTACTGAAGGTCCTGTTCCTGGTCTTCCATGTCTAGTACTGAAGTGCCTGTTCCCTCATGTCCAGTACTAAAGGGCCTGTTTCTGCTCCCTCATGTCCAGTACTAAATGGCCTGTTTCTCCATGTCCAGCACAGAAGGGCCTGTTCCTTCTCCTCCATGTCCACTACTGAAGGGCCTGTGCCTGCTCCTCCATGTCCAATACTGAAGGGCCTGTTTCTCCATGTCCAGTACTGAAGGGCCTGTTTCTGCTCCCTCGTGTCCTGTACTAAAGGGCCTGTTCCTGCTCCCTCATGTCCAGTACTAAAGGGCCTGTTCCTGCTCCTGCTTTTCCAGTGCTGAAGGGCCTGTTCCTGTGCCCTGATGTCATGCACTGAAGGGCCTGTTCCTCCATGTCCAGTACTGAAGGGCCTGTTACTGCTCCCTCATGTCCAGTACTAAAGGGCCTGTTTCTCCATGTCCAATACTAAGGGGCCTGTTCCTGCTCCTCCATGTCAAGTACCGAAGGGCCTGTTCCTGTTTTTGCATGTCCAGAACTGAAGGGCCTGTTCCTGCTCCTCCATTTCCAGTATTGAAGGGCCTGTTTCTCCATGTCCAGTATTGAAGGGCCTGTTCCTCCATGTCCAGTAATAAAGGGCATGTTACTGTTTCTCCATGTCCAGTACTGAAGGGCCTGTTCCTCCATGTCCAGGACTGACGGGCCTGTTCCTGTTCCTCCGTGTCTAGTACTGAAGTGCCTGTTCCCTCATGTCCAGTACTAAAGGGCCTGTTTCTGCTCCCTCATGTACAGTACTAAAGGGCCTGTTCCTGCTCCTCCATGTCCAGTACTGAAGGGCCTGTTTCTCCATATCCAGTATTGAAGGGCCCGTTCCTGTTTCTCCATGTCCAGTACTGATGTTCCTGTTCCTGCTCCTCCATGTCCAATACTAAAGGTCCTGTTTCTCCATGTCCAGTGCCGAAGGGCCTGTTCCTCCATGTCCAGTGCTGAAGGGCCTGTTCCTGCTCCTCCATGTCCAGTACTAAAGGGCATGTTCCTGTTTCTCCATGTCCAGTACTGAAGGGCCTGTTCCTGCTCCTCCATATCCAGTGCTGAAGGGCCTGTTTGTCCATGTCCAGTACTGAAGGGCCTGTTCCTGTTCCTCCATGTCCAGTATTGAAGGGCCTGTTTCTCCATGTCCAGTATTGAAGGGCCTGTTTCTCCATGTCAAGTACTGAAGGTCCTGTTCCTCCATGTCCAGTACTGAAGGGCCTTTTCCTGTTCCTCCATGTCCAGTATTGAAGGGCCTGTTTCTCCATGTCCAGTATTGAAGGACATGTACCTCCATGTCCAGTACTGAAGGGTCTGTTCCTGTTCCTCCATGTCCAGTATTAAAGGGCCTGTTCCTGCTCCTCCATGTCCAGTACTAAAGGGCCTGTTTCTCCATGTCCAGTACTGAAGGGCCTGTTTCTGCTCCCTCGTGTCCTGTACTAAAGGGCCTGTTCCTGCTCCCTCATGTCCAGTACTAAAGGGCCTGTTCCTGCTCCTCCTATTCCAGGACTCAAGGGCCTGTTCCTGCTCCCTCATGTCCAGTATTGAAGGGCCTGTTCCTCCATGTCCAGTAATACAGGGCATGTTCCTGTTTCTCCATGTCCAGTACTGAAGGGCCTGCTCCTCCATGTCCAGTACTGAAGGTCCTGTTCCTGTTCCCTCATGTCCTGTACTGAAGGGCCTGTTCCTGCTCTTCCATGTCTAGTACTGAAGTGCCTGTTTCTCCATGTCCAGTACTGAAGGGCCTGTTCCTGCTCCACCATGTCCAGTACTAAAGGGCCTGTTCCTGCTCCTGCTTTTCCAGTACTGAAGGGCCTGTTCCTGTTCCCTGATGTCATGCACTGAAGGGCCTGTTCCTCCATGTCCAGTACTGAAGGGCCTGTTACTGCTCCCTCATGTCCAGTACTAAAGGGCCTGTTTCTCCATGTCCAATACTAAGGGGCCTGTAACTGCTCCTCCATGTCTAGTACCGAAGGGCCTGTTCCTGTTTTTGCATGTCCAGTACTGAAGGGCCTGTTCCTGCTCCTCCATGTCCAGTACTGAAGGGCCTGTTTGTCCATGTCCAGTACTGAAGGGCCTGTTCCTGTTCCTCCATTTCCAGTATTGAAGGGCCTGTTTCTCCATGTCCAGTACTAAAGGGCATGTTACTGTTTCTCCATGTCCAGTACTGAAGGGCCTGTTCCTCCATGTCCAGGACTGACGGGCCTGTTCCTGTTCCTCCATGTCTAGTACTGAAGTGCCTGTTCCCTCATGTCCAGTACTAAAGGGCCTGTTTTCCGACTCCTCCATGTCCAGTACTGAAGGGCCTGTTTATCCATATCCAGTATTGAAGAGCCTGTTCCTGTTTCTCCATGTCCAGTACTGATGTTCCTGTTCCTGCTCCTCCATGTCCAATACTAAAGGTCCTGTTTCTCCATGTCCAGTGCCGAAGGGCCTGTTCCTCCGTGTCCAGTAGTGAAGGGCCTGTTCCTCCATGTCCAGTACTGAAGGGCCTGTTCCTCCATGTCCAGTACTGAAGGGCCTGTTCCTGTTCCTCCAGGTCCAGTACTAAAGGGCATGTTCCTGTTTCTCCATGTCCAGTACTGAAGGGCCTGTTCCTGCTCCTCCATGTCCAGTACTGAAGGGCCTGTTTGTCCATGTCCAGTACTGAAGGGCCTGTTCCTGTTTCTCCATGTCCAGTACTAAAGGGCCTGTTCCTGCTCCTCGATGTCCAGTACTAATGGGCCTGTTCCTGCTCCTCCATGTCCACTACTGAAGGGTCTGTTCCTGCTCCTCCATGTCCAATACTGAAGGGCCTGTTCCTGCTCCTCCATGTCCATGACTGAAGGGCCTGTTCCTGTTCCCTCATGTCCAGTACTAAAGGTCCTGTTTCTCCATGTCCAGTACTGAAGGGCCTGTTCCTGCTTCCATGTCTAGTCCTGAAGTGTCTGTTTCTCCATGTCCAGTACTGAAGGGCCTGTTCCTGTTTCCTCATGTACAGGACTAAATGAGGGAGCAGGAACAGACCCTTCAGTACTGGACATGGAGAAACAGGCCCTTCAGTATTGAACATGGAGGAGCAGTTCCAGTACTGAAGGGCCTGTCCCTGTTCCTCCATGTCCAGTACTAAAGGGCCTGTTACTGCTCATTAGTGTCCAGTACTAAAGGGCCTGTTCTTCTATGTCAAGTACTGAAGACCCTGTTCCTCCATGTCCAGTACAGAAGGGCCTGTTACTGCTCATTAGTGTCCAGTACTGAAGGCCCTGTTCCTCCCTGTCCAGTACTGAAGGGCCTGTTCCTCCCTGTCCAGTACTGAAGGGCCTGTTCCTCCATGTCCAGTACTGAAGGGCCTGTTACTGCTCCTTCATGTCCAGTACTAAATGGCCTGTTTCTCCATGCCCAGTACTGAAAGGCCTGTTCCTCCATGTCCAATACTGAAGGGCCTGTTTCTCCATGTCCAGTACTAAAGGGCCTGTTCCTGCTCCCTCGTGTCCAGTATTAATGGGCCTGTTCCTGCTCCTCCATGTCCAGAACTGAATGGCCTGTTTGTCCATGTCCAGTACTGAAGGGCCTGTTCCTGTTTCTCCATGTCCAGTATTGAAGGGCCTGTTTCTCCATGTCCAGTACTGAAGGGCCTATTCCTGCTCCTCCATGTCCAGTACTAAAGGGTCTGTTCCTGCTCCTCCATGTCCAGTACTGAAGGTCCTGTTCCTGCTCCTCCATGTCCAGTACTAAAGGGCCTGTTCCTGCTCCTCCATTTCCAGCACTAAAGGGCCTGTTCCTGCTTCTCCATGTCCAGTACTAAAGGGCCTGTTCCTGCTCCTCCATTTCCAGTACTAAAGGGCCTGTTCCTGTTCCCTCATGTACTGGAGGGCCTGTTCCTGCTCTTCCATGTCTAGTACTGAAGTGCCTGTTTCTCCATGTCCAGTACTGAAGGGCCTGTTCCTGTTTCTCCATGTCCAGTACTGAAGGGCCTGTTCCTGCTCCTCAATGTCCAATACTAAAGGGCCTGTTCCTGCTCCTCCTATTCCAGTACTGAAGGGCCTGTTCCTGTTCCCTCATGTCCAGTACTAAAGGTCCTGTTTCTCCATGTCCAGTACTTAAGGTCCTGTTTCTCAATGTCCAGTACTGAAGGGCCTGTTCCTGCTTCCATGTCTAGTCCTGAAGTGCCTGTTTCTCCATGTCCAGTACTGAAGGGCCTGTTCCTGCTCCTCCTATTCCAGTACTGAAGGGCCTGTTCCTGTTTCCTCATGTACAGTACTAAATGAGGGAGCAGGAACAGGCCCTTCAGTACTGGACATGGAGAAACAGGCCCTTCAGTATTGAACATGGAGGAGCAGTTCCAGTACTGAAGGGCCTGTTCCTGTTCCTCCATGTCCAGTATTGAAGGGCCTGTTCCTCCATGTCCAGGACTGAATGGCCTGTTCCTACATGTCCAGTACTGAAGGGCCTGTTCCTGCTCCCTCATGTCCAGTACTGAAGGGCCTGTTCCTTCTCTCTCATGTCCAGTACTAAAGGGCCTGTTCCTGCTCTTCCATGTCCAATACTGAAGGGCCTGTTCCTGTTTCTCCATGTCCAGTACTGAAGGTCCTGTTCCTGTTTCTGCATGTCCAGTACTAAAGGGCCTGTTCCTCCCTGTCCAGTACTGAAGGGCCTGTTTCTTCATGTTCAGTACTGAAGGGCCTGTTCCTGCTCCCTCATGTCCAAAACTGAAGGCCATGTTCCTGCTTCTCCTATTCCAGGACTGAAGGGCCTGTTCCTCCATGTCCTGTACTAAAGGCCATGTTCCTGCTTCTCCTATTCCAGGACTGAAGGGCCTGTTCCTGCATGTCCTGTACTAAAGGCCATGTTTCTCCATGTTCAGTACTGAAGGGCCTGTTCCTGCTCCTCCATGTCCAGTACTGAAGGGTCTGTTTCTCCATGTCCAGTACTGAAGGAGCTGTTTCTGCTCCCTCATGTAGAGTACTGAAGGGCCTGTTTCTCCATGTCCAGTACTAAAGGACCTGTTCCTGCTCCTCCATTTCCAGTACTAAAGGGCCTTTTTCTCCATATCCAATACTAAGGGGCTGTTCCTGCTCCTCCATGTCCAGTTCTGAAGGGCCTGTTACTGCTCCCTCAAGTCCAGTACTGAAGGGCCTGGTCCTGTTCCTCCATGTCCAGTACTGAAGGGCCTGTTTCTCCATGTCCAGTACTGAAGGGCCTGTTCCTGTTCCCTCATGTCCAGTACTGAAGGCCCTGTTTCTCCATGTCCAGTACTGAAGGGCCTGTTCCTGTTCCCTCATGTCCAGTACTGAATGCCCTGTTTCTCCATGTCCACTACTGAATGGCCTTTTCCTGCTCCTCCATAACCAATACTGAAGGGCCTGTTTCTCCATGTCCAGTACTGAAGAGCCTGTTCCTGCAACTCATGTCCAGTACTAAAGGGCCTGTTCCTGCTCCTCCATGTCCAGTACTAAAGGGCCTGTTCTTGCTCCCTCGTGTCCAGTACTAAAGAGCCTGTTCCTGTTCCTCCATGTCCAGTACTAAAGGGCCTGTTCCTGCTCCTCCATGTCCACTACTGAAGGGCCTGTTCCTGCTCCTCCATGTCCAATACTGAAGAGCCTGTTTCTCCATGTCCAGCACTGAAGGGCCTGTTCCTGCTCCTCCATGTCCACTGCTGAAGGGCCTGTTCCTGCTCCTCCATGTCTAATACTGAAGGGCCTGTTTCTCCATGTCCAGTACTGAAGGGCCTGTTCCTGCGCCCTCATGTCCATTACTAAAGGGCCTGTTCCTGCTCCTCCATGTACAGTACTGAAGGGCCTGTTCCTGTTTCTCCATGTCCAGTACTGATGTTCCTGTTCCTGTTTCTCCATGTCCAATACTAAAGGTCCTGTTTCTCCATGTCCAGTGCCGAAGTGCCATGTTCTCCATGTCCAGAACTGAAGGGCCTGTTCCTGCTCCTCCATGTCCAGTACTAAAGGGCCTGTTCCTGCTCCTCCTATTCCAGTACTGAAAGGCCTGTTCCTGTGCCCTCATGTCGAGTACTGAAGGGCCTGTTTCTCCATGTCCAGTACTAAAGGGCCTGTTCCTGCTCCTCCATTTCAAGTACTAAAGGGCCTGATTCTCCATGTCCAATACTAAGGGGCCTGTTCCTGCTCCTCCATGTCTAGTACCGAAGGGCCTGTTCCTGTTTCTGCATGTCCAGTACTAAATGGCCTGTTCCTGCTCCCTCATGTCCAGAACTGAAGGGCCTGTTCCTCCATGTCCAGTACTAAAGGGCCTGTTCCTGCTCCTCCATGTCCAGTACTGAAGGGCCTGTTTGTCCATGTCCAGTACTGAAGGGCCTGTTCCTGTTCCTCCATTTCCAGTATTGAAGGGCCTGTTTCTCCATGTCCAGTATTGAAGGGCCTGTTCCTCCATGTCCAGTACTAAAGGGCATGTTACTGTTTCTCCATGTCCAGTACTGAAGGGCCTGTTCCTCCATGTCCAGGACTGACGGGCCTGTTCCTGTTCCTCCATGTCTAGTACTGAAGTGCCTGTTCCCTCATGTCCAGTACTGAAGTGCCTGTTTCTCCATGTCCAGAACTGAAGGGCCAGTTCCTGCTCCTCCATGTCCAGTACTAAAGGGCCTGTTCCTGCTCCTCCTATTCCAGTACTGAAGGGCCTGTTCCTGTGCCCTCATGTCGAGTACTGAAGGGCCTCTTTCTCCATGTCCAGTACTAAAGGGCCTGTTCCTGCTCCTCCATTTCAAGTACTAAAGGGCCTGTTTCTCCATCTCCAATACTAAGGGGCCTGTTCCTGCTCCTCCATCTCTAGTACCGAAGGGCCTGTTCCTGTTTCTGCATGTCCAGTACTAAAGGGCCTGTTCCTATTCCCTCATGTCCAGTACTAAAGGGCCTGTTCCTGTTTCTCCATGTCCAGTACTGAACGGCCTGTTACTACTCCCTCATGTCCAGTACTGATGGGCCTGTTCCTCCATGTCCAGTACTGAAGGGCCTGTTCCTACATGTCCAGTACTGAAGGGCCTGTTTCTCCATGTCCAGTATTGAAGGGCCTGTTTCTCCATGTTCAGTACTGAAGGGCCTGTTTCTGTTCCTCCATGTCCAGTACTGAAGGGCCTGTTTCTCCATGTCCAGTATTGAAGGGCCTGTTTCTCCATGTTCAGTACTGAAGGGCCTGTTCCTGTTCCTCCATGTCCAGTATTGAAGGGCCTGTTTCTCCATGTCATGTACTGAAGGGCCTGTTCCTGTTCCTCCATGTCCAATACTAAAGGGCCTGTTCCTGTTTATCCATGTCCAGTACTGAAGGGCCTGTTCCTGTTCCTCCATGTCCAGTATTGAAGGGCCTGTTTCTCCATGTCATGTACTGAAGGGCCTTTTCCTGTTCCTCCATGTCCAATACTAAAGGGCCTGTTCCTGTTTCTCCATGTCCTGTACTGAAGAGCCTGTTCCTGCTTCCATGTCTAGTCCTGAAGTGTCTGTTTCTCCATGTCCAGTACTGAAGGGCCTGTTCCTGCTCCTCCTATTCCAGTACTGAAGGGCCTGTTCCTGTTTCCTCATGTACAGGACTAAATGAGGGAGCAGGAACAGACCTTTCAGTACTGGACATGGAGAAACAGGCCCTTCAGTATTGAACATGGAGGAGCAGTTCCAGTACTGAAGGGCCTGTCCCTGTTCCTCCATGTCCAGTACTAAAGGGCCTGTTCTTGCTCCCTCGTGTCCAGTACTAAAGAGCCTGTTCCTGTTCCTCCATGTCCAGTACTAAAGGGCCTGTTCCTGCTCCTCCATGTCCACTACTGAAGGGCCTGTTCCTGCTCCTCCATGTCCAATACTGAAGAGCCTGTTTCTCCATGTCCAGCACTGAAGGGCCTGTTCCTGCTCCTCCATGTCCACTGCTGAAGGGCCTGTTCCTGCTCCTCCATGTCTAATACTGAAGGGCCTGTTTCTCCATGTCCAGTACTGAAGGGCCTGTTCCTGCGCCCTCATGTCCATTACTAAAGGGCCTGTTCCTGCTCCTCCATGTACAGTACTGAAGGGCCTGTTCCTGTTTCTCCATGTCCAGTATTGATGTTCCTGTTCCTGTTTCTCCATGTCCAGTATTGAAGGGCCTGTTCCTAATCCTCCATGTCCAATACTAAAGGTCCTGTTTCTCCATGTCCAGTGCCGAAGTGCCATTTTCTCCATGTCCAGAACTGAAGGGCCTGTTCCTGCTCCTCCATGTCCAGTACTAAAGGGCCTGTTCCTGCTCCTCCTATTCCAGTACTGAAAGGCCTGTTCCTGTGCCCTCATGTCGAGTACTGAAGGGCCTGTTTCTCCATGTCCAGTACTAAAGGGCCTGTTCCTGCTCCTCCATTTCAAGTACTAAAGGGCCTGATTCTCCATGTCCAATACTAAGGGGCCTGTTCCTGCTCCTCCATGTCTAGTACCGAAGGGCCTGTTCCTGTTTCTGCATGTCCAGTACTAAAGGGCCTGTTCCTGCTCCCTCATGTCCAGAACTGAAGGGCCTGTTTGTCCATGTCCAGTACTGAAGGGCCTGTTCCTGTTCCTCCATGTCCAGTATTGAAGGGCCTGTTTCTCCATGTCTAGTATTGAAGGGCCTGTTCCTCCATGTCCAGTACTAAAGGGCCTGTTCCTGCTCCTCCATGTCCAGTACTGAAGGGCCTGTTTGTCCATGTCCAGTACTGAAGGGCCTGTTCCTGTTCCTCCATTTCCAGTATTGAAGGGCCTGTTTCTCCATGTCCAGTATTGAAGGGCCTGTTCCTCCATGTCCAGTACTAAAGGGCATGTTACTGTTTCTCCATGTCCAGTACTGAAGGGCCTGTTCCTCCATGTCCAGGACTGACGGGCCTGTTCCTGTTCCTCCCTGTCTAGTACTGAAGTGCCTGTTCCCTCATGTCCAGTACTGAAGTGCCTGTTTCTCCATGTCCAGAACTGAAGGGCCAGTTCCTGCTCCTCCATGTCCAGTACTAAAGGGCCTGTTCCTGCTCCTCCTATTCCAGTACTGAAGGGCCTGTTCCTGTGCCCTCATGTCGAGTACTGAAGGGCCTGTTTCTCCATGTCCAGTACTAAAGGGCCTGTTCCTGCTCCTCCATTTCAAGTACTAAAGGGCCTGTTTCTCCATCTCCAATACTAAGGGGCCTGTTCCTGCTCCTCCATCTCTAGTACCGAAGGGCCTGTTCCTGTTTCTGCATGTCCAGTACTAAAGGGCCTGTTCCTATTCCCTCATGTCCAGTACTACAGGGCCTGTTCCTGTTTCTCCATGTCCAGTACTGAACGGCCTGTTACTACTCCCTCATGTCCAGTACTGATGGGCCTGTTCCTCCATGTCCAGTACTGAAGGGCCTGTTCCTACATGTCCAGTACTGAAGGGCCTGTTTCTCCATGTCCAGTATTGAAGGGCCTGTTTCTCCATGTTCAGTACTGAAGGGCCTGTTTCTGTTCCTCCATGTCCAGTACTGAAGGGCCTGTTTCTCCATGTCCAGTATTGAAGGGCCTGTTTCTCCATGTTCAGTACTGAAGGGCCTGTTCCTGTTCCTCCATGTCCAGTATTGAAGGGCCTGTTTCTCCATGTCATGTACTGAAGGGCCTGTTCCTGTTCCTCCATGTCCAATACTAAAGGGCCTGTTCCTGTTTATCCATGTCCAGTACTGAAGGGCCTGTTCCTGCTCCTCCATGTCCAGTACTGAAGAGCCTGTTCCTGCTCCTCCATGTCCAGTACTGAAGGGCCTGTTTCTCCATGTCCAGTATTGAAGGGCCTGTTTCTCCATGTTCAGTACTGAAGGGCCTGTTCCTGTTCCTCCATGTCCAGTATTGAAGGGCCTGTTTCTCCATGTCCAGTATTGAAGGGCCTGTTTCTCCATATCCAGTATTGAAGGGCCTGTTCCTGCTCCTCCATGTCCAAAACTAAAGGTCCTGTTCCTGTTTCTCCATGTCCAGTACTAAAGGGCCTGTTCCTGCTCCCTCATGTCCAGTACTGAAGGGTCTGGTCCTGTTCCTCCATGTCCAGTACTGAAGAGCCTGTTCCTGCTCCTCCATGTCCAGTACTGAAGGGCCTGTTTGTCCATGTCCAGTACTGAAGGGCCTGTTCCTGTTCCTCCATGTCCAGTATTGAAGGGCCTGTTTCTCCATGTCTAGTACTAAAGGGCATGTTCCTGTTTCTCCATGTCCAGTACTAAAGGGCATGTTCCTGTTCCCTCATGTCCTGTACTGAAAGGCCTGTTCCTGCTCTTCCATGTCTACTACTGAAGTGCCTGTTTCTCCATGTCCAGAACTGAAGGGCCGGTTCCTGCTCCTCCATGTCCAGTACTAAAGGGCCTGTTCCTGCTCCTCCTATTACAGTACTGAAGGGCCTGTTCCTGTGCCCTCATGTCGAGTACTGAAGGGCCTGTTTCTCCATGTCCAGTACTAAAGGGCCTGTTCCTGCTCCTCCATTTCAAGTACTAAAGGGCCTGTTTCTCCATGTCCAATTCTAAGGGGCCTGTTCCTGCTCCTCCATGTCCAGCACTGAAGAGCCTGTTTCTCCATGTCTAGTACCGAAGGGCCTGATCCTGTTTCTGCATATCCAGTACTAAAGGGCCTGTTCCTGCTCCCTCATGTCCAGTACTAAAGGGCCTGTTCCTGTTCCTCCATGTCCAGCACTGAAGTGCCTGTTTCTCCATGTCCAGTACTGAAGGGCCTGTTCCTGCTCCCTCATATCCAGTACTGAAGGGCCTGTTTCTCCATGTCCAGTATTGAAGGGCCTGTTTCTCCATGTTCAGTACTGAAGGGCATGTTTCTGTTCCTCCATGTCCAGTATTGAAGGGCCTGTTTCTCCATGTCATGTACTGAAGGGCCTGTTCCTGTTCCTCCATGTCTAATACTAAAGGGCCTGTTCCTGTTTGTCCATGTCCAGTATTGAAGGGCCTGTTCCTGCTACTCCATGTCCAGTACTGAAGAGCCTGTTCCTGCTCCTCCATGTCCAGTACTAAAGGGCCTGTTCCTGCTCCTCCATGTCCAATACTGAAGGGCCTGTTTCCCCATGTCCAGTACTGAAGGGCCTGTTCCTGCTCCTCCATGTTCAGTACTAAAGGGCCTGTTCCTGCTCCATCATGTCCAGTACTGAAGGTCCTGTTCCTGGTCTTCCATGTCTAGTACTGAAGTGCCTGTTCCCTCATGTCCAGTACTAAAGGGCCTGTTTCTGCTCCCTCATGTCCAGTACTAAATGGCCTGTTTCTCCATGTCCAGCACTGAAGGGCCTGTTCCTTCTCCTCCATGTCCACTACTGAAGGGCCTTTGCCTGCTCCTCCATGTCCAATACTGAAGGGCCTGTTTCTCCATGTCCAGTACTGAAGGGCCTGTTTCTGCTCCCTCGTGTCCTGTACTAAAGGGCCTGTTCCTGCTCCCTCATGTCCAGTACTAAAGGGCCTGTTCCTGCTCCTGCTTTTCCAGTGCTGAAGGGCCTGTTCCTGTGCCCTGATGTCATGCACTGAAGGGCCTGTTCCTCCATGTCCAGTACTGAAGGGCCTGTTACTGCTCCCTCATGTCCAGTACTAAAGGGCCTGTTTCTCCATGTCCAGTACTGAAGGGCCTGTTCCTCCATGTCCAGGACTGACGGGCCTGTTCCTGTTCCTCCGTGTCTAGTACTGAAGTGCATGTTCCCTCATGTCCAGTACTAAAGGGCCTGTTTCTGCTCCCTCATGTACAGTACTAAAGGGCCTGTTCCTGCTCCTCCATGTCCAGTACTGAAGGGCCTGTTTCTCCATATCCAGTATTGAAGGGCCCGTTCCTGTTTCTCCATGTCCAGTACTGATGTTCCTGTTCCTGCTCCTCCATGTCCAATACTAAAGGTCCTGTTTCTCCATGTCCAGTGCCGAAGGGCCTGTTCCTCCATGTCCAGTGCTGAAGGGCCTGTTCCTGCTCCTCCATGTCCAGTACTAAAGGGCATGTTCCTGTTTCTCCATGTCCAGTACTGAAGGGCCTGTTCCTGCTCCTCCATATCCAGTGCTGAAGGGCCTGTTTGTCCATGTCCAGTACTGAAGGGCCTGTTCCTATTCCTCCATGTCCAGTATTGAAGGGCCTGTTTCTCCATGTCCAGTATTGAAGGGCCTGTTTCTCCATGTCCAGTATTGAAGGACATGTACCTCCATGTCCAGTACTGAAGGGTCTGTTCCTGTTCCTCCATGTCCAGTATTAAAGGGCCTGTTCCTGCTCCTCCATGTCCAGTACTAAAGGGCCTGTTTCTCCATGTCCAGTACTGAAGGGCCTGTTTCTGCTCCCTCGTGTCCTGTACTAAAGGGCCTGTTCCTGCTCCCTCATGTCCAGTACTAAAGGGCCTGTTCCTGCTCCTCCTATTCCAGGACTCAAGGGCCTGTTCCTGCTCCCTCATGTCCAGTATTGAAGGGCCTGTTCCTCCATGTCCAGTACTACAGGGCATGTTCCTGTTTCTCCATGTCCAGTACTGAAGGGCCTGCTCCTCCATGTCCAGTACTGAAGGGCCTGTTCCTGCTCCACCATGTCCAGTACTAAAGGGCCTGTTCCTGCTCCTGCTTTTCCAGTACTGAAGGGCCTGTTCCTGTGCCCTGATGTCATGCACTGAAGGGCCTGTTCCTCCATGTCCAGTACTGAAGGGCCTGTTACTGCTCCCTCATGTCCAGTACTAAAGGGCCTGTTTCTCCATGTCCAATACTAAGGGGCCTGTAACTGCTCCTCCATGTCTAGTACCGAAGGGCCTGTTCCTGTTTTTGCATGTCCAGTACTGAAGGGCCTGTTCCTGCTCCTCCATGTCCAGTACTGAAGGGCCTGTTTGTCCATGTCCAGTACTGAAGGGCCTGTTCCTGTTCCTCCATTTCCAGTATTGAAGGGCCTGTTTCTCCATGTCCAGTATTGAAGGGCCTGTTCCTCCATGTCCAGTACTAAAGGGCATGTTACTGTTTCTCCATGTCCAGTACTGAAGGGCCTGTTCCTCCATGTCCAGGACTGACGGGCCTGTTCCTGTTCCTCCATGTCTAGTACTGAAGTGCCTGTTCCCTCATGTCCAGTACTAAAGGGCCTGTTCCTGCTCCTCCATGTCCAGTACTGAAGGGCCTGTTTCTCCATATCCATATTGAAGGGCCCGTTCCTGTTTCTCCATGTCCAGTACTGATGTTCCTGTTCCTGCTCCTCCATGTCCAATACTAAAGGTCCTGTTTCTCCATGTCCAGTGCCGAAGGGCCTGTTCCTCCATGTCCACTACTGAAGGGCCTGTTCCTTTTCATCCAGGTCCAGTACTAAAGGGCATGTTCCTGTTTCTCCATGTCCAGTACTGAAGGGCCTGTTCCTGCTCCTCCATATCCAGTACTGAAGGGCCTGTTTGTCCATGTCCAGTACTGAAGGGCCTGTTCCTGTTCCTCCATGTCCAGTATTGAAGGGCCTGTTTCTCCATGTCCAGTATTTAAGGGCCTGTTTCTCCATGTCAAGTACTAAAGGTCCTGTTCCTCCATGTCCAGTACTGAAGCGCCTGTTCCTGTTCCTCCATGTCCAGTATTGAAGGGCCTGTTTCTCCATGTCCAGTATTGAAGGACATGTACCTCCATGTCCAGTACTGAAGGGTCTGTTCCTGTTCCTTCATGTCCAGTATTAAAGGGCCTGTTCCTGCTCCTCCATGTCCAGTACTAAAGGGCCTGTTCCTGCTCCTCCATGTCCACTACTGAAGGGTCTGTTCCTGTTCCTCCATGTCCAGTACTGAAGGGCCTGTTCCTGTTCCTCCAGGTCCAGTACTAAAGGGCATGTTCCTGCTCCTCCATGTCCAGTACTGAAGGGCCTATTTGTCCATGTCCAGTACTGAAGGGCCTGTTCCTGTTCCTCCATGTCCAGCACTGAAGGGCCTGTTCCTGGTCTTCCATGTCTAGTACTGAAGTGCCTGTTCCCTCATGTCCAGTACTAAAGGGCCTGTTTCTGCTCCCTCATGTCCAGTACTAAAGGGCCTGTTCCTGCTCCTCCATGTCCAGTACTGAAGGGCCTGTTTCTCCATATCCAGTATTGAAGGGCCTGTTCCTGTTTCTCCATGTCCAATACTAAAGGTCCTGTTTCTCCACATCCAGTGCCGAAGGGCCTGTTCCTCCATGTCCAGTACTGAAGGGCCTGTTCCTGTTCCTCCAGGTCCAGTACTAAAGGGCATGTTCCTGTTTATCCATGTCCAGTACTGAAGGGCCTGTTCCTGCTCCTCCATGTCCAGTACTGAAGGGCCTGTTTGTCCATGTCCAGTACTGAAGGGCCTGTTCCTGTTTCTCCATGTCCAGTATTGAAGGGCATGTTCCTCCATGTCCAGTACTAAAGGGCCTGTTCCTGCTCCTCCATGTCCAGTACTAAAGGGCATGTTCCTGCTCCTCCATGTCCACTACTGAAGGGCCTGTTCCTGTTCCTTCATGTCCAGTACTAAAGGGCCTGTTCCTGCTCCTCCATGTCCACGACTGAAGGGCTTGTTCCTGTTCCCTCATGTCCTGTACTGAAGGGCCTGTTCCTGCTCGTCCATGTCTAGTACTGAAGTGCCTGTTTCTCCATGTCCAGTGCCGAAGGGCCTGTTCCTCCATGTCCAGTACTGAAGGGCCTGTTCCTTTTCATCCAGGTCCAGTACTAAAGGGCATGTTCCTGTTTCTCCATGTCCAGTACTGAAGGGCCTGTTCCTGCTCCTCCATATCCAGTACTGAAGGGCCTGTTTGTCCATGTCCAGTACTGAAGGGCCTGTTCCTGTTCCTCCATGTCCAGTATTGAAGGGCCTGTTTCTCCATGTCCAGTATTGAAGGGCCTGTTTCTCCATGTCAAGTACTAAAGGTCCTGTTCCTCCATGTCCAGTACTGAAGCGCCTGTTCCTGTTCCTCCATGTCCAGTATTGAAGGGCCTGTTTCTCCATGTCCAGTATTGAAGGACATGTACCTCCATGTCCAGTACTGAAGGGTCTGTTCCTGTTCCTCCATGTCCAGTATTAAAGGGCCTGTTCCTGCTCCTCCATGTCCAGTACTAAAGGGCCTGTTCCTGCTCCTCCATGTCCACTACTGAAGGGTCTGTTCCTGTTCCTCCATGTCCAGTACTGAAGGGCCTGTTCCTGTTCCTCCAGGTCCAGTACTAAAGGGCATGTTCCTGCTCCTCCATGTCCAGTACTGAAGGGCCTATTTGTCCATGTCCAGTACTGAAGGGCCTGTTCCTGTTCCTCCATGTCCAGCACTGAAGGGCCTGTTCCTGGTCTTCCATGTCTAGTACTGAAGTGCCTGTTCCCTCATGTCCAGTACTAAAGGGCCTGTTTCTGCTCCCTCATGTCCAGTACTAAAGGGCCTGTTCCTGCTCCTCCATGTCCAGTACTGAAGGGCCTGTTTCTCCATATCCAGTATTGAAGGGCCTGTTCCTGTTTCTCCATGTCCAATACTAAAGGTCCTGTTTCTCCACATCCAGTGCCGAAGGGCCTGTTCCTCCATGTCCAGTACTGAAGGGCCTGTTCCTGTTCCTCCAGGTCCAGTACTAAAGGGCATGTTCCTGTTTCTCCATGTCCAGTACTGAAGGGCCTGTTCCTGCTCCTCCATGTCCAGTACTGAAGGGCCTGTTTGTCCATGTCCAGTACTGAAGGGCCTGTTCCTGTTTCTCCATGTCCAGTATTGAAGGGCATGTTCCTCCATGTCCAGTACTAAAGGGCCTGTTCCTGCTCCTCCATGTCCAGTACTAAAGGGCATGTTCCTGCTCCTCCATGTCCACTACTGAAGGGCCTGTTCCTGTTCCCTCATGTCCAGTACTAAAGGGCCTGTTCCTGCTCCTCCATGTCCACGACTGAAGGGCTTGTTCCTGTTCCCTCATGTCCTGTACTGAAGGGCCTGTTCCTGCTCGTCCATGTCTAGTACTGAAGTGCCTGTTTCTCCATGTCCAGTACTGAAGGGCCTGTTCCTGCTCCTCCATGTCCAGTACTAAAGGGCCTGTTCCTGCTCCTCCTATTCCAGTACTGAAGGGCATGTTCCTGTTCCCTCATGTCCAGTACTAAAGGTCCTGTTTCTCCATGTCCAGTACTTAAGGTCCTGTTTCTCCATGTCCAGTACTGAAGGGCCTGTTCCTGCTTCCATGTCTAGTCCTGAAGTGCCTGTTCCTCCATGTCCAGTACTGAGGGGCCTGTTACTGCTCATTAGTGTCCAGTACTAAATGGCCTGTTCCTCTATGTTAAGTACTGAAGGCCCTGTTCCTCCATGTCCAGTACTAAAGGGCCTTTTCCTCCCTGTCCAGTACTGAAGGGCCTGTTCCTCCATGTCCAATACTGAAGGGCCTGTTTCTCCATGTCCAGTACTAAAGGGCCTGTTCCTGCTCCCTCATGTCCAGTACTGAAGGGCCTGTTCCTGTTTCTCCATGTCCAATACTGAAGGGCCTGCTCCTCCCTGTCCAGTACTGATGGGCCTGTTTCTGCTCCCTCATGTCCAGTACTAAAGGGCCTGTTCCTCCATGTCCAGTACCAAGGGGCCTGTTCCTGCTCCCTCATGTCCAGTACTAAAGGGCCTGTTCCTCCCTGTCCAGTACTAAAGGACCTGTTCCTCCATGTCCATAATTGAAGGGCCATTTTCTCCATGCCCAGTACTGAAGGGCCTGTTCCTGTTCCTCCATGTCCAGTATTGAAGGGCCTGTTCCTCCATGTCCAGTACTAAAGTGCCTGTTCCTCCATGTCCAGTACTAAAGGTCATGTTCCTCCATGTCCAGTACTGAAGGGCCTGTTCCTACATGTCCAGTACTGAAGGGCCTGTTCCTGCTCCTCCATGTCCAGTACTGAAGGGCCTTTTCCTGTTCCTCCATGGCCAGTATTGAAGGTCCTGTTCCTCCATGTCCAGTACTGAAGGGCCTGTTCCTGCTCCTCCATGTCCAGTACTAAAGGGCCTGTTCCTGTTTCCTCATGTACAGTACTAAATTAGGGAGCAGGAACAGGCCCTTCAGTACTGGACATGAAGAAACAGGCCCTTCAGTATTGGACATGGAGGAGCAGTTCCAGTACTGAAGGGCCTGTCCCTGTTTCTCCATGTCCAGTACTGAAGGGCCTGTTCCTGCTCCCTCATGTCCAGTACTGAAGGTCCTGTTCCCTCATGTCCAGTACTAAAGGGCATGTTCCTCCCTGTCCAGTACTGAAGGGCCTGTTCCTCCATGTCCAGTACTGAAGGGACTGTTCCTACATGTCCAGTACTGAAGGGCCTGTTACTGCTCCTTCATGTCCAGTACTAAAGGGCTTGTTTCTCCATGTCCAGTACTGAAGGGCCTGTTCCTAAATGTCCAGTACTGAAGGGCCTGTTCCTGCTCCCTTAATGTTCAGTACTAAAGGGCCTGTTCCATATCTCTCATGTCCAGTACTAAGGGGCCTTTTCCTGCTCTTCCACGTCTAGTACTGAAGTGCCTGTTTCTCCATATCCAGTACTGAAGGGCATGTTCCTGCTCCCTCATGTCCAGTTCAGAAGGGCCTGTTTCTTCATGTTCAGGACTGAAGGGCCTGTTCCTGCTCCTCCATGTCCAGTATTGAAGGGCCTGTTCCTGTTTCTGCATGTCCAGTACTGAAGGTCCTGTTCCTCTATGTCAAGTACTGAATGGCCATTTTCTCCATGTCCAGTACTGAAGGGTCTGTTCCTGTTCCTCCATGTCCAGTATTAAAGGGCCTGTTCCTGCTCCTCCATGTCCAGTACTAAAGGGCCTGTTCCTGCTCCTCCATGTCCACTACTGAAGGGTCTGTTCCTGTTCCTCCATGTCCAGTACTGAAGGGCCTGTTCCTGTTCCTCCAGGTCCAGTACTAAAGGGCATGTTCCTGCTCCTCCATGTCCAGTACTGAAGGGCCTATTTGTCCATGTCCAGTACTGAAGGGCCTGTTCCTGTTCCTCCATGTCCAGCACTGAAGGGCCTGTTCCTGGTCTTCCATGTCTAGTACTGAAGTGCCTGTTCCCTCATGTCCAGTACTAAAGGGCCTGTTTCTGCTCCCTCATGTCCAGTACTAAAGGGCCTGTTCCTGCTCCTCCATGTCCAGTACTGAAGGGCCTGTTTCTCCATATCCAGTATTGAAGGGCCTGTTCCTGTTTCTCCATGTCCAATACTAAAGGTCCTGTTTCTCCACATCCAGTGCCGAAGGGCCTGTTCCTCCATGTCCAGTACTGAAGGGCCTGTTCCTGTTCCTCCAGGTCCAGTACTAAAGGGCATGTTCCTGTTTCTCCATGTCCAGTACTGAAGGGCCTGTTCCTGCTCCTCCATGTCCAGTACTGAAGGGCCTGTTTGTCCATGTCCAGTACTGAAGGGCCTGTTCCTGTTTCTCCATGTCCAGTATTGAAGGGCATGTTCCTCCATGTCCAGTACTAAAGGGCCTGTTCCTGCTCCTCCATGTCCAGTACTAAAGGGCATGTTCCTGCTCCTCCATGTCCACTACTGAAGGGCCTGTTCCTGTTCCCTCATGTCCAGTACTAAAGGGCCTGTTCCTGCTCCTCCATGTCCACGACTGAAGGGCTTGTTCCTGTTCCCTCATGTCCTGTACTGAAGGGCCTGTTCCTGCTCGTCCATGTCTAGTACTGAAGTGCCTGTTTCTCCATGTCCAGTGCCGAAGGGCCTGTTCCTCCATGTCCAGTACTGAAGGGCCTGTTCCTTTTCATCCAGGTCCAGTACTAAAGGGCATGTTCCTGTTTCTCCATGTCCAGTACTGAAGGGCCTGTTCCTGCTCCTCCATATCCAGTACTGAAGGGCCTGTTTGTCCATGTCCAGTACTGAAGGGCCTGTTCCTGTTCCTCCATGTCCAGTATTGAAGGGCCTGTTTCTCCATGTCCAGTATTGACGGGCCTGTTTCTCCATGTCAAGTACTAAAGGTCCTGTTCCTCCATGTCCAGTACTGAAGCGCCTGTTCCTGTTCCTCCATGTCCAGTATTGAAGGGCCTGTTTCTCCATGTCCAGTATTGAAGGACATGTACCTCCATGTCCAGTACTGAAGGGTCTGTTCCTGTTCCTCCATGTCCAGTATTAAAGGGCCTGTTCCTGCTCCTCCATGTCCAGTACTAAAGGGCCTGTTCCTGCTCCTCCATGTCCACTACTGAAGGGTCTGTTCCTGTTCCTCCATGTCCAGTACTGAAGGGCCTGTTCCTGTTCCTCCAGGTCCAGTACTAAAGGGCATGTTCCTGCTCCTCCATGTCCAGTACTGAAGGGCCTATTTGTCCATGTCCAGTACTGAAGGGCCTGTTCCTGTTCCTCCATGTCCAGCACTGAAGGGCCTGTTCCTGGTCTTCCATGTCTAGAACTGAAGTGCCTGTTCCCTCATGTCCAGTACTAAAGGGCCTGTTTCTGCTCCCTCATGTCCAGTACTAAAGGGCCTGTTCCTGCTCCTCCATGTCCAGTACTGAAGGGCCTGTTTCTCCATATCCAGTATTGAAGGGCCTGTTCCTGTTTCTCCATGTCCAATACTAAAGGTCCTGTTTCTCCACATCCAGTGCCGAAGGGCCTGTTCCTCCATGTCCAGTACTGAAGGGCCTGTTCCTGTTCCTCCAGGTCCAGTACTAAAGGGCATGTTCCTGTTTCTCCATGTCCAGTACTGAAGGGCCTGTTCCTGCTCCTCCATGTCCAGTACTGAAGGGCCTGTTTGTCCATGTCCAGTACTGAAGGGCCTGTTCCTGTTTCTCCATGTCCAGTATTGAAGGGCATGTTCCTCCATGTCCAGTACTAAAGGGCCTGTTCCTGCTCCTCCATGTCCAGTACTAAAGGGCATGTTCCTGCTCCTCCATGTCCACTACTGAAGGGCCTGTTCCTGTTCCCTCATGTCCAGTACTAAAGGGCCTGTTCCTGCTCCTCCATGTCCACGACTGAAGGGCTTGTTCCTGTTCCCTCATGTCCTGTACTGAAGGGCCTGTTCCTGCTCGTCCATGTCTAGTACTGAAGTGCCTGTTTCTCCATGTCCAGTACTGAAGGGCCTGTTCCTGCTCCACCATGTCCAGTACTAAAGGGCCTGTTCCTGCTCCTCCTATTCCAGTACTGAAGGGCATGTTCCTGTTCCCTCATGTCCAGTACTAAAGGTCCTGTTTCTCCATGTCCAGTACTTAAGGTCCTGTTTCTCCATGTCCAGTACTGAAGGGCCTGTTCCTGCTTCCATGTCTAGTCCTGAAGTGCCTGTTCCTCCATGTCCAGTACTGAGGGGCCTGTTACTGCTCATTAGTGTCCAGTACTAAATGGCCTGTTCCTCTATGTTAAGTACTGAAGGCCCTGTTCCTCCATGTCCAGTACTAAAGGGCCTTTTCCTCCCTGTCCAGTACTGAAGGGCCTGTTCCTCCATGTCCAATACTGAAGGGCCTGTTTCTCCATGTCCAGTACTAAAGGGCCTGTTCCTGCTCCCTCATGTCCAGTACTGAAGGGCCTGTTCCTGTTTCTCCATGTCCAATACTGAAGGGCCTGCTCCTCCCTGTCCAGTACTGATGGGCCTGTTTCTGCTCCCTCATGTCCAGTACTAAAGGGCCTGTTCCTCCATGTCCAGTACCAAGGGGCCTGTTCCTGCTCCCTCATGTCCAGTACTAAAGGGCCTGTTCCTCCCTGTCCAGTACTAAAGGACCTGTTCCTCCATGTCCATAATTGAAGGGCCATTTTCTCCATGCCCAGTACTGAAGGGCCTGTTCCTGTTCCTCCATGTCCAGTATTGAAGGGCCTGTTCCTCCATGTCCAGTACTAAAGTGCCTGTTCCTCCATGTCCAGTACTAAAGGTCATGTTCCTCCATGTCCAGTACTGAAGGGCCTGTTCCTACATGTCCAGTACTGAAGGGCCTGTTCCTGCTCCTCCATGTCCAGTACTGAAGGGCCTTTTCCTGTTCCTCCATGGCCAGTATTGAAGGTCCTGTTCCTCCATGTCCAGTACTGAAGGGCCTGTTCCTGCTCCTCCATGTCCAGTACTAAAGGGCCTGTTCCTGTTTCCTCATGTACAGTACTAAATTAGGGAGCAGGAACAGGCCCTTCAGTACTGGACATGAAGAAACAGGCCCTTCAGTATTGGACATGGAGGAGCAGTTCCAGTACTGAAGGGCCTGTCCCTGTTTCTCCATGTCCAGTACTGAAGGGCCTGTTCCTGCTCCCTCATGTCCAGTACTGAAGGTCCTGTTCCCTCATGTCCAGTACTAAAGGGCATGTTCCTCCCTGTCCAGTACTGAAGGGCCTGTTCCTCCATGTCCAGTACTGAAGGGACTGTTCCTACATGTCCAGTACTGAAGGGCCTGTTACTGCTCCTTCATGTCCAGTACTAAAGGGCTTGTTTCTCCATGTCCAGTACTGAAGGGCCTGTTCCTAAATGTCCAGTACTGAAGGGCCTGTTCCTGCTCCCTTAATGTTCAGTACTAAAGGGCCTGTTCCTGATCTCTCATGTCCAGTACTAAGGGGCCTTTTCCTGCTCTTCCACGTCTAGTACTGAAGTGCCTGTTTCTCCATATCCAGTACTGAAGGGCATGTTCCTGCTCCCTCATGTCCAGTTCAGAAGGGCCTGTTTCTTCATGTTCAGGACTGAAGGGCCTGTTCCTGCTCCTCCATGTCCAGTATTGAAGGGCCTGTTCCTGTTTCTGCATGTCCAGTACTGAAGGTCCTGTTCCTCTATGTCAAGTACTGAATGGCCATTTTCTCCATGTCCAATACTGAAGGGCCTGTTATTGCTCCCTCATGTCCAGTACTAAAGGGTCTGTTTCTCCATGTCCAGAACTGAAGGAGCTGTTACTGCTCCCTCATGTAGAGTACTGAAGGGCCTGTTTCTCCATGTCCAGTACAAAAGGACCTGTTCCTGCTCCTCCATTTCCAGTACTAAAGGGCCTGTTTCTCCATGTCCAATACTAAGGGGCTGTTCCTGCTCCTCCATGTCCAGTACTGAAGGGCCTGTTCCTGTTTCTCCATGTCCAGTACTGAACGGCCTGTTTCTGCTCCCTCAAGTCCAGTGCTGAAGGGCCTGGTCCTGTTCCTCCATGTCCAGTACTGAAGGGCCTGTTTCTCCATGTCCAGTACAAAAGGGCCTGTTACTGTTTCTCCATGTCCAGTTCTGAAGGGCCTGTTAATGCTGCCTTATGTCCAGTACTAAAGGGCCTGTTCCTGCTCCTCGAAGTCCAGTACTAGAGGGCCTGTTCCTGCTCCTCCATGTCCAGTACTAGAGGGCCTGTTCCTGCTCCTCCATGTCCAGTACTGAAGGGCCTGTTCCCTCATGTCCAGTACTGAAGGTCCTGTTCCTGTTTCCTCATGTACAGTACTAAATGAGGGAGCAGGAACAGGTCCTTCCGTACTGGACATGGAGAAACAGGCCCTACAGTATTGGACATGGAGGAGCAGTTCCAGTGCTGAAGGACCGGTCCCTGTTCATCCATGTCGAGTTTTGAAGAGCCTGTTTCTCCATGTCCAGTACTGAAGGGCCTGTTCCTGTCCCTCCATATCCAGTATTGAAGGGCCTGTTCCTGCTCCTCCATGTCCAGTACTAAAGGGCCTGTTCCTGCTCCCTCATGTCCAGTACGAAGTGAGGGAGCAGGAACAGGCCCTTCAGTACTGGACATGGAGGAGCAGGAACAGGCCCTTCAGTACTGGACATGGAGGAGCAGGAACAGGCCCTTCAGTACTGGACATGGAGGAGTAGTTCCAGGACTAAAGGGCCTGTTCCTGCTCCTCCATGTCTGTCCATCTTCTTTCTTTTGTTCAATGACTCTTTAGACAACAGTTTGTCTGAGAGGATTCTTCACATTGGTTGGTTAAAGCATCACATTCACACAATCAGGGCTTTCATTATGGATTAATTCACTTCATCCTGGCAGTTTAACACGTTTCTTACCAGGTGGTGATTCCATAAAAAAATTCTGGCAACATCAGCAATTACAGTAATATGCTGTGTCGACAAGTGTAATGGCAGTAATAAGTTGCATTTCCAGGCAATTGTTCAAATCTAAACCTTCAAATCCTAAAAATGTAATGAACTAATCTCACCTGTACGTTATGGGAGTTGGTGGTCCTAGCTGCAGCGAGAGTGTGGGATGAATCCATCGTTGCAGTCGGTCGTTGGGGAAAAAAATCCCAGAACAATTCAAACAAATGCTGAACTATTCTTGGTTCGCAGGGGGTTCACTGTCAGGAGTTGACAACTTCAAGACGCCAAGGATGGAAGAACAATGAACATTTCGAGCGCTGCCTTTTATAGCTGGTCATGTGACCTCAGATCAAAGGACTTTTATAAACTTTGACTCACTTAGGACATCAAAGCCCAGATATGCCTGTGATCTCATATGTGATGTCATAGTCTCTCTTGCCCTCTCTCTCCCTCTCTCTCACTGGTGATGAGCTACATTGAAAGTAATCAGATTACTGAATGTAGTTAAGTATATGAGCTTAAAACTGAAAACTATATTTCTCTACATTTATTGTGATCAGAAAAAGAAAAGAATAATTCCCCACATATTTTGCTACTATGTCCCTCAAACACAACAAAAAACTTTATGATGTAAACCAGCTTCAAATGTCCATGTGTGTGTGTGTGTGTGTGTGTGTGTGTGTGTGTGTGTGTGTGTGTGTGTGTGTGTGTGTGTGTGTGTGTGTGTGTGTGTGTGTGTGTGTGTGTGTGTGTGTGTGTGTGTGTGTGTGTCAATGCAATCCATGCAAAGTGAATGTGACTAAATGAAAGGCAACCAGATACAACACAGAGATTGAATAATGATATGTTTACTCATGTACAACCTAATAAAAGCTGTTCAATGACTTTTAAGCACACAGACACTCAGTAGACAAGGCTTTGGAAAGGAAGGGCTGCAGTTTTTAGTGACTTCTAACTTGGAGAATGAGCTCAGAGGTTGCTACGGTTATGGGAAGAGTCAGTTAAAATAAAAGGGGGGGTACAAACCTCACTGAATGTAGACGTTCCTGCTGGGTGGTTGACAAGGAGCATTTCTGCCACAACACAACAGACAGTTTCATCCTGTCAGTGGAGAGTTGGAGGCGGAGGGTGACGAGGAGGTTGTCCAGCAGTGGACGACGGTACCACGAGCGTCTTTTATCAGTAAATCATCTCAATTGCAGTTTGGTTTTTTTGCACGAGACTCTCTCAGAGACTCACTTACGTTCTTATTGTGTTCATACAGTTCAGTATATTTGTATGTTAAAGCTGTAAATCCTCATAAAAGCAGCTGGAACAGAACAGCGACAGACAGTCAGTGTGTGCTGCCGAAGACGGGAATCAGTTTTTGGTACAACACCGGCGCATCCACACTTGATCTGAAATGACACTGATTGTAGTAGTAATGTTTCACTATAGAAACATCTATACCACTGCAGCCTGGTTGTTTAGATTATGTGGATCTATAAGTCTGATATTTGAAGACATTAAATGTGTGAGATGAACCTGGCTTCAATTCTCCTTTTTTTTCCCCAGTTTATTTTATGTGTAAAGCTGCAGTGTCGGGAGCAACACTGACCGTCTGCTCTGTTCCTGCTGCTTTTATTAGGATTTACAGCTATAACATACAAATATACTGAACTGTATGAACACGGGAACAAAGTCAGTCTCTGGGAAAGTCTCATGCAATAAACAACTGCAATTGAGATGATTTACCAATGAGTTACATGTAAAATAAAGAAATGATAGAGTTCATATTGCTTGTTTTATATTTAGGGGAGACTGGGTATGGTAGTAACATGGGGAGAGTTGTTACACCATCACTTCCACCAATCGGGGATAAGATAGGAGTTATATGATGACATCAGAGTTGACCCACTTCCTCTCCGATCCCACATGGTGATCGTCAAGGTAGGAAACGGCTGCATGCAGATTCTACACAGAAAAAAATTATTTTGAGGTATGAAAGTCATTTTTTGTTTGACCAAGACTATATTTTGTTTAGTACTTATGCTACTGCACATCAAACTATACGTTTTACATTAGATTAAATTGTACATTCTCAGCAGTGACGTCGCCCGGTTTGGCGTAGCCGGGGCCACACCCTGGAGCCAGGCCCGGGGTGGAGGCTCGCACGCGAGCGCCTGGTGGCCGGGCTCAGCCCGAAGTGACGACGCGGGCCCCTCCTCCTCATCCTCCTGTGGACCCACCACCTACAGAGGCTGCCGTAGGGGTCGGGTGCAATGTGGATTGGGGGGCAGTCAACGGCAGGGGCCTCGACGACCCGATCCCCGGACACAGACTCTGGCTTTTGGGACATGGAATGTGACCTCGCTGGGGGGGAAGGAGCCCGAACTTGTGAGGGAAGCTGAGAGATACCGTCTAGATATAGTCGGGCTCGCCTCCACTCACAGCTTGGACTCTGGAACCCTCGACAGGGGCTGGATACTCCACTTCTCTGGAGTTGCCCGCAGTGTAAGGCGGCGGGCTGGAGTGGGCTTGCTGATTGCCCCACAGCTCAGCCGCCATGTGTTGGAGTTCACCCCGGTGAACGAGAGGGTTGTGTCCCTACGCCTTCAAGTAGGGGATAGGTCTCTGACTGTTTCAAGGATTCAAGGATTCAAGGATTCTTTATTGTCATATCATAAATGATACGAAATTTGGACTCAGGTCCCGGTAAGCCAAAGTAATAAAAAAAATATATATAACAGGAGCGTAAAAATATATACAGGAGCGTAAAAATATATACAAGGGATAAAGTGAGGAAGTGGTGGTGAATGTAAAGTGCAAAGTGGTGTAGTGCAGGAAGATGAGGGAGTCTACGGAACATGGCTCGAGTTCACTAGTCTCACAGCTTCAAGGAAAAAACAGAAACACGGCAATCAGAAGTACTCTCATAACACTTTATTGACAAGTGATGAGGCAAAGAACTCAAAACCAAAATCCCAAGGAAAGCAAAACTCTAACAAGACAGAACTAATGACTACCCAGGTACTTTACCCAAACAAAACTATAAGGACCCGGCGGGAGACTAAGGAGCACACTGCCCGGCAAATGCGGAGTGGCGTGGCTGGCGCTGGAGGACACGGGAGGTGGTGTTGTGCTGAAGCCGTTGGAGGGGGTCAAGAACGGAGTCACAGGCAGGGGCTTGGTGCAGCAGGGTGGGTCCGGTACTGCAGCAGAAGAGAGACAGACTTAATACAGAGGCACACAGACTGAGGCAAGGCAAGGCAAGGCAGAGCAGGGTACCACTAACTGTTGGTAGTTCTACGGTCCGACGCCGAGTCTTCATCTGATGCCAGCTTTATGGAGGAAAAGGTGTATTGTTGGGTGAAGCCACACCCTGCTGCAGGTGAGAGCACTCAGGAAATTAGCACTGCACTCCTCCACACCTCACACAGCATGCAGCACACGCCCACCTGGGAAAAAGGAAAGGAGGGAGGGGGAAGGGAACAAATGCTGCCACTAGGCAGAGCCAGAGGTGGAGGTCATGACAGTACCCCCCCCCCTCTATGTGCACCTCCAGGTGCACAAGTGAAGCCGTCTGGCCGTCGTCTTTTCAGGTCGTGGATCAGCTCGGGGTCCAGAATCTGGCGACGGGGTACCCAGCTGCGTTCTTCAGGGCCATACCCCTCCCAATCCACCAGAAACTGAAGTCCACGACCCCGTCGGCGCACATCCAACAGGCGTCTAACTGTATATGCTGGTGCGTCGTCCACCATCCTGGGTGGTGGAGGGGGACGGACAGGGGGGGCCAGAGTGCTCTCTCTGACAGGTTTTACTTGGGACACATGAAAAGTCGGATGGATCTTCATGGAGGCAGGAAGTTTGAGTCGCACAGAACTAGGGTTAACAATCTTGTCTACCTCAAACGGTCCAACAAACCGTGGTGCCAGCTTCCGAGACTCCACCTTCAGGGGAACATCCTTGGCCCGGAGCCAAACCTTTTGGCCCGGCGTATACACTGGTGCAGGAGTGCGTCTGCGATTCGCCTGTTGTTCCATCCTCTGGTTTGACTGGGTTAGGGAGGCCCTGGCCTTCTTCCACGTTCTCTCGCATCTCTTGATGAAGACCTGAACGGATGGGACGGCAATCTCCTCCTCTTGAGATGGGAACAATGGCGGCTGGTACCCGAGGGAGCACTGGAAGGGCGATAAGCCAGAGGAAGAGTTAGGTAGTGTGTTGTGAGCGTACTCTACCCATGGAAGCTGAGAACTCCAGGCTGTGGGGTTTTCTGCTGTGACACATCTCAGCAGGGTCTCCAGGGACTGGTTTGCCCGTTCCGTCTGACCATTCGACTGTGGATGAAACCCAGATGTTAGACTAACTGTGGCGCCCAGAGCCTTGCAAAACAGCCTCCACACCTCCGACGTAAACTGATGTCCACGGTCTGACACAATATCCGCCGGTATTCCATGGATCCTGAAAACTTGTATCACCAATGTCTCAGCAGTCTCTTTAGCAGAGGGGAGTTTAGGTAGCGCAATAAAATGTGCCGCCTTAGAGAACCGATCAACCACAGTTAAAATTGTAGTGTTACCATCGGAAGGAGGAAGTCCCGTAATGAAGTCCACTGCAATGTGTGACCAGGGCCGGTGTGGGACAGGTAAAGGCTGCAGTAGACCAGAACTGGGCTTGGTCGAGGACTTTTGATGGGCACAGACAGAGCAGGCAGCGACAAACTCCTTGGTGTCCTTCTCCATGGTGTCCCACCAAAACCTCTGCTTCAGGACACTAAGGGTACGGGCAGCTCCAGGATGGCAGGTCAACCGAGAAGAGTGAGCCCATTGGAGAACCTGTGAGCGAACAGAGTTAGGGACAAATAGGGTCCTGGGTGGACCAGTACCTGGATTGTCTGACTGGTCCGGCGCACTCTGTACTAGGTTCTCGATCTCCCATGTCAGAGAGGCAACTAGGCAGGTCTTGGGCAGGATGGTCTCAGGTTCTCCAGAGTGCTCCTCCCTGGAGTGCAGGCGGGACAGGGCATCAGGCTTCACATTCCTGGATCCGGGGCGGTACGTGAGGGTGAACTGGAAGCGACCAAAGAATAATGCCCAGCAAGCCTGTCTCAAATTGAGCCTCCTGGCGGAGCGGACATACTCCAGATTCTTGTGGTCTGTCCACACCACGAATGGTTGTTCTGCCCCCTCCAGCCAATGTCGCCACTCCTCTAGGGCCATCTTCACCGCAAGCAACTCCCGGTTTCCAACATCATAGTTCCGTTCCGCTGGGGAGAGACGACGGGAAAAGAAGGCACATGGATGCAGCTTACCATCACTCGGACTGCGCTGAGATAGTACCGCTCCCACACCAGCATCAGATGCATCCACTTCGACAATGAACTGCAGAGTTGGATCGGGTTGAATTAAGATTGGCGCAGAAGTAAACCGGTCCTTCAATGACTGGAAGGCTTGGGCTGCTTCAGTGGTCCAGGAGAAGGTTCGAGAGGTAGAGGTCAGAGCGGTAAGGGGTGCAGCCACTTTACTGTAGTCCCTTATAAACCTACGATAAAAGTTGGCAAACCCTAAGAATCGCTGAAGTTGTTTCCGGGTTTCAGGTTCTGGCCAATCCTTTACTGCAGACAGCTTCTGAGGATCCATACTTATCTCCCCCCGTGAGATAATGTATCCAAGGAAGGCTGTAGTAGAGGTGTGAAATTCACATTTCTCTGCCTTCACAAACAACCGGTTCTTGAGGAGTCGTTCTAGGACTTGTCTGACATGCAGGGTGTGCTCCTCTGGGGTCTGGGAGTAGATAAGGATGTCATCTAGGTAAACAAAAACAAACCGGTTTATCATATCCCGAAGGACATCATTGATGAGGCTTTGGAAGACTGCTGGGGCATTAGTGAGCCCAAAGGGCATCACTAGGTACTCAAAATGTCCCAGAGGAGTGTTGAAAGCCGTCTTCCATTCGTCCCCCTGGCGGACCCGGATGAGATGGTAGGCATTTCTCAGGTCGAGCTTGGTGAAGATGTTTGCCCCATGTAATGAGGAAAATGCCGAGTTGATCAGAGGTAGGGGATATGGATTCTTTACAGTGATATCATTCAGGCCACGGAAGTCTATGCAGGGACGGAGGGTGCCATCCTTGTTGTCCACGAAGAAAAAACCCGCACCAACCGGAGAGGAGGATGGTCTGATGATCCCAGCAGCCAGCGAATCACGGATGTAATCCTCCATGGCGGTCTGTTCGGGCTTGGACAAGTTATATAGGCGGCTTTTGGGAAGCCTTTTTGGGAAGCTTTTCCGGGTGCGGAAGGAGCTCAATAGCACAGTCATACGGGCGATGTGGGGGAAGAGAGAGTGCACTCTCCTTACAAAACACTGGTGCCAGGTCGTGATACTCTGGAGGATCCTTGGACAGGTCCACAGGAACAGGTGATCGGTGAAGATCAGTGGCCGCAGGTGACAGGGCAGATCGCAGGCAGCTGGCATGACACTGGGGGCTCCATGATGAAACCTTGTCTCTGCTCCAATCTATCTGGGGATTGTGCAGCTTTAACCAGGGGTAGCCCAGGACTACAGGTGGGTTGGAGTGATCTATAATATGAAACCTCAGACTTTCATGATGATTGCCAGCCAACACCAACCTTACAGGGACAGATCGGAACCGGACTTGGGCTAACGGAAGACCATTTAGTGCTCGGGCCTCAACAGGAACTTCGAGAGGCTCCACTGGGATCTGGAGCTGCTCAGCGAGTTGGCTGTCCAGGAAGTTTTCTTCGGCACCAGAGTCAATTAACACAGTCACTGGGACAGGCTGAACTCGCCAGCAGAGGGAAGCGGCCAGCTGGAGACGTGGAGGGGAGGAGGTCATGGTTCGGCTCACCTGGATTCCTCCCGTTACTGGTGAGCCCCCCCATCTTTCCAGACGGGTGGGGCAGGTGGAAATGTAATGGCCAGTCTTACCACAGTACAGACAAGCGTTCATGGCTTGGCGTCGTTTCCTCTCTTGAGGTGTGAGTTGCGCCCACCCAATCTGCATTGGCTCCGGTTCAGTTTCAGACGACTGGGAGTTCACTGGACTTGCCTGAACTGGGTTCGAGAAGCGGGTTGCAGTAGGGTAGAGTTGCTGGCTGCGTTCTCGTCTGCGTTCCCGTAGACGATTATCCAGATTAATAGTCAATGCGACGAGGGTATCCAGGTTGGCTGCCTCCTCTCGAGTGGCGAGTTGGTCCTTCAATTCCTCATTGAGGCCTCGATAGAAGGCATTCTGCAAGGCTGGATCATTGAATCCACTCTCCACGGCAAGGGTACGAAACTCCACGGCAAACTCCGCTGCACTCCTGGCCCCCTGCCGCAAGGTGGTTAGGCGGTTTCCGGCATCCCGGCTCCGAACAGGGTGGTCGAATATCTTCTTCATCTCATTGGTAAAGGCTGAATATGAAGAGCATATTTCACCATGCTTCTCCCAAACAGATGCTCCCCAATCCCTCGCCGGGCCCCTCAACAATCCTACCAAATAAGCTATTTTTGACCTCTCAGAGGCACAAGACAGAGGCTGCAGCTCAAACCCCAAGGAGACCTGAGTAAGAAATGCTTGACAGGAACCTAAATTTCCAGCATAACGCTCCGGCACGGGCACAGAGGGCTGTGACGGATTCATGTCGGGAGGCGCCAAACTAGGAGTGGGGACAGTAGCTACCGGATCAGCTGAGGATGCAGACACAACTGTGGCTAATGAATCAACCATGTTGGTTAGCTGAGAAACTTGATTCAACAACGCACTGTTGCTCTCAACTAACATGCGTAGCAGCACGTCGTGGCGACCCAACATGGCGCCGTGACTAGTCATAGCCTGCTCTAGGAGGGGTGCCTGAGAGGCCTGATCAGTGCCGGTCACATTGTCCGCTGAGTTCATCATGGTCGGACCGTACTGTCACGGTTCACTCTCATAGACTCAGGTGCGGACAGAAACACGGCAATCAGAAGTACTCTCATAACACTTTATTAACAAGTGATGAGGCAAAGAACTCAAAACCAAAATCCCAAGGAAAGCAAAACTCTAACAAGACAGAACTAATGACTACCCAGGTACTTTACCCAAACAAAACTATAAGGACCCGGCGGGAGACTAAGGAGCACACTGCCCAGCAAATGCGGAGTGGCGTGGCTGGCGCTGGAGGACACGGGAGGTGGTGTTGTACTGAAGCCGTTGGAGGGGGTCAAGAACGGAGTCACAGGCAGGGGCTTGGTGCAGCAGGGTGGGTCCGGTACTGCAGCAGAAGAGAGACAGACTTAATACAGAGGCACACAGACTGAGGCAAGGCAAGGCAGAGCAGGGTACCACTAACTGTTGGTAGTTCTACGGTCCGACGCCGAGTCTTCATCTGATGCCAGCTTTATGGAGGAAAAGGTGCATTGTTGGGTGAAGCCACACCCTGCTGCAGGTGAGAGCACTCAGGAAATTAGCACTGCACTCCTCCACACCTCACACAGCATGCAGCACACGCCCACCTGGGAAAAAGGAAAGGAGGGAGGGGGAAGGGAACAAATGCTGCCACTAGGCAGAGCCAGAGGTGGAGGTCATGACAGGTGGAGGCAAAACCTCTGGTCTGGGAGGAGTTCGGAGAGGCCATGGAGGAGGACTTTCGGTCGGCCTCAAGGAAATTCTGGCAAACCGTCCGGCGCTTTCGGCGGGGGAAGCAGTACTCCACCAACACTGTTTACAGTGGAAGTGGGGAGCTGTTGACCTCAACTGGGGATATCGTTAGGCGGTGGAAGGAATACTTCGAGGACCTCCTCAATCCCACCACCACGTCTTCCTTTGAGGAAGCAGAGACTGGGTTCTCAGAGGTGGACTCGTCCATTTCCCAAGCTGAAGTCACCGAGGTTGTTGTGAAGCTCCTCGGTGGCAAGGCACCAGGAGTGGATGAGATTTGCCCAGAGTTCCTTAAGTCTCTGGATGTGCAGGGACTGTCGTGGCTGACTCGTCTCTGCAACATCGCGTGGCGGGCGGGGACAGTACCTCTGGACTGGCAGACCGGGGTGGTGGTCCCTCTCTTCAAGAAGGGGGATCGGAGGGTGTGTTCCAACTACAGAGGGATCACACTCCTCAGCCTCCCCGGGAAAGTCTATTCCAGGGTACTGGAGAGGAGGGTCCGGCCGTTAGTCCAACCTCGGATCCAAGAGGAACAGTGCGGTTTTCGTCCTGGTCGTGGAACACTGGACCAGCTCTATACCCTCCACCAGGTGCTTGAGGGTTCGTGGGAGTTTGCCCAACCAGTCCACATGTGTTTTGTGGATCTGGAGAAGGCGTTCGACCGCGTCCCCCGAGATGTCCTGTGGGGGGTGCTTCAGGAGTATGGAGTCCGGGGTCCCTTGTTGAGGGCTGTTCGGTCCTTGTATTCCCGGAGCAGGAGTCTGGTTCACATTGCCGGCAGTAAGTCAGACCTGTTCCCAGTGCACGTTGGCCTCCGGCAGGGGTGTCCTTTATCACCGGTTCTGTTCATTATCTATATGGACAGAATTTCTAGGCACAGCCGGGGGCCGGAGGGGGTCCAGTTTGGGGACCACAGGATCTCATCTCTGCTATTTGCGGATGATGTGGTTCTGTTGGCCCCATCAAGCCTGGACCTTCAGCGTGCACTGACATGGTTCGCAGCCGAGTGTGAAGCAGCTGGGATGAAGATCAGCACCTCTAAATCCGAAGCCATGGTTCTCAACCGGGAAAAGGTGTCTTGCCCCCTCCAGGTCGGTGGAGTGCCCTTGTTCCAAGTGGAGGAGTTTAAGTATCTTGGGGTCTTGTTCACGAGTGGGGAAAGATGGAGCGTGAGATCGACAGGTGGATCGGTGCAGCATCTGCAGTTATGTGGACGTTGTATCGGTCCGTCGTGGTGAAGAAGGAGCTGAGCCAAAAAGCAAAGCTCTCCATTTACCGGTCGATCTTCATTCCTACCCTCACCTATGGTCATGAACTATGGGTCATGACCGAAAGAACCAGATCCTGGATACAAGCAGCTGAAATGAGCTTCCTCCGTAGGGTGGCTGGACGTACCCTTAGAGATAGGGTGAGGAGCTCAGTCACCCTTGTTGGGGGCCATTCAACCTCATGGAAGGGGGAGGGGAGACCACGTTTTGAGAACAAAGAGATCACATGGTCAGAATGGGAAAAGTTCGCCATTCATCCCGGATCACCCCCCGGATCACCCCCCCTCCAAGGTGCAATACTAGAGGCCAACGGCAGGGGGAGCCCGAGAGCTCCCTCACCAGCTGGAAGGTCCAGGGCGGGCCCTCCGTCAGGATTGGTCCACATGACCCAGAGCCGACCGGTAACACGAAACCACAACAAGAGGTATAAAACACCCCCGCCGGGGTGATTTCTGCCTCTCCAATGTTGAAACCTGCGTAAAGACGGACGCATCCGTTTCGCACGGAGACGAAGTGCCACGTGTGCCCGCTGACCGGGCCGGAGTTCCACACCCGGCCGGACGAGCCGACAACCACCGTGGAACTACTTCTACTTTCCCTTTTTCCTTTTTTTCTTTCTTCACCGGAGTCCGAGTGTGCAGCTGCCAGCGCACCGCCCTCCCGCATGCAGACCTGAAGCCGCTTCTTCTTCCCCCCTCCTCAAAAGAAGCGCTTGATCATCCTGTGGACTTTTTCCTTGTCCACAGACCAGTTTTAGCTTGTTTTACCTGGGACGCCAGAGAAAACAAACTCGCAGCCGGGAAATCAACGGATTTTCCCCGGCCGCCGGCAGCACGTTCACCCTCATCAAACTGAGTAAGGCTTAGAGTCTGGGCAGGCAATGAGAATAACGTGACTGTAATATTGCTGTGTGTTTATTATTGTGTTGAAGTCAGGGACGCCGATCCCGTGTTTCCAACCAATCTGTGTCTGCGCGTTGGATTTACATCCACGCGAACCTCCTCTCTCTCTCTCTCTCTCGCTCGCTCGCTCGCTCGCTCTCTCAACTTGCACAGACCATTCCCAGACTGTGGAGTCCAAGACAGTGTGCAGAGCTGAACATATTCTGTCCACTGCCCTTCTCCCTCCCTCCTTTTCATTTTTCCTCTCCTCCTCATAAACGATCGCGTAAAAGCAGCCGCGCGCTGCTGCACCCGCTTCTGTGACCGTGTGTAGTTCACTGTCCCTGCGATTTCTCAGCCACGAGCCCCCAGGCGCGCTCCGAGCAGGCTCACGAGCCGTGCACGAGCACAGTGACGTCACGCTGTCCAGAAAGAGTACACTAAGCGCCTCTGGTGGCCGCGTTGGTGATTGCAATCTCTTGAAAGACCGCCACTCGGTGGACAAGTCGAGTCATTGCATTCTCCCTCCGTGCGCCGCCGCGCCCCTAGTGGTCGTTCCGGTTACTGCCTCGAACTAGACGCCTGCCGCCATCTAGTGTCCGTTCGAGGTCATTACACCCACACACACTGACCCTCCAACGCCTGCCGCCACCTGGTGGACGTTCGTGGTCATTACACCCCACTCAGGCTTCCACACACTCACTCATACACACTCTCACACACATACACACACACACACACACACCCTCTTTCTTTGTACATAGTGTTTGCTGTTTAATAGATTAGATCTTCGTGTTTGATTGTTTATTACTTAATTGTGTTGTTTTAATAAATAATTTATGAATTATTTTTGAATAAATACTTTTTGTTAATAAACGCATTTTAACTGAATTGATCGATTCTTGGTTATCATTGTGTATTTATTGTTGACAATTCACTGGTTTGTAACAGTCTGTGCTCGAATCTCACACCTTCCTTGTTATTTAATATTGTTATATTTACACAGAAATATTAACTTTACTTAAATAACCCTTTTTGACAAACGAGACTGAAATTTGGTATTAGCTATTTCCAGCTTAGCTGGTGGTGCCCCGATTTAATTATTATTTGATAAATAACCAATTTATGCAAATTAATAATTTTTATTAATAAATTATTTTTGATAATTTATTAACTTTTGAGTAATTACTCAATTACTCTAGGAGTTGCTGATGAGTAACTAACCGTTTACTTCATTAGTAATTCCAATTTTTCCTAAATTACATTCAGTAATCTATTACTTTCAGTAATCCATTACTTACAGTAATTATTTATGCTAATTACCAACCATAAATCCCAACATAATGGTGCCGCCCGTGTGAGGGTGTTTTAAAACCAGTATTGTCACAATATCTGCATAATTTATCCAGAATTGTCTGTTTAGTTTTACAACCGATAACTTTGTTTTTCTCAGAACTTAGTTTTTCGAAGAACACGTTACAGCACTGCTAAGCAAAGTCAATTGTGTTTGTGAAGTGGTAAAGCCTTCTTTTTCTTGCATTTTCATGCATTCTTTTATTTCTGTCAGAGATAAATGTACACTAACCCGCTATTGCTCACCCAAGGTGCTAACTCCACCCTGTTAACTTGAGAGAGGTTACAGTTAGAGCAATTAGAAACCCACAGAGTTGTAAGCCACAGGTGTAACCATCACCTGTGCATTAACAACATTTTGGCACTTTTCAAAACACAGCTTTCGCGTGACTCCTACCATGAGTAGTCAGAGACACTGCGTGCTCGGAGCAGAGACTCCTCGGGAGCCACATGACCCAGCCCTGCAGACTGTGGTCGCTGGTCTCCTATGCCTCTCCACACAGGAGAGAAGAAACCTCAACAGCTACAGCTTAGAGACCTGTGAAGCAGAGATCAGGCAGCTGTTAAGCTATGTGAGGAACCCGGTTGGTCAGGTAGAGCTCACCATTCCGGATGTGTTAGGCCACATTGCACTGCTCTACCAGCGCAAGGCCGAGCTGCAAGCTCTGGAAGCTCAAGAGCAGCTCTCCCAGCTGCAACTTTACAGTTCGCAGCTGAGGATTAACACTGCCCAGCTGAAGCTGGAGAACTCCCGCCTGCGACAGGAGATCCAGGCCAGGGACGATCAGGCTCCTTATACGGAACCTATTGGGTTACTAACCCGAACTTCTGTGAAAGAAGTCAAAACAGACACATCATCTGATGATTCGTCAGACGATGAGTCAGGTTATGGCTCTCAGCACAATGAGCCAAATCACATTGGGGTAAAACCTGGTGCAGCTCTCAGCAGAGACGCAGCACATCTCCGCAGTCTGGAAAATGTCCAGTCAGATGGACAAATTACCCCAGTTATGCGCATTCTTGAAGCTGTCCAGTCAGGTGGACAGCCCCCTCCAGGTCTCTACAATCCTGAGGTGGTCCAGTCAGGTGGACCGACCACCACAGGTGAGTGTAGACTTGGAGCTGTCCCGTCAGGGGGACAGACTGCATCAAGCTTCCCCGCAGCCATGGCGAGGGGGGGGCTTGACACACAGCCAGGGGGGCGTGGCACAAGACACCTGCCCAGTGTTGTGGGAGTTGACTGCATCCCACTGAACCGACACCCAGTCCCCCCAGCTTTTCACTTTAAGGACCGCAGGGTCCCGGTGTGCTTTGACACACATCCATCGGTGCTTAGCCGCACCTCAATGCGCTCTCACAGCTCTTTCACTCCTGTCCAGGAGAGTGAAAAGAGTTATTCTCCAGCACCTCACAGTGCTGTCAGCTTTGGTCGTCCACTCACTGGAGACCCTCTTGGTCATCATGACCCTCACTGTCTCCACCGGAGACAACCAGGGGGGTCCAGCTCAGATGACTCGGACCATTCCGGTCCCCCAAGGGAACGTGGTCTTCGGACCCGCCAACTTGAGTCCCTTGCAGAGGACATAGAGCTGTTCAACCCAAACAACCGGGAGGTTAGTATAGAGGACTACCTCCGGGAGGTTGAACGCTGCCTCCTCGACCTGCCTCATCCTTCGTCACGTGAGAAGCTGAAGCTTCTCTGGAAGACGACGTCCAGGAGCGTCCATGTTTACATGGAATCCCTCCCCCCTGCCATCAGAGACCATTACTCATCCCTCTGTCATGCACTTAGGGAAGAGTATTCTCTGTACAATGATCCTGCCTCTGCAACCTTTGGTGCACTTGCCATTACTCAGAAGGAGGCGGAGCCTCCCAGAGAGTACTATAGGCGCCTTAGGGCCGCCTACTTCCAAGGCCGCAGCGCACCGGGGTTGGATGAAGACCAGACTTTAAAGTCGCTCTTCATTAACAACCTCCACAACAGTGTGCGGTTTGATGTCGCTCTGTTCTGCAAGACTACAAACCCCACCATGAAAGACCTCCGCAAACACGCGCAGATGGTGTGGGAGCTGCGTCACAGTTCAGGTGAAAACCATGATGGTGACGCAGGCGTCCTGAGAACGCAGGCGACCGGAAACACGAACCTGTCACCTGTAGGTCACGAGGTCCCCTCCCCCACACCTGCTGTGGATGGGGGACCCGTTAGATGTCCACAGCCTCGACCACGAGTTGGACAACGGCACAGAGGTAAGAGATCAGGCAGACCGAGACCTCACCACTCCCAGCGGAGAGGTAAGTCTCACGGCCGAGGTCAGACCCAAAACCACTGGGACGCAGACGTCCCACAGTGGATCAAAACCTGCCTCAAGGAGGTGATGCAGGACCTGAACCCGCCTGGTCAGAAGGGACCCGGCTCCCCTGAGGAACCGGACTCCCGGCCCCTGACCGCATGACTAGGCCGGTCGCCTCTCCCCTCCATACACAAAGTTTGCTTTGTCAGGAGGAGGAGGAGGAGATCCAGGAGGTCAAAGAGGCCCTCAGAACCAATAGAGGAGCCCCCTTTGACATTCTTGGGTGATCTTGTACGCAATGGCACTGCCAACCGCGTATACACTTCAGTGATGGTAGGGGGTGTAGACACCCTCGCCCTGCTTGATTCTGGGTCAGAAATCACCCTCATGTGTTCAGCCACCTTCACGCAGGTTGCGAGAACCATGCGTGCCCTAGGAAAGCCACTTCAGGTGGAAGAGTGTAGCATAAACATCAGAAGCTTCACTCAGGACGTGTCTCCCATCACTAAACGTGTCTGGGTCGACATAACTTTCCAGGACATGTCGGTGACACATCTCATCTATGTCACTGACCTGAACACAGAGGAACTTCTTATTGGTCAGGACCTCTTAAACCGACTGGCCGTGCTGATTGACTGCCACCAATGGCGCCTTTGGTCTCAAGTCACCAGCCCGACTCCCCTTGGCCCTGAACCAGGCCACCAAGCTTTCAACAGCAGAGTCGATGCCATCCAGTCTAGAGGTCCCCTACCAATCCTTGGGTCTCTCCCAGAGTTTGGCCCCAGCCAATCCACTTCAAGGCTCCCTGACAGTCAGCATCCGCCGCAGGTGATGAGCCAAGACCCAGTTCAAGCACACCACTCTTTACTCTTGTCACTGAAGGACGTGAGTTCTTCTTTCTACATGAGTACTTCTTTGCACGCCCACCACACCGTGGGGGGTGCACACATGGATGGAACCTCGGTTCCGGAGGCACCTTTGGCGCGCTGGTCCGAGAGATCGGCCACCGACGCCGGCCTGCTCAAAGTTCCGAGCCACCGCTCACTTTCAGCATGGTCACTTCAGACCTTAACCAAGGTCCCTGGTTCATGTGCCTCCTCGACTCGCTGTCCAGATCCCGACCCGGTGATCTGTGACACATCTCTTCTGGAGCTGAACAATCGTTCAGCCAATCCGCAGGTCCACAATCTGACACGCGGTCAGATTAAAGTGACCGCATTTCCACCGTTAGAGATGTCAACTGACAGTTCATTTCACAATCTTGAACTGATGGTGCCTCTCACTGACAACCTGCTGTCGTCCCTCACCAGTGACGACACGCATGACACCGCTCTCCTCATTACCACAACCAAAACCATCACCAGCGCTCACCATGTTAACCTCAAACAGGTTCTCCATGGAACAAAACCGAGCACTGAAGGTGACCTGGTTGTGCACGCTCCGATGACTCAACCAGAGAATACAGACACTTCAGGTAAACAGACCGCGTCTGTACCAGAAGAACCTTATTCAGGTTTCGAGTCAAAGACCGAGCCACACCCTGCTAAAGCTAGCGCTTTACACAGCAGAAATGAGGAGATGCATTCATTGAGGTCTTCCGCGATTATCACACGATCTTCGCGCGGGTCTCGCACGAAAGGGGGGTCACAGACCTCCACCTGGCGTGCGTCCCCACTGACCTCGAGGCACCGCCATCTTCTGTACACCAGTACATACTCTTTCTAGCTGTATACGCGGTAAAGCGGTGCTGGACCACAAAGGTGGTCCCCGCTAACCAGTAGCAGCTAGTTTCTTCCTTTGGCAACCGCCAGTCCGCCTGGAACCGGTGCCACTTCGGCTACTTAGACCCACCATCGGTGTCTACCATCCTTCTCCACACCATGATGAGCAACATTGCTGCTCACGGCAACCTCATCTATGTGGATGACTTCCTCATGCGTCACTGCACCTGTGAGGAACATTTAGCCGAGACACGACACGTCCTTTATCAACTTCTGGTAGCGTGAACCAAACTTGCTCTCAGCATAGTTTGGGGTGCCGCATCAAAGTTGAATTCATTGGGCTCATAGGTGGCGCTGATGGGACTGAACCCCAGCAGGGAGAGTTCATGCCAGCCAAAACCTCAGAGCCCGACTAACGTGTCATAACTTGGGAGCCTCCATCTTGACACAGCCATTCCGGCTGCTGCCCTCCTTCTGAACCAAGCGTTCAGCCATTGGAGCTTCCCATCTTTGGTCGACTCAGACAGGCACACATGCCACACGCAGTGTCATGGTTGCCCTGTACGACATTTTGGTAATGGAGGCCAACCTCCATTCACCATACCACTCCTAGTCATTTTCCCAGGTTGACCGAGTCAACCACAGCACCACCCACATACTCCGGTATGGCAACAGCGGTGGTGCAGATGGAGACGTGAGCCTCCAACGGGTGTTGGTGACCAATCGGTCCACCATACACCACTCCACAGGTTCCACTCCCTCCCAAGAATGACTGGTAGAGAAATGACCTTACACTGCACCTTCTGGACCAGCCAGAAGAGGTCAGTGTTGTCACGGCCTGCATTGCAGAGCCACTCAATCAATTTACTCCCTCGGAGTAAGGTCAACTCCTCCCCTAGCGAGGGGGGAGAACATCCATTCCAGGAGCATAACAGATTTTAATCAGTAGGGTTTAGTGCCAGCATGCTCAATTCCCATCAGATGCATGTACTAACCCCTGCCACCATCAGAAATCTAACCCTGCCTCCTTAGACAACATGAGCAGTTACAAAGCTCGAGTTGAACCATTCAGGGAAATATAGTCACTGTAAACTCATATCCAGCTCTGTTAACACCACTTAGCATGCCTTAGACCAGTCAAGTATTGTTTAGGAGAAATAACCCCTGTGTGTAGTCAGAAATCTCACACGAGATCGAAGGGAGATTAGCTCCTCCGTTAGCAGCTTCAGTACAGGTAGAACCACCTTACTTAGCTCCACTAACCCGGGTTGAGCAATTTCTCAAGACTAACACCACCACGGTTATACAACCTTCACAGATACATCTGACAGTCTCGGCAGTGCTATTTTAACCTCTGTGAAACCACAGAGCCAAGAGTTGTGATTTCTTCAAAACTTAGCCATTATTAACAGAAATAATGTTTACAGTTTTAAGCCTCTGTAGTGAAAGTTGGGTTTTGAAAGACCTCCACACACCACACTTCACTCTCACTCCTCACCGGAGCAGGTGCACCAAAACCCCCCAGACGGCTGGTGGCTTTTGGACACTTGCTCACTGGTGCAACCACATCCACAGTTTACAGATCAGACTCCACTCCTTGTATCCGGTACCTCCGCTTTTGTAAACTTGTCCTCGAGCTGCCTACTAACCCATTTCCCTCCTGTTCTTCAACTTTCCTGCCCTTTCCTACCTCTTTCATTTTCACTGGTGATGCACTTGTAAGAAATGAAATGTATGAAGGCTTAGATAGTTAGAACAGGAATAGTAGGTCTGCCCAGACTAGCCTTACCCTGCCCAGACTAGCCTTGCCCTGCTCGGACAATAACCTCCTGTATGAACTGTTGGACAGAAATGACCTTGTGTTCCACAGGACATTGGGACATTCACAGACTCATAGACGTTTCGGCCCAGGTTTGCTCCAAAGCCTGAGATCCGCATCCCACTCTTCGGACCAAAGGGGGGATGTTGGGGGCCATTCAACCTCATGGAAGGGGGAGGGGAGACCACGTTTTGAGAACAAAGAGATCACATGGTCAGAATGGGAAAAGTTCGCCATTCATCCCGGATCACCCCCCGGATCACCCCCCCTCCAAGGTGCAATTCTAGAGGCCAACGGCAGGGGGAGCCCGAGAGCTCCCTCACCAGCTGGAAGGTCCAGGGCGGGCCCTCCGTCAGGATTGGTCCACATGACCCAGAGCCGACCGGTAACACGAAACCACAACAAGAGGTATAAAACACCCCCGCCGGGGTGATTTCTGCCTCTCCAATGTTGAAACCTGCGTAAAGACGGACGCATCCGTTTCGCACGGAGACGAAGTGCCACGTGTGCCCGCTGACCGGGCCGGAGTTCCACACCCGGCCGGACGAGCCGACAACCACCGTGGAACTACTTCTACTTTCCCTTTTTCCTTTTTTTCTTTCTTCACCGGAGTCCGAGTGTGCAGCTGCCAGCGCACCGCCCTCCCGCATGCAGACCTGAAGCCGCTTCTTCTTCCCCCCTCCTCAAAAGAAGCGCTTGATCATCCTGTGGACTTTTTCCTTGTCCACAGACCAGTTTTAGCTTGTTTTACCTGGGACGCCAGAGAAAACAAACTCGCAGCCGGGAAATCAACGGATTTTCCCCGGCCGCCGGCAGCACGTTCACCCTCATCAAACTGAGTAAGGCTTAGAGTCTGGGCAGGCAATGAGAATAACGTGACTGTAATATTGCTGTGTGTTTATTATTGTGTTGAAGTCAGGGACGCCGATCCCGTGTTTCCAACCAATCTGTGTCTGCGCGTTGGATTTACATCCACGCGAACCTCCTCTCTCTCTCTCTCTCTCGCTCGCTCGCTCGCTCGCTCTCTCAACTTGCACAGACCATTCCCAGACTGTGGAGTCCAAGACAGTGTGCAGAGCTGAACATATTCTGTCCACTGCCCTTCTCCCTCCCTCCTTTTCATTTTTCCTCTCCTCCTCATAAACGATCGCGTAAAAGCAGCCGCGCGCTGCTGCACCCGCTTCTGTGACCGTGTGTAGTTCACTGTCCCTGGGATTTCTCAGCCACGAGCCCCCAGGCGCGCTCCGAGCAGGCTCACGAGCCGTGCACGAGCACAGTGACGTCACGCTGTCCAGAAAGAGTACACTAAGCGCCTCTGGTGGCCGCGTTGGTGATTGCAATCTCTTGAAAGACCGCCACTCGGTGGACAAGTCGAGTCATTGCATTCTCCCTCCGTGCGCCGCCGCGCCCCTAGTGGTCGTTCCGGTTACTGCCTCGAACTAGACGCCTGCCGCCATCTAGTGTCCGTTCGAGGTCATTACACCCACACACACTGACCCTCCAACGCCTGCCGCCACCTGGTGGACGTTCGTGGTCATTACACCCCACTCAGGCTTCCACACACTCACTCATACACACTCTCACACACATACACACACACACACACACACCCTCTTTCTTTGTACATAGTGTTTGCTGTTTAATAGATTAGATCTTCGTGTTTGATTGTTTATTACTTAATTGTGTTGTTTTAATAAATAATTTATGAATTATTTTTGAATAAATACTTTTTGTTAATAAACGCATTTTAACTGAATTGATCGATTCTTGGTTATCATTGTGTATTTATTGTTGACAATTCACTGGTTTGTAACAGTCTGTGCTCGAATCTCACACCTTCCTTGTTATTTAATATTGTTATATTTACACAGAAATATTAACTTTACTTAAATAACCCTTTTTGACAAACGAGACTGAAATTTGGTATTAGCTATTTCCAGCTTAGCTGGTGGTGCCCCGATTTAATTATTATTTGATAAATAACCAATTTATGCAAATTAATAATTTTTATTAATAAATTATTTTTGATAATTTATTAACTTTTGAGTAATTACTCAATTACTCTAGGAGTTGCTGATGAGTAACTAACCGTTTACTTCATTAGTAATTCCAATTTTTCCTAAATTACATTCAGTAATCTATTACTTTCAGTAATCCATTACTTACAGTAATTATTTATGCTAATTACCAACCATAAATCCCAACACCCTTAGAGATAGGGGGAGGAGCTCAGTCACCCTTAGAGATAGGGTGAGGAGCTCAGTCACCCTTAGAGATAGGGGGAGGAGCTCAGTCACCCTTAGAGATAGGGTGAGGAGCTCAGTCACCCTTAGAGATAGGAGGAGGAGCTCAGTCACCCTTAGAGATAGGGTGAGGAGCTCAGTCACCCTTAGAGATAGGTGGAGGAGCTCAGTCACCCTTAGAGATAGGGTGAGGAGCTCAGTCACCCTTAGAGATAGGGGGAGGAGCTCAGTCACCCTTAGAGATAGGGTGAGGAGCTCAGTCACCCTTAGAGATAGGGGGAGGAGCTCAGTCACCCTTAGAGATAGGGTGAGGAACTCAGTCACCCTTAGAGATAGGGTGAGGAGCTCAGTCACCAGGGAGGAGCTCGGAGTAGAGCCGCTGCTCCTCCACATCCAGAGGAGCCAGCTGAGGTGGCTCGGGCATCTATTTCGGATGCCCCCCGGACGCCTCCCTAGGGAGGTGTTCCGGGCATGTCCCTCCGGTAGGAGGCCTCAGGACAGACCCAGGACACGCTGGAGGGACTATGTCTCTCGGCTGGCCTGGGAACACCTTGGGGTGCCACCGGAAGAGCTGGAGGAAGAGTCTGGGATGAGGGAAGTCTGGGCAAGTCTGCTCAGACTGCTGCCTCCGCGACCCGGCCCCGGATAAGCGGCAGACAATGGATGGATGGATGGATGGATGCACGTTCTCAGACACAATGTGCTGCATGTTTCCCCTGCTTATTTCAAACCACTATGCTAACACATCAAGCTAAACAATGGCTTACTGGGGTGGGTCGTAACACATCTTTAAAAAGCCTTACCACCATCCCCTTACCTACAGCTAATACAACTTTCTTGATTTTAATACTTTTACAGAATGCCAAGGCAGTGGAAAAGATAGACTGACGAGGTGTGCCTGCCAATTTTTTTAAATGAAAAGCATCTGATGAGGTCACAAAGGAGGACAAGTCAGTCAGATCAGTGGATCTGCCTTGTAACACTGAGCAGATACTGCAAACAGAAGCTGAGCGACCAGTCCTCCTCCCAGTGTGGGTTACAGGAGCAACAGCAAGGTTTTCTCTGAGGAAAGCAGAACCTCAGCCTGTCTATGAGGATAAATAAACCTCTTTTTGAAGCACATTACATGGCCCGTCTTCTTTGGTCTAATTGTCACCACTGACCCCAGCATGTGTTAAAACCACCCCCGGTAGTGGGGGAGGATGTAACGAATGAACACCATGCATTTGACATCAACTCACCCCGTCTGTGATATTCTTGCTGATATTCTTGCTGAGGTTTGAATTGGTGCCATTTGTAGAAAACAAATGTGGGAACTTGGTATAAAAGTTTGAGAACTCCAGCCCAAACTTTCAGTGAGTTACAAGTGCTGAAGCAAAACGTGTTACAACCGTACCTGGTCTCCCTTATACATGCGTGATACGTGATACAGTTTAGGATATTTTTACGTTATGGCTGTAAATCCTGATCAAAGCCGCTCACTTGACAGGCTTTTTACAAGTCGCTGTTCAAATATCTAATTCATACATATAATAAGCAGATAAAACTGAACTTTATCGGTCTCCAATACAGTGACGAGACTGATCATTTATTTGTTTTTCTTCATCAAACCAATGCAGGAGCGGTTCAGTCTTTGAAATACAGAGATAAAAGCTTTGTGACTTTATAGAATGTCTGTGGTTGGATGGAGAATTATATTTGATTCAAGTAAATTTAGGCGAAATGGCAAAGACAAAAGCAATAGCATGCCCAGCAGCAAGTGTCTTTCTGTTCAGGGTGACTCATCTATACCTGAAAAAGAACATGACTACCTTTGTATATTTGTTTGTATTATGGATTCTCTTCATATTCCACATTGATTTCCTTTTAATTTTGGCCCTCCTGTGATTCCATAAGCATGTGTGAAATAAAACTGTCTGATTATGATTAGGTTTTTTTCATTCTTTGCTTTTTTTGTTTAATTCAGAAAAGTTTTCAACGAGTGTCATGAAGTGTTTTATGTGATTGCTCCACTTGAGTACCTACTGATACATCTAGGAAATAAAACAGGCACACAGAAAGTCATTGACTTGTGTCCAAGTCACGCCCCACTCCTCAGAGGCCTCCTAGGGGCGTGGTTGGGTGGTTTCTCTCTCCTCTCCTTTTGCTTTTCAGGAAGTGGAGCTGCTGAGGGATTCATCACCTAATTCCATTCAGCTGCGACGACCGGGTGGAGCTCGTTTTCCCCTGATCAGCTACACCTCTTAAACGGTGCTGGACTCCACTGGGCGCTCCCAGAACTCGCCAGCCGCAGCTTCCTTGGTTCCCTGACCCACCGTGACCAGACCCAACTCGTGCCCCAGTTGCTCCCGCCTCAGCAAGCAGTCTTGACCTCCTGCCCCTGGAGCCTGCAGCACCTTTCATTCACTCTTGTTAAGAGAATAAACTCTGCCAAATGTACTCTTCTGTCTCCCGCTGGTTTCTCCACACCTGAGCCTCCGAAGTCCCACCGGAACAGTCTACTTGGATTTGGTGCTTTGTATTACAATAAACATGTGTTTTTGATCCAAGAGCTGACCTTTTGACTACATTTCTTGTCTGCATGTACAGTTAGTTGTCAGTGACGTGTGTTGGTGGAAACTGTTTTAGAGAAAACCAAATTAATTTCATTTTCAATTTGAGAAGCTGTTCCATACTGATATAAAGTCACATCTGGAGCTGTGTGAACAGTTTGGATGATCAACAGAACTTGGATCAACACAGGACTCAGTATTTTCACAGAAGATTTAGGTTTTAAGTATTTGATATTTGTATTGGTCTGTAGATTACATGAGTAAACCGCAACCCAGAAATGACTTATTTATTTTCTTTTTGAGGGTGAAAATGTCCACCCTGGGTTTCAATTGGAATGTATGCTCCTAAAGAAACTATTCCAGCAGACTTTATCTATAAGTGGACTCCTACAATTATCTGCAGAAGAACTGATTACCCCGTCTTGAGTCAAATCATCAAAATGTATGTATGCATGAAAATGTAACCAGTCGTCTTCTGGATAAAGTTGATAAAGTCACTAATTGATTCCAGACACAGATTTCAGAATGACGTTTTAATTATTAAAACAAAAGAAGAAAAATGATTTTTCTTTTGAAGACCTCAGGAGGAAGTCTGATCTGGAGCAGAAACGTTTTTGTTCCCTACAGTTAAGATCATTTCTTAAATCTGCTTTGGGATCTGAAATGAGTTTACCCAAGCTGAACAATCCACAAAGACTGCTCCATGAGGGTAACGCACCTCGTCTTCTCTCAATAATGTTTTCTCTCTTGATGGACGATGCTTCAAAAGCAGGTTTTCATAAATCAAGGGAGAAATGGGAGTCCGGCTTGGGCGTGACCCTCGGTACAGAGCTACGGTCTGCATTGTGCCACTTTGAACTCCAGATTCAGGATAACCAATAACCACTTTCTCCATCAAACCTATCTAACGCCACAGACATTGCATAAATACAATCCTGATGCCCAACTTGTGTTTTAGATGTGGTGTAGAAGAGGCTCTTTCCTGCACTGCGCTGGTTCAGAACAACACTGAAGACACCATGACAAGACTTCTAGGAGAGCATCTCCCACTAGATCCTCAAACCTGCTTATTAGGAGACACTTCAAATATTGATACACCATGAAGAAGGGCTCAGAAGAAATGTCTCTCACTGGCCTTGTGTGTTGCCAGGAAGTCATAGCCGTCACCTGGAAGTCTTGTCTCAGAAATGAACAGCTGTGTTCCACTTGACAAAATGACATATACACTCAGGAAAGACTAGGATACTTTCATAGAGATCAGCAGCCTTATTTGGCACATATGGTCATATTGTCCACTTGGATGACGGACGGGTTGTAGGTCCTCTGCTGTCAGTGCTTATTGTCTCTGTCGCCCCTCGACCACTTTTATATATTTATATCTTTTATTATTATCATTACTCTTACTTTTGTCCTCTTTTTCTCTCACGTTGTGGGTGGGTGGGTTTGGGGGAGGGGTCTGGAGCTGTTTGTTTGTGTTTTCATGTTTATTTTGTTGAATTGAAAGCCCAAAATAAAATATTCTAAACCAAAATAATCTTGGTCTGTCCCGCGGTCATGGAGGAGCAGGTGTCATCTCATGGGCACTGCAGGAGGGGCAGTTTCTCATGAGACTGATGGACTCTGGTGGGCTGTCAGACAATCAGTCATTGAGGGAAACATCTTCATGTACAGGCTGATGAAGCACCAAACATCAGAGAGAGACACTTACTGGCTGTCAAAGTTTTACATCTGGGCTAGAAGAGGATGATTGAGGATCTCTGGGCCATTTTGGTGGTTCCATCAAGAAAGCACCTTCGGTCCAGCAGTTGAGCCTGGGAGTCTTCAAGAGCTGGTCCTTCAGGAACCTTGGAGGCACAGAGGGAAAGAAAACAGTCATGACCTTGTCCTTTAAACCCAAATAGTAAAGTATCATCATAACGTCATTTTACAACATACACATGTTGTACTTACACATCTTACAAGCTTCAGCAGCACAAAGAGCAACTATGTCATGTTGAAGTCCATCAAACGGACATGAAGTATAAGAAACCAAGAGAACAACAAACACATGAGGCAACATGGCCTCTAATAATAAAACAAGACCAAGTGACGTCAGTTCAGCACCACGGAGAGTGACCACATCACTTTAACTGGTTCAACCAATGGGAGCTCAGCAGGCTGTATGGAGAGTTCTAAAGGTTAGTCAAACAGTTTCAATATGAAGCACTACAGACCTACTCACCACTACGACGAGCCTTGTGCTCCACGAACTCGTCCGCGATGCTCCATGTCCGTTTTCTTTGCTCTCTCAGTCTCTGTGGACAACATGACCAGTCCACTCAGTGTCTCCTGTCCCAGTTGTGTCCCAGCTAGTGTATAAAGCAATACACAACCAACTTCTGTCAAATCTTCAAAACCATTTTTTTTTTTTTACCAGACAAGGCGGTTACAACTGGAGAGGGGATTTAAAGTTTAAACATGGAAGGTTTCACACTGAAGTCCTTTTGTCTTTCTACATGTGGAGTGAGGTTGTGGAATAGTTTAGGGGTGGAGCTCAGGCAGTGTCCAAACATGAAGCAATTAAAGAAAAACAGCACAAAGTACAGGGAGGAAGAGCTGCAGATATTGATTAGTTATTATCGATCTATATTTCTATTTGCTGGTTTGTTTCTGTTGTGGTTTTGTTTTTTCTTGTAAAGAAAATAGATATACAATTGTTGGTGTATGTGTATATATATGTGTGTGTGTGTGTGTGTGTGTGTGTGTGTGTGTGTGTGTGTGTGTGTGTGTGTGTGTGTGTGTGTGTGTGTGTGTGTGTGTGTGTGTGTGTGTGTGTGTGTGTGTGTGTGTGTGTGTGTGTGTGTGTGTGTGTGTTCATATGAAAAACAAAGTTGTTGTTAGATGTGACTGAGGAGTGGGACTAAATCTCTGTTTCTTCCTCCTCCTTTTTGGATATGTTGGCTTATTATTTGTTAGTTACCTGCTACTTTTTGTGTCTTGTTTTCTTTGCTCGGTGATGCTTGTTGTTTGTTTGTGTTGGTTAGTCTTTGTTTTGTTATGTACCAACATGTCCGAACTCAACTCAAGACTTCAGCTTTGATGACGAAGGTTTTCTGCTGTTCTTCCCAACAGAGCTCTTCAACTAAGACATTCACTGAACAAACATGTGTTAATGTCCGCCCTGGCCCCTGTGCCCACCTCAACTTCTCCTAGATTTCACCGCCCAGGACTCGGCTTCTCATCCCCCCAGTGGACAATGATGGAAAGAAAGACGGGCTGGAGGAGCAGATTTCAGACTGTGTCGGATTTTTTTTCTTTCTTTTTAATTTTCTTGAGTTTCATTGAGTCAGGAGGACTTTAGCACAGGAACCTAGACGCACCTGGATCAGCAGAGAAATCTGAAGCTTGCACTGTGTGGTACCACATCTGACCTGTTTTAAAAAACAAATAAGAGAATTGTGTATATGTGTAATTCCCACTTTTTAATTTTATTTCGCTTTGGGTTGCTTGTGTATGTGAGGAAACACCGACTGGAACTGATACGTCACCTTAAATGTCGTACCTTTGTCTCACCCGGTGGTCCTAAAGAAATCAAAGAAAGTACACATTTTGTGGTAAGCAGAGAACTGGGTTGACATAAAACATTTAATTTGGGCTCCTGAGCTCCGACTGTGTTCTTCGTCTGTAATATACAAAGTTCTTCATTCAACCAATTCAAAGTGAGACTTTATTATCTGAACGGTACATAATATTTACATTTCTGTCATCAGACTAAATTTACCCACTGATCCTCCTTTTCTATTCTTTTCATGCTGCCTTTGGACTGACGACAAACTAGAAAGAGTCACTACATGTTGGGAAGCTGAAAGGAATCACTAGACTTTGTGGCATCGTGTTACTTGATTCCAGAATGCATGTCTGATTCATTTCATTAATTAAGTTTGTTTGGGAATATTTCACTGAAGAAATCATAACACTGTGATAATCTACTTAAAGAAAGCTCCCTACTTTTGCACTCTACTTGGATCTCCATTAAACAAGATTATTGACAAATCAACAAAGTGCACTCAATCTCAAGCTGTGGAAAACAGCAACATGTTCACATTTTTTCAGTTTTGGGTGGAAAAAATGTCCAGCTTTAACAAAATGCAATGAAACCAGGAGTTCATGATGTTTCAGAATAATTTCAACATAAGCCGAGTGCTACAGCTCGGAGATAATCTTCAAAACTGTTGCATTGTATAGGAAACGTCATTGCAAAACTACCTGCCACAATATCTTCTATCAGTTCTGCTCTGCACCTGATCTTTGGTCTGACTCAGCCTGACCGGGATTCCTGGTGGAGGCAGAGGTCTGAGTTTGAACTGAAGGCTTCAGGTGTCTTTCAGGAAAGGTGTGTTCACCTCTTCAATGATCATCAAGGTCAATGTGGAAAAACAAGGAACATACTGAAATTTCTTTCTCACCAATGTTTCAACAAGGAGCTGACCCTTTCTTTTCTCACTCCTTTGGCCTCAAGTGATTTGTAGGAGATGTAGGCTTGTTTTTACCCTCAGGGTTCAATATTCTGTTTCTAAATGATGGTGAAGCTGATCATGCAGTCACAATCACTCTTTGACTTATCGAGCCAGTTGTATATACCAAGCCTGTGTCATTTCATCCAAAACAGTCCAGTGAGTCACTGAGTTAATGTATTTGTTCTGACCCAGTTTCCAGTGATCGTCTCTGATCCCCCATGATGGACATGCAGTCAAGATCACCTGGAGATACGCTGACATAAACGTAATAGTGATCAAAACTCAGATCCACACCACAAGCAGCATGTATAATATAATATATACAAGATTGGTGTGTGCTTGGTTCTGTATAGAGTGTGTACCTTCACTACTTGTACTAAGCAGGAGTCGTCTTTTCAATTCTTGCTATGTATCTAATCCAAATTGGCAAAAGAAATTGTATTCAGTAATACTGTTCAAGACATACATATTCAAAAATTCATCCTTAATATTTTTTTTTAATGGGGGGTGGGGGGGGTGGTGCTGAGAATGTGGTTGTTTCTGGAACTGTAGATAAACCAACCATCACTTGTAACCTGAGCAATTCCTGTTTGTTGGGACAAACAAAGCTCAACAGAAGATTGACCCTCAGAGCAAATGTTGGCCTTTGTCTCCCAACTTGAATCTCCTCCTTCCTGCCACTACTGCCCCTCAGGACAACTATGATGGAGTTGACCTTTCTAACACCATGAAGGAGTTCTAGTGCAGAAAAAGGAACCACTGGAAAGAAACAATTAATCAAAGATTTAAAGACTCAGAAGATGCACTTTTGTGAGAGACTTCTCTGTCGCTCCAACTGGCTATATGGTTTTACAGTGGGGTTTGAGTGCCCTCTGGTGGAATGTTCAGGCATCACTTCTCTGACCGTGAGGAGTCAGAGGAGTCTTTGGAAGGTCTATGCAGGCTGATCACAACTGTCGGCCAGGACCTCCAGGACCTCTCTGAGAAAGCCAAGGTGAGACAGAAAAAGTAGATTTGTGGATTCAACACAGTTTGCAAAGACATTAATGAGGGTTTCTGTTGGGAATTGAGCCACTGCTTGTTGTTATGAAACAGAGAAACTAAAGTAGAACTACGTCTCACATACTCTGTGTTTTTTGTCCATCAGCCTCAACTGGAGAAAGTTCTTGAGGATATGAAGAACATCACTAATGATAAAAGTTCCTCCTCCAGAATCAGGTTCCTGCTCCAGGACGTTCTCCACCTGGGAAAGGTGAGTGTTTGTTTATATGTTTGCTTTCTGAAATCCTGCAAAGCTCATGCTTTGCCCTACATTGATTCATTGTCTTGATTTCTTCAACTTCCTGAAACACAATATTTGTGTACTGCTCACATTTTGATTGTCCATCTACTTGAAGTCTAAGTCGTGTTGAATTCATGATGAAGCAAAGTGTGATTGGAGTCGATGCAATGTTAAACAAAAAGAAACCCAAACATTGTTTCTGTGATATTACAGTTAGAAATGCTGACAAAGATTGAAAAGTTGGGAACATTTTCAGTCTTTAGAATACAAATGTATGATTTCAATAGCGACATGTGTGCTTCAATACCTGAAAGCCCCTGAAGTCTGACCAACATGAGCTGAATGTGCTTTGGTATCTAATTGAAACTGCAGAATACGACACATCTCATTGATTCACACTCATCAAAATCATTGTTTTTCTCAGAACAACTGGGTCTCCAGTTGTTCTGAGACCCAGTTGTTCTCTCTCCCCCTTGAACTGCAACCTTGTCGTGGTGGGGGAGTTTGAGCGCCCGAATGACCCTCGGAGCTATGTTGCCGGGGGGCTTGCCCCCCCAGTAGGGTCTCCCAAGGCAAACAGGTCCGAGGCGACGGGTCAGATTAAAAGCAGTTCACAAGACCCCATGGACACAATCACGAGGAGCAATGTGACGTCGCCCGGTTTGGCGCAGCCGGGGCCACACCCTGGAGCCAGGCCCGGGGTGGAGGCTCGCACGCGAGCGCCTGGTGGCCGCGTTCTTGCCCGCGGGACTCGGCCGGGCTCAGCCCGAAAGGACGACGCGGGCCCCTCCTCTCATCCTCCTGTGGACCCACCACCTACAGAGGCTGCCGTAGGGGTCGGGTGCATTGTGGATTGGGTGGCAGTCGACGGCAGGGGCCTCGACGACCCGATCCCCGGACACAGACTCTGGCTTTGGGGACATGGAATGTGACCTCGCTGGGGGGGAAGGAGCCCGAGCTTGTGAGGGAGGTTGAGAGATGCCGGCTAGATATAGTCGGGCTCACCTCCACTCACAGCTTGGACTCTGGAACCCAGCTCCTCGACAGGGGCTGGATACTCCACTGCTCTGGAGTTGCCCGCGGTGTAAGGCGGCGGGCTGGAGTGGGCTTGCTTATTGCCCCACAGCTCAGCCGCCATGTGTTGGAGTTCACCCCGGTGAACGAGAGGGTTGCGTCCCTACGCCTACAAGTAGGGGACAGGTCTCTGACTGTTGTCTCGGCCTATGCACCGAACAGCAGTTCAGAGTACCCAACCTTCTTGGAGTCCCTGGGAGGGGTGCTGGATAGTGCCCCAACTGGGGACTCCATTGTTCTCCTGGGGGACTTCAACGCCCACGTGGGCAATGACAGTGAGACATGGAAGGGGGTGATTGGGAGGAACGGCCTCCCCGATCTGAACCCGAGTGGTGTTCTGTTATTGGACTTCTGTGCCAGTCACAGTTTGACGATAACGAACACCATGTTCGAGCACAGGGGTGTCCATAAGTGCACATGGCACCAGGACACCCTAGGCCGGAGGTCAATGATAGACTTTGTGGTCGTGTCATCTGATCTCTGGCCATGTGTCTTTGACACTAGGGTAAAGAGAAGGGCAGAGCTGTCAACTGATCACCACCTGGTGGTGAGTTGGATGCGCTGGACCGGGAGGAGGCCGGATAGACTCGGCAGGCCCAAACGTGTTGTGAGGGTCTGCTGGGAACATCTGGCCGAGCCCTCCGTCCGCGCAGCCTTCAACTCCCACCTCCGGGAGAGCTTCTCACAGATCCCGAGGGAGGCTGGAGACATTGAGTCCGAGTGGACCATGTTCTCCACTTCCATTGTTGAAGTTGCTGCTCGGAGCTGTGGCCGCAGGGTCTCTGGCGCCTGTCGTGGCGGCAATCCCCGAACCCGGTGGTGGAAACCGGAAGAAAGGGAGGCCGTCAAGCTGAAGAAGGAGTCCTACCGGGCACTGTTAGCTCATAGGACTCCTGAGGCAATCGACAGGTACCGGCAGGCCAAGTGAGCCGCAGCCCGGGCTGTGGTGGAGGCAAAAACTCGGGTCTGGGAGGAGTTCGGAGAGGCCATGGAGGAGGACTTTCGGTCGGCCTTGAGGAAATTCTGGCAAACCGTCCGGCGCCTCAGGCGGGGGAAGCAGTTCTCCACCAACACTGTTTACAGTGGACGTGGGGAGCTGTTGACCTCAACTGGGGACATTGTTGGGCGGTGGAAGGAATACTTCGAGGACCTCCTCAATCCCACCACCACATCTTCCATTGAGGAAGCAGAGGCTGGGTTCTCAGAGGTGGACTCGTCCATTTCCCAAGCTGAAGTCACCGAGGTTGTTGTGAAGCTCCTCACTGGCAAGGCACCAGGAGTGGATGAGATTCGCCCAGAGTTCCTTAAGTCTCTGGATGTGCAGGGACTGTCGTGGCTGACTCGTCTCTGCAACATCGTGTGGAGGGCGGGGACAGTACCTCTGGACTGGCAGACCGGGGTGGTGGTCCCTCTCTTCAAGAAGGGGGATCGGAGGGTGTGTTCCAACTACAGAGGGATCACACTCCTCAGCCTCCCCGGGAAAGTCTATTCCAGGGTACTGGAGAGGAGGGTCCGGCCGTTAGTCGAACCTCGGATCCAAGAGGAACAATGCGGTTTTCGTCCTGGTCGTGGAACACTGGACCAGCTCTATACCCTCCACCAGGTGCTTGAGGGTTCGTGGGAGTTCGCCCAACCAGTCCACATGTGTTTTGTGGATCTGGAGAAGGCGTTCGACCGCGTCCCCCGAGATGTCCTGTGGGGGGTGCTCCAGGAGTACGGAGTCCGGGGTCCCTTGTTGAGGGCTGTTCGGTCCTTGTATTCCCGGAGCAGGAGTCTGGTTCACATTGCCGGCAGTAAGTCGGACCTGTTCCCTGTGCACGTTGGCCTCCGGCAGGGGTGTCCTTTATCACCGGTTCTGTTCATCATCTATATGGACAGAATTTCTAGGCACAGCCGGAGGCCGGAGGGGGTCCGGTTTGGGGACTACAGAATCTCATCTCTGCTATTTGCGGATGATGTGGTTCTGTTGGCCCCATCAAATCTGGATCTCCAGCGTGCACTGACACGGTTCGCAGCCGAGTGTGAAGCAGCTGGGATGAAGATCAGCACCTCTAAATCCGAGGCCATGGTTCTCGACCGGAAAAAGGTGGCTTGCCCCCTCCAGGTCGGTGGAGTGCCCTTGTCCCAAGTGGAGGAGTTTAAGTATCTTGGGGTCTTGTTCACGAGTGGGGGAAAGATGGAGCGTGAGATCGACAGGCGGATCGGTGCAGCGTCTGCAGTTATGCGGACGTTGTATCGGTCCGTCGTGGTGAAGAAGGAGCTGAGCCAAAAAGCGAAGCTCTCGATTTACCGGTCGATCTTCGTTCCTAACCTCACCTATGGTCATGAACTATGGGTCATGACCGAAAGAACGAGATCCCGGATACAAGCGGCTGAAATTAGCTTCCTCCATAGGGTGGCTGGGCGTACCCTTAGAGATAGGGTGAGGAGCTCAGTCACCAGGGAGGAGCTCGGAGTAGAGCCGCTGCTCCTCCACATCGAGAGGAGCCAGCTGAGGTTGCTCGGGAATCTATTTCGGATGCCCCCCGGACGCCTCCCCAGGGAGGTGTTCCGGGCATGTCCTTCCGGTAGGAGGCCTCGGGGCAGACCCAGGACACGCTGGAGGGACTATGTCTCTCGGCTGGCCTGGGAACGCCTTGGGGTGCCACCGGAGGAGCTGGAGGAAGTGTCTGGGGCGAGGGAAGTCTGGGCAACTCTGCTCAGACTGCTGACTCCGCGACCTGGCCCCGGATAAAGCGGTAGCCAATGGATGGATGGATGGAACTGGGTCTCCAGCAGGAGGAGGTGCCCATATGTCGGCTGTGCAGACCTCCCAAGCGGGACAAAACAAAAATATAGAATCTTGTTGTAGTACCGTTCTGATTGTTCGGGGGGGGTGGGGGGGCTGTGTGGTGTGCATCTGAGGGGGAGGTTCTCCCAAACAGAGTGCAGTGGGTGTGTCGGTGACGTAGTGTGGTGTTGGTAGTGGGAGGAGTTATAAGGGGAGGTGTGGTGACATAGTGTGGTGTTGGTAGTGGGAGGAGTTATAAGGGGAGGTGTGGTGACGTAGTGTGGTGTTGGTAGTGGGAGGAGTTATAAGGGGAAGTGTGGTGACGTAGTGTGGTGTTGGTAGTGGGAGGAGTTATAAGGGGAGGTGTGGTGACGTAGTGTGGTGTTGGTAGTGGGAGGAGTTATAAGGGGAAGTGCGGTGACGTAGTGTGGTGTTGGTAGTGGGAGGAGTTATAAGGGGAAGGTGGTGACGTAGTGTGGTGTTGGTAGTGGGAGGAGTTATAAGGGGAGGTGTGGTGACATAGTGTGGTGTTGGTAGTGGGAGGAGTTATAAGGGGAGGTGTGGTGACGTAGTGTGGTGTTGGTAGTGGGAGGAGTTATAAGGGGAAGTGTGGTGACGTAGTGTGGTGTTGGTAGTGGGAGGAGTTATAAGGGGAGGTGTGGTGACGTAGTGTGGTGTTGGTAGTGGGAGGAGTTATAAGGGGAAGTGCGGTGACGTAGTGTGGTGTTGGTAGTGGGAGGAGTTATAAGGGGAAGGTGGTGACGTAGTGTGGTGTTGGTAGTGGGAGGAGTTATAAGGGGAAGTGCGGTGACGTAGTGTGGTGTTGGTAGTGGGAGGAGTTATAAGGGGAAGTGTGGTGACGTAGTGTGGTGTTGGTAGTGGGAGGAGTTATAAGGGGAAGTGTGGTGACGTAGTGTGGTGTTGGTAGTGGGAGGAGTTATAAGGGGAAGTGTGGTGACGTAGTGTGGTGTTGGTAGTGGGAGGAGTTATAAGGGGAAGTGCAGTGACACAAGGGGGTTGGTTATTGACAGGTGAACTGTCAGAACTGTGAGACGAAATTATAGAAAGCGACTCGACTCCTTCGTCCGTCTCATCTTTCTCCGCCTCCACAATATATATATTTGTACATATACAGTACAAACACTTGTATATAAGTACATGTGTCCACTAGTAACAGGGCATGGATTTCACTGTGGGATTGCAGGTTTTTTCTTCTTTTTTAAAAATAAACACGTTTTAAACACTGCTTCCATGGTGGGTGATGGACTGGACTGGAGGGAAAGAGAGGGAGGGAGGGAAGGCAAGTGAATTACTGCAAAAATACACAAACACTGAGGGTTTCATCTCAGGTCATAAAGTATTAGCTGGTTGTTATTGTGAGGAGAGCTTTGGTCAGCCTGGAGCACAGCAACAGAGTTCAGAGTTACCTGATGCACCTGAACGCATCATCCATGTATCTTCAGCATGAAGCTCGTTTACTGTTAGGTGAAAAACCTGCTAGAAGGATAGAAAAGAGACAACCCCAGTATCGAGAGCAATAATAGTCACAACAATCAAGATTCTTGCTCAAGGGCAGAGAGTGAAGTCACCTGACAGCTCGTTCATCAATCTTCCCCGTTCTTCCCTCTGCTGCCCACATTCTCATTCCATGATACAACAAAGCAAGTTTAACACTAGTGTGTGTGTGTGTGTGTGTGTGTGTGTGTAAGTATGCTTCTATGTGAGCTGAGAAGGTAGGAACGCTACAAGATAAGTTATTCCTCCAGCCCGAAGGCCAGAGACCTTGAAGACATCTCAGAGCGGCGCCGTTAAAATATCTTCTCATAAGTACAAGGTACAATGACTCGTGGCCTGGCAGGCGTAAAGCAGCGAACAACACAAACATGCATGAATCAACGATAACTTGCAAAATGTTGATTCCCATTACACCAGTGCTTCTCAAATGGTGGGGCGTGGTGGGGTGTCAGGGGGATGTGGGGCCTGGATAAGCGGCAGACAATGGATGGATGGATGGATAATGTAGATAGTAGATAGTTTTTGATTTGTATAAAACATTGAATCTCGATTCTGAGGCTGTTCTGTAAATCATTTTCAAATAAACAATAAATAAAACAACTTCTGATCATCCATATCAATTTTAGACTTAAGATAATCTACCGATTTAAGCCCCACCCAGTTTTACTAGAACCACGCCCACTTCCGATTTAGGCCTCGCACACTCCAAGTACAGATACAGATACAGATCATTTAGATGGTTGAACAGTTTCAGATACAGATAGTAGTGAACTCACTCCTCTCTAATTCCAGGTTTAGGGATTCATATTACTGCTGCAAAACCATGACAAAGGGAATTTTGTGGAATATGAGCCCTTGAATCTCAGAATTCTACCACCCTATTGGTCTCATGCATAGTTTCTGTAGTGTAGTGGTTATCATGTTTGCTTAACACGCAAAAGGTCCCCTGTTTGAAACTGGGCAGAAACACAAGGGAAGCTTTTTTTAAATTCCAAAACACAGTTCATCTCTGGCAAATATGGGTTTAGTTCAATTTGCACAACTTTCAAGGAGACATTCAGCACATGAATTGCTGCTTCCTAATTGTCATCCTTTACAAACACTGACTGCAGTCTGAACATTAGATTTGAATGTCATCATTCATATCATCGGCCCTCCCTTTAAGCCTGGAAATATTAGTCAGCTCTGCTCTGGCACATGACAGGAAGTAGAATATGATCACTTTGAAGGTTCACAGACACACCTGCATGTCTTAACACATGCTCTGCTTTCAGAAGTGGGATTTGAACCCACTGCTGCTACTACTGCTACAATAGTAATGCTACAATAGTAATGCTACTATAGTAATGCTACAATAGTAATGCTACTACAGTAATGCTACTATAGACATGCTACAATAGTAACGCGACAATAGTAACACTACAATAGTAATGCTTCTATAGCAATGCTACAATAGTAATGCAATAAAGTCCCGTTTCCACTGCACACAAGTGCGGGGACGGAGCGGAGAGGTACGGAGCGGTACGGCAAAGTGAAGCCGGAGCTCGGTGTGGTACCCGTTTCCACTGCAGAGAGGAGCTTAAAAAGTGGGCGGGGCTTAGGAGCTCCGCAGATATGTGATGTTACAACAGAAAAGAAAGTCGTCAGTTCTACATCTTATGAATCCTCTGTTGTTTACATCCTCCACTTTGCACTTGTTGTTTAGTTAACTGTTATTTTTTGCAGCGGCCATTTTTTGCAGCGGCAGCACTGCAGCCGCAACTTCCTTGTTCTGAGAGAGCGAACACTCCGGCCACTTGCCCCGCACTCCCGCGCTCGGGTGCGGGGCAAGTGGCCGGAGCGTTCCCCCCGGTTAGCTGAGGCACAGACAGGAGTCTGGAGCTTCCTGCTCAAACGCAGGAGCAGCCACTCCACTCTGGCGCTGATCACCTTCCGGCAGCTCAGCACCAGAACACGGAGGCGCCGAGCTCCGCTTCATAGCTTCATCGCTTCATAGCTTCATCGCTTCATTGCTTCATTGCTTTATAGCTTCATTGCTTTATAGCTTCATCGCTTCTGCGGTCCGCGATATAGTGCCACTTTTTGTGCGGTGGAAACAGGGCTTAGTAGTATTGCGACAATAGTGATGCTATAATAGCAATGCTACAATAGTAATGTGACAACACTAAAGTGGTCACAGTAAAGTAGTTGCATGTGAGGTTCAGATCCCAAGTCAACCATTGTCTCCTGTCCTAGTGTCTCAGTAGAATGATCGTCCTCCTTCCTCTCCTCTGTCCCCTCACCCCAACCAGAAGAGTAGAAAGACGCCACCTCTGATTCTGGTTCTGCAGTTTTCTTCATGTGAGAGGGAGTTTTTTCTTTCCACTGAATATACGGTCATGAACAACATAAAACTTGGCATTGGGACTTTAAGATGTTTATCCTGATTGATCAGAGTAAAACAGCTTTGAAAAAGTTACACGAATCTTAAAATTAGAACCAGAAATAGATTTATTAGTGTTTTCTATAGGATGAAAGACTTAGTAAATGTGGGGAAGCTCCTTCCACTTTATGCTTGAAGTTACATTCTAAACACAATTCCAACGAGTCATCAGTGACATGAGTGGTTCATTGACAGAGAGATGGGGCAAAAGGGACTGCTAAGGTGGGGGAAGAAAAAGGAAAAAAGAGGGGAAAAGGGGGGAAAAGAAGGAAGAGAGGAGGGAGAAAAAAAGGCACCTTTTTAACTATTTACAAAGAAATGAAGTTTATTTGTGCACACAAAACGGAAAAAGGCACTTTTTTAACTATTTACAAAGAAATGAAGTTTATTTATGCACACAAAATGGAAAAAAGGCACTTTTGTAACTATTTACAAAGAAATGAAGTGTATTTATGCACACAAAATGGAAAAAAGGCACTTTTGTAACTATTTACAAAGAAATGAAGTGTATTTGTGCACACAAAACGGAAAAAAGGCCCTTTTTTAACTATTTACAAAGAAATGAAGTTTATTTATGCACACAAAACGGAAAAAGGGCACTTTTGTAACTATTTACAAAGAAATGAAGTGTATTTGTGCACACAAAACGGAAAAAAGGCCCTTTTTTAACTATTTACAAAGAAATAAAGTTTATGTATGCACACAAAACGGAAAAAAGGCCCTTTTTTAACTATTTACAAAGAAATGAAGCTTATTTATGCACACAAAACGGAAAAAAGGCACTTTTGTAACTATTTACAAAGAAATGAAGTTTATTTGTGCACACAAAACGGAAAAAGGCACCTTTGTAACTATTTACAAAGAAATGAAGTTTATTTATGTACACAAAATGGAAAAAAGGCACTTTTGTAACTATTTACAAAGAAATGAAGTGTATTTGTGCACACAAAACGGAAAAAAGGCCCTTTTTTAACTATTTACAAAGAAATGAAGCTTATTTGTGCACACAAAACGGAAAAAAAGCACTTTTGTAACTATTTACAAAGAAATGAAGTTTATTTGTGCACACAAGACGGAAAAAAGGCCCTTTTTTAACTATTTACAAAGAAATTAAGTTTATTTGTGCACACAAAACGGAAAAAAGGCACTTTTGTAACTATTTACAAAGAAATGAAGTGTATTTGTGCACACAAAACGGAAAAAAGGCCCTTTTTTAACTATTTACAAAGAAATGAAGCTTATTTGTGCACACAAAATGGAAAAAAGGCCCTTTTTTAACTATTTACAAAGAAATGAAGTTTATTTGTGCACACAAAACGGAAAAAAGGCACTTTTGTAACTATTTACAAAGAAATGAAGTGTATTTGTGCACACAAAACGGAAAAAAGGCCCTTTTTTAACTATTTACAAAGAAATAAAGTTTATGTATGCACACAAAACGGAAAAAAGGCACTTTTGTAACTATTTACAAAGAAATGAAGTTTATTTGTGCACACGAAATGGAAAAAAGGCCCTTTTTTAACTATTTACAAAGAAATGAAGCTTATTTATGCACACAAAACGGAAAAAAGGCACTTTTGTAACTATTTACAAAGAAATGAAGTTTATTTGTGCACACAAAACGGAAAAAGGCACCTTTGTAACTATTTACAAAGAAATTAAGTTTATTTATGTACACAAAACGGAAAAAAGGCACTTTTGTAACTATTTACAAAGAAATGAAGTGTATTTGTGCACACAAAACGGAAAAAAGGCCCTTTTTTAACTATTTACAAAGAAATGAAGCTTATTTGTGCACACAAAATGGAAAAAAAGCACTTTTGTAACTATTTACAAAGAAATGAAGTTTATTTGTGCACACAAGACGGAAAAAAGGCCCTTTTTTAACTATTTACAAAGAAATGAAGTTTATTTGTGCACACAAAACGGAAAAAAGGCCATTTTTTAACTATTTACAAAGAAATGAAGTTTATTTGTGCACACAAAACGGAAAAAAGGCCATTTTTTAACTATTTACAAAGAAATGAAGTTTATTTATGCACACAAAACGGAAAAAGGGCACTTTTGTAACTATTTACAAAAAATTAAGTTTATTTGTGCACACAAAACGGAAAAAAGGCCCTTTTTTAACTATTTACAAAGAAATGAAGTTTATTTGTGCACACAAAACGGAAAAAAGGCACTTTTGTAACTATTTACAAAGAAATGAAGTTTATTTATGCACACAAAACAGAAAAAGGCACTTTTGTAACTATTTACAAAGAAATGAAGTTTATTTATGCACACAAAACAGAAAAAGGCACTTTTGTAATGTCCTTTTGTCTTTCACCCGCACAGAAAGAGAGGACAGATCTCTTGGTTAAGGGAAGCAGCGGTGAACTTTAAATATAGTTCAACAAACCTTGATTGGATTAACACAGTAATTTATTACAAAAGACAGAAACACTGGCCATGTAGAGAATCGCCTTATACTTAGCCGTTAAAGCAGCTGAGGATAAACGCGCCTCAGGTCAGTCGAAGAGCAGAAGGAAGAAGAACGCTCCACACAGTGCTTCCGCCCGATCAAACACGCGTGCTGCTAAATCCCCTCTTCCCATTGGCCACCGCTGGAAGGAGGCGTAAGCAACGTGCTCTCCTATTGGCGGACCTTCACACAGACTGAACAAACTACGGTACCCATGATGCATTTCGGTATTTGTCCATCATCTACAGCTCAATAACAAAACAGTCCGACGCCATTTTAACAGTTTGAATAAGTCCATGCGGGAAGCGTCACAGTTCGGAGGTCAAAGAAAACGTCATAACTCTAACAATAGCTCTCTTGATGTGATTCTATCACATCACAAATAAACATTAAAAGAGAACAGATTAGTTTCATCTTCTGGATCAAAAATGACCTGGTTCACCTGTGGAAGTTAACAATGCCATATTTACTACATCCCGTTTGTCAGGGGAGATGGCAGTGTTAATCAAACGAGTAAGAAGCTCTCTATTACATGGAATGCAACAACAAATAGAAATCAACACAGACATTACCAAAGCTTTGTAATTACCAAACATGTCAGCCAAACCGTCCCACATGTATGTATCAACTCCTGAATGATGATGAATAATAATTTTTTTATATTGAGTGTACGCAAACCTTCTAGAGTCCTAGTTAAGGTGCCATTTGCTGTTGTGTTATTAGGGATGAAAATGCAACACTTATCACCAAACATAGCACATACTCCTCCTTCAGTCAGGAGCATATCAACGGCTATGCGGGTCGGATAAGCCATAGTTGAGGTTTCTTGAAGCTGTTCGTGGACGGCTGCAAAACCCATTTCTGTCCAATTGCCTAAACGTTGAACATTATAATGAATATAATTAATCCTGTCTACATTTTTATTAGGTGTGGCTGGGAAAACGCTGAGATATTTGGTAGGTTTTCAAAACTTGCTGCTATTTGATCAACTAATTTGTATTCATCAGGCACTCCTATCGCATCTATATAAGTTGGATCTAATTGTCTTCTCCAATCTCTTTTGCGACGTTTAAAATGACTTTTTGGTGCACCTCAGTGCGTTGTATTAGAGTAGAAATTTGATCTATGTTTAAAAGCAGGACTTTTACTGGAATTATTAAAATTACAAATGCATATAAACCTCTAGCCTGTCTTGGGAGTCCATCATAAATTTTATTTGATCCACACCACCACCATATATCTGACCTAGTTAATAGCGTGAAATCAATGGGAACTTGAAGTGTTTTTTTTCACACCAAGTTGAATCAAGAGTTCCTAATTTGTGTTCAACTTTATCAGCATTTACTTTAATACAGGTGAAGTTTTGTTTAGCGACTGTGCTATGAAATAGGGTTTTTAAGTTTAGATATTGTAGTTATGGGAAAAGTTTCTTACAGGTGTTACTAGGTATAGTTTGATTCATTAAGTTGACTATACAATTTGAGTTTACTGGAGCCGGCACTACCTTAAGTAGAGGTCAAGAATGCATACACAAACATGAACCTTTAATTGTGTCCTGGGAGATTTTAGAAGCTTGCTCTGCCATTAGCAACCAATTATTTACATCACCTAAAATTCCTGTTGTTATTTTGAAATAATCATTTACTTCTTTAACTTGAGTAATGGTCCTAATTCCTACACGTTTTGTTGCTGGAGACATCCAAGCTTTAGCTCCTATTTTATTTTGGCAGAGGTAATCACACAATTTTATTGGGAAAGCTACATCTCCCTTATCTCTCAATTCCCATAGAAGGAAATCCCAACACACTCCAAAATTACCTTTAGGGAAAACAGGGGGAAAAGTAGTATGGTTGTTAGTTAGATCTACCTTAATTTCTATTGATTCACTATTTGAAGTTGGTGATTTTAGCATGTGGCTGATGCAAGTGTGTTTACTTGATTTACATTCGTTAAAGAACTAATACCTTCACCTGCGGGATGGCAGTGACATGTACAAAAACCAGGATGATAAGACAATTAGCAATGTAAGTATCAATCTACATAAACATGTCCATGATTCACATATACAGGACCTCTGGCTTTGACCAGAACCTTCAAACAGTTTTTTTCAGCCACTTCATCCTCTGTTCTTCTGTGAAGATGAATTCTTGATTAATTCTTTCTGTCTTTCTATATCAGTGCTGCTCCTTGGATCCTTCGTGTTGTACAATGTTTTGCGATCTTCTGACCGGCTTGAACCTAACAATGTTTTCTCTCTAATTCTCAGGGGTTGCTGCAGTGCACCCCTGGGGATCTTTCGTCGTCGGTGTCGTCGCGATGATCTCCTCCTGGTGTCGATTCTGTGCAGGATGCTCCCTCGTTGTCATTTGGCCCCTCCTGGTCGTTGGATTCCTAGTCGTTGTCAGGAACGATGATCTCTCTGTCGGATGAATCTGCCTTGGTGCAGTAATGAAGATGGCACCACGCTCGATGTCCTCCGAACTTCACGGCGTGTGATGTCTTCTCCGTCACTCAGAATGGACTCCATCACCTTCGATTCCTGTAAACATTACAAAAAATTCTCCAGAGATGGGGGAAGACTCAAGTGTCCTTCCTCACCTGCTGTGAGCAGGAAGTGTCACCATTCACTTGCTCTCTCTTTTGTCTTGTAGATAGCTGGTGTTGTTTACAATCTCACCCAGCTTTTATTACCCCTTTTTTTTGATGTGGTTGGCGGGGCGTCTCTTGAGGAGTTATCTCTATTTCAAAGGGATTGCATACACCATGTGTGTGTGTGTGTGTGTGTGTGTGTGTGTGTGTGTGTGTGTGTGTGTGTGTGTGTGTGTGTGTGTGTGTGTGTGTGGAGACAAGAGAATTGAAAGGAGCATTTGTGTGAGTTGTGTCATGGAAGTACAAAACAAGATGGTGGATCACGAAATACTACATTTCAAATGGCAGTTCTCAGAGAGCAGGAGGACTGTCCTTGGTCTCCACCATGTGTTGATGACAATGGAACAATAGAAGCTTAGCCGTAGCATCTGCTTCCTATGTGTCTTTGCTAAAGAACCATTTCTAGAATAAGTTTATGTGAATGCGATTTATCTTGTAAAACGTCATAAGTCATCAGCTGGTGTTCAGTCGCAGTGTGATGTTGTCTTTGATATATGTGTAAGATTGTAAATTAACCAGTTAGTATAACAGATAAGCATGCAGACCCTGTGTCTGTGGCAGAGTCAACGTTGGTTTACACATTATTATCTGCTCCTAATATCATTATCAAAAGAATGCGATCACTGTAACAGAATTAACACATTTTCATGAAAGTTAAACAGTTCTATGCATAATCATCAAGTTTAACTAATCTCAATTAAACCCCAATTGTTACCACTGCCTTAAAGCAGTTCAGTTGTCGTCTTGCTGGAGGGAAACTGGTGTCTTCTCCTTTAGTTAGCAGCTCCTGCTAACTGTGGCTGCTGGTTCTGCAGGCTGAGGAGAAGAAGATGAAGTTGGTGTTTCAGGAGCTGTCCTTTACAGCTCCAAGTTGGTCCCCTCCAGACTGAAGACCTGGTGGCTCCAAGCTATGACGGTTTTCCTGCTTGTTTGAGGAAAACACAAAGAAGTTATGTAAGATGTCTTTTCTTGGTCCCGTCTTGGAAGAACCGGTCGGTTCCCTGGAAAGCAGACTCTGGATCGCTGGTCTCTGGATGTGGGAGGTCTGACCCTCATGGTAGGGTCAGCAAAGTTGAGAAGTGGAGGTCGCTGGTTTAAAAGTTGTTAGTTGGTTAAAAGTATTAGTTGTTAACGCTGGGTGAGTTGAACTGCTGTAACTCACCTCCTCTGAGCGAGGCTCCCAGGACCCCCTGTGACACGAGTGCATCCAGAGGTGTGAAAAGTCTGCTAGCTGAAGCAGTCTTAATTACATGTTGTAAACAGAGAAAGAGGAAGGGGGAAGGAGATCCTGCGGAGCTCCTCCAACCCCCTACTAGGTGCGATAGACAATTACATTCCTGAGTCTTTTTTCATGTCATGGCTGCGTCTCATGACAAATGGAGATTTTTCTACTAAAATTAACAATCCAAATTAACAATCCTTCTGTGATCCTGTGTAATCCCAACATTCCCCCTGTGGCCTCAGAAGCAGTGTCGACAAATGATTCTGAGGGCACACATGTTCAGTCTACAGATAAGAAAGTTCATATATTAATTCATTCTTGTGGTATCATCTGGACACCTGGTAAACAATTAGGCCTTGTCGGTACAATCTATCTCTGCTATGCAATAGTACTACAAAACAATCCTTCAGGTTATGAAACACAATTCAGAAAAACCACAATAATACTGGCATGATGTTAAATAACTACTTGTCCCAGTTAATGTTAGTGAGACACAGGGTTGGTAATTAAAATGGTTGAAGTGTGAAAAAGAAGGGGGGTCACCTCAATGAGCACTGTATGTGAATGTATATATATGACTATGTGTAAGTCATACTGAATCCTTACTAGTGTTTCAACGTACCTATGTGTCTGACAAAATTGTGCACAAAATTTAATACAAGTGTACTTGTTAAGTGGACAGCGATGTTTTAAGTCCATCTGAGGTTAATAGCAGGGTGTCTTGCCATTACTTGTTTAGGAATCGAATTCCTGCTTTTGCAGCTCAAGTCTGCCTGCCTGCAAAGAACAAAGGAGCTCATTACAATAGGAGCTCATTACAATAGCAACTGTATCAATGTTGCTGCGGGGGTGGTCTATGAACAAGCCCTGGTTCTTGGAGACAGAGAGACAGTTAGAGGCATTCAAATTCATCACTAAAATGTCCCTCAAATTCATTTCAAATTCTTCACTTTTTTCCTTCATTCTCATACTAACTATCCCATCTCTCCACAATACCAACACTCTTTACTCTCATTTGCTGGGCTAACTTTTTCTACCTGCCTTGTTCCTTTCTTTCCATAATAGCCAACAAAATAACATACTTTTCCTTCAAAACACACTTCCTCTTCTCCTTCAATATAAATCACATTTCTATTTCTCGTCCTTTTACTTTAAACCACTTTCTACATGAAGAGGGGGTTTCTGCTTTACTTCTCCCCTTATCCTGTGTCTTTGTCCCTTTTTCTCCTACTCAAGCACATGGAGATAACAAAGCACACAGCATCCATTTTTTTTTTTTTCTTTCTTATACTTTAAAATGCCACTTTTTCAGTTTCAAAGCTGAGAAATGTCTCACTTCAAACTGCCTAAAGATCTCCAATAAAAGGCTGTCTTTACTCCACTAGAATAACCGCACCGTAAGGTTTATCAGTCATCTAGTGTTTCAATTCGGACACTTTTCATTCACACAGTCATTCACAGTGTTATTCTCGGATTGAAAACTACTTTTTCCACTTATGATAAAACAACAACACAACTATATCAACTTACAGCATCACCCACACAATTGTGTATTTTACCAGAACATGAGCCTGATGCAAACGCACAATACATAAAAACCACTCACACAATCTCTTCATGCTTATAAAATATTTAAAAAATGACTGCAGTTTCCCTTAAATAGCGCTTTTCTAGTCTAACGCGTCCCGGACGCGGACCAAGTTTGCCAGTAATACAACTCCAAACTTGGCAGGTCCCAGACCTGTTTTTTATAGTTTCTTCTTGAACTTAAGACTATAGAATTCTTCAGAATCTTGTTTAAAGTTCCCCGAACTTGTCAATTATTGTATGAGACTTTAAAATCTCTATTTAACGTACCCAGTACGGTTTTTTGTTTCGGACTTATAGATCCTAAGGTCCCTGACCTCAAGCCCCAGGCTTCGAAAAAACACTTTTAAGTACTTTCTCCTTCAGCGTGCCCCAGGCACCTGGGATATAAAAAACTGTATAATCCACTCTCAAGTTTTTGAACTTTAACATATTTACCGTTAATTCTATAAAATTTAGCAATATCAAACGGCGTTCAACTTCACGTACCACAGAGCCAATTTATCGTGTCCAATGTACAGTTATTCGGTAAAACAGGAAACTGCGCACCTTTCAATTTAACCCGGGCGGCTCAGTATTACGTTCAGAAAAAAATCGTTTTTCACTCACCGGACCAATTCGTCCAAACTTCCCTTCCGTTAAAAATCGTGTTCGTGGCGCCATTTTGTCCTTTTGTCTTTCACCCGCACAGAAAGAGAGGACAGATCTCTTGGTTAAGGGAAGCAGCGGTGAACTTTAAATATAGTTCAACAAACCTTGAGATTGGATTAACACAGTAATTTATTACAAAAGACAGAAACACTGGCCATGTAGAGAATCGCCTTATACTTAGCCGTTAAAGCAGCTGAGGATAAACGCGCCTCAGGTCAGTCGAAGAGCAGAAGGAAGAAGAACGCTCCACACAGTGCTTCCGCCCGATCAAACACGCGCGCTGCTAAATCCCCTCTTCCCATTGGCCACCGCTGGAAGGAGGCGTAAGCAACGTGCTCTCCTATTGGCGGACCTTCACACAGACTGAACAAACTACGGTACCCATGATGCATTTCGGTATTTGTCCATCATCTACAGCTCAATAACAAAACAGTCCGACGCCATTTTAACAGTTTGAATAAGTCCATGCGGGAAGCGTCACAGTTCGGAGGTCAAAGAAAACGTCATAACTCTAACAGTAACTATTTACAAAGAAATGAAGTTTATTTATGCACACAAAACGGAAAAAAGGCACTTTTGTAACTATTTACAAAAAATTAAGTTTATTTGTGCACACAAAACGGAAAAAAGGCACTTTTGTAACTATTTACAAAGAAATGAAGTTTATTTGTGCACACAAAATGGAAAAAAGGCACTTTTGTAACTATTTACAAAGAAATGAAGTTTATTTGTGCACACAAAATGGAAAAAAGGCACTTTTGTAACTATTTACAAAGAAATGAAGTTTATTTATGCACACAAAACAGAAAAAGGCACTTTTGTAACTATTTACAAAGAAATGAAGTTTATTTATGCACACAAAACGGAAAAAATGCCCTTTTATAACTATTTACAAAGAAATGAAGTTTATTTGTGCACACAAAATGGAAAAAAGGCACTTTTGTAACTATTTACAAAGAAATGAAGTTTATTTGTTCACACAAAATGGAAAAAAGGCACTTTTGTAACTATTTACAAACAAATGAAGTTTATTTATGCACACAAAATGGAAAAAAGGCACTTTTGTAACTATTTACAAAGAAATGAAGTTTATTTGTGCACACAAAATGGAAAAAAGGCACTTTTGTAACTATTTACAAAGAAATGAAGTTTATTTGTTCACACAAAATGGAAAAAAGGCACTTTTGTAACTATTTACAAACAAATGAAGTTTATTTATGCACACAAAATGGAAAAAAGGCACTTTTGTAACTATTTACAAAGAAATGAAGTTTATTTGTGCACACAAAATGGAAAAAAACTTCATTTCTTTGTAAATAGTTACAAAAGTGCCTATTTGTTCACACAAAATGGAAAAGAGGCACTTTTGTAACTATTTACAAAGAAATGAAGTTTATTTGTGCACACAAAATGGAAAAAAGGCACTTTCGTAACTATTTACAAAGAAATGAAGTTTATTTATGCACACAAAATGGAAAAGAGGCACTTTTGTAACTATTTACAAAGAAATGAAGTTTATTTGTGCACACAAAATGGAAAAAAGGCACTTTTTTTACTATTTACAAAGAAATGAAGTTTATTTATGCACACAAAACGGAAAAAAGGCACTTTTGTAACTATTTACAAAGAAATTAAGTTTATTTGTGCACACAAAACGGAAAAAATGCCCTTTTTTAACTATTTACAAAGAAATGAAGTTTATTTGTGCACACAAAATGGAAAAAAGGCACTTTTGTAACTATTTACAAAGAAATGAAGTTTATTTGTTCACACAAAATGGAAAAAAGGCACTTTTGTAACTATTTACAAACAAATGAAGTTTATTTATGCACACAAAATGGAAAAAAGGCACTTTTGTAACTATTTACAAAGAAATGAAGTTTATTTGTGCACACAAAATGGAAAAAAACTTCATTTCTTTGTAAATAGTTACAAAAGTGCCTATTTGTGCACACAAAATGGAAAAAAGGCACTTTTTTAACTATTTACAAAGAAATGAAGTTTATTTGTGCACACAAAACGGAAAAAAGGCACTTTTGTAACTATTTACAAAGAAAGGAAGTTTATTTGTTCACACAAAATGGAAAAAAGGCACTTTTGTAACTATTTACAAAGAAATGAAGTTTATTTGTGCACACAAAATGGAAAAAAGGCACTTTTGTAACTATTTACAAAGAAATTAAGTTTATTTATGCACACAAAACGGAAAAAAGGCACTTCTGTAACTATTTACAAAAAATTAAGTTTATTTGTGCACACAAGATGGAAAAAAGGCCCTTTTCTAACTATTTACAAAGAAATGAAGTTTATTTATGCACACAAAACAGAAAAAGGCACTTTTGTAACTATTTACAAAGAAATGAAGTTTATTTATGCACACAAAACGGAAAAAAGGCACTTTTGTAACTATTTACAAAAAATTAAGTTTATTTGTGCACACAAAACGGAAAAAGGCCCTTTTTTAACTATTTACAAAGAAAGGAAGTTTATTTATGCACACAAAATGGAAAAAAGGCACTTTTGTAACTATTTACAAAGAATTGAAGTTTATTTGTGCACACAAAACGGGAAAAAGGCACTTTTGTAACTATTTAAAAAGAAATGAAGTTTATTTGTGCACACAAAATGGAAAAAAGGCACTTTTGTAACTATTTACAAAGAAATGAAGTTTATTTATGCACACAAAACAGAAAAAGGCACTTTTGTAACTATTTACAAAGAAATGAAGTTTATTTATGCACACAAAATGGAAAAGAGGCACTTTTGTAACTATTTACAAAGAAATGAAGTTTATTTGTGCACACAAAATGGAAAAAAGGCACTTTTGTAACTATTTACAAAGAAATGAAGTTTATTTGTTCACACAAAATGGAAAAAAGGCACTTTTGTAACTATTTACAAACAAATGAAGTTTATTTATGCACACAAAATGGAAAAAAGGCACTTTTGTAACTATTTACAAAGAAATGAAGTTTATTTGTGCACACAAAATGGAAAAAAACTTCATTTCTTTGTAAATAGTTACAAAAGTGCCTATTTGTTCACACAAAACGGAAAAAATGCCCTTTTTTAACTATTTACAAAGAAATGAAGTTTATTTGTGCACACAAAATGGAAAAAAGGCACTTTTGTAACTATTTACAAAGAAATGAAGTTTATTTGTTCACACAAAATGGAAAAAAGGCACTTTTGTAACTATTTACAAACAAATGAAGTTTATTTATGCACACAAAATGGAAAAAAGGCACTTTTGTAACTATTTACAAAGAAATGAAGTTTATTTGTGCACACAAAATGGAAAAAAGGCACTTTTGTAACTATTTACAAAGAAATGAAGTTTATTTGTTCACACAAAATGGAAAAAAGGCACTTTTGTAACTATTTACAAACAAATGAAGTTTATTTATGCACACAAAATGGAAAAAAGGCACTTTTGTAACTATTTACAAAGAAATGAAGTTTATTTGTGCACACAAAATGGAAAAAAACTTCATTTCTTTGTAAATAGTTACAAAAGTGCCTATTTGTTCACACAAAATGGAAAAGAGGCACTTTTGTAACTATTTACAAAGAAATGAAGTTTATTTGTGCACACAAAATGGAAAAAAGGCACTTTCGTAACTATTTACAAAGAAATGAAGTTTATTTATGCACACAAAATGGAAAAGAGGCACTTTTGTAACTATTTACAAAGAAATGAAGTTTATTTGTGCACACAAAATGGAAAAAAGGCACTTTTTTTACTATTTACAAAGAAATGAAGTTTATTTATGCACACAAAACGGAAAAAAGGCACTTTTGTAACTATTTACAAAGAAATGAAGTTTATTTGTGCACACAAAACGGAAAAAATGCCCTTTTTTAACTATTTACAAAGAAATGAAGTTTATTTGTGCACACAAAATGGAAAAAAGGCACTTTTGTAACTATTTACAAAGAAATGAAGTTTATTTGTTCACACAAAATGGAAAAAAGGCACTTTTGTAACTATTTACAAACAAATGAAGTTTATTTATGCACACAAAATGGAAAAAAGGCACTTTTGTAACTATTTACAAAGAAATGAAGTTTATTTGTGCACACAAAATGGAAAAAAACTTCATTTCTTTGTAAATAGTTACAAAAGTGCCTATTTGTGCACACAAAATGGAAAAAAGGCACTTTTTTAACTATTTACAAAGAAATGAAGTTTATTTGTGCACACAAAACGGAAAAAAGGCACTTTTGTAACTATTTACAAAGAAATGAAGTTTATTTGTTCACACAAAATGGAAAAAAGGCACTTTTGTAACTATTTACAAAGAAATGAAGTTTATTTGTGCACACAAAACGGAAAAAAGGCACTTTTGTAACTATTTACAAAGAAATGAAGTTTATTTGTTCACACAAAATGGAAAAAAGGCACTTTTGTAACTATTTACAAAGAAATGAAGTTTATTTGTGCACACAAAACGGAAAAAAGGCACTTTTGTAACTATTTACAAAGAAATGAAGTTTATTTGTTCACACAAAATGGAAAAAAGGCACTTTTGTAACTATTTACAAAGAAATGAAGTTTATTTATGCACACAAAATGGAAAAAAGGCACTTTTGTAACTATTTACAAAGAAATGAAGTTTATCTGTGCACATAAAACAGAAAAAAGGCACTTTTTTTACTATTTACAAAGAAATGAAGTTTATTTGCGCACACAAAACGGAAAAAATGCCCTTTTTTAACTATTTACAAAGAAATTAAGTTTATTTGTGCACACAAAACGGAAAAAAGGCCCTTTTTTAACTATTTACAAAGAAATGAAGTTTATTTATGCACACAAAACGGAAAAAAGGCACTTTTGTAACTATTTACAAAGAAATTAAGTTTATTTATGCACACAAAACGGAAAAAAGGCACTTCTGTAACTATTTACAAAAAATTAAGTTTATTTGTGCACACAAGATGGAAAAAAGGCCCTTTTCTAACTATTTACAAAGAAATGAAGTTTATTTATGCACACAAAACAGAAAAAGGCACTTTTGTAACTATTTACAAAGAAATGAAGTTTATTTATGCACACAAAACGGAAAAAAGGCACTTTTGTAACTATTTACAAAAAATTAAGTTTATTTGTGCACACAAAACGGAAAAAGGCCCTTTTTTAACTATTTACAAAGAAAGGAAGTTTATTTATGCACACAAAATGGAAAAAAGGCACTTTTGTAACTATTTACAAACAATTGTTTATTTGTGCACACAAAACGGAAAAAAATGCCCTTTTTCAACTATTTACAAAGAAATTAAGTTTATTTGTGCACACAAAACGGGAAAAAGGCACTTTTGTAACTATTTAAAAAGAAATGAAGTTTATTTGTGCACACAAAATGGAAAAAAGGCACTTTTGTAACTATTTACAAAGAAATGAAGTTTATTTATGCACACAAAACAGAAAAAGGCACTTTTGTAACTATTTACAAAGAAATGAAGTTTATTTATGCACACAAAATGGAAAAGAGGCACTTTTGTAACTATTTACAAAGAAATGAAGTTTATTTGTGCACACAAAATGGAAAAAAGGCACTTTTGTAACTATTTACAAAGAAATGAAGTTTATTTGTTCACACAAAATGGAAAAAAGGCACTTTTGTAACTATTTACAAACAAATGAAGTTTATTTATGCACACAAAATGGAAAAAAGGCACTTTTGTAACTATTTACAAAGAAATGAAGTTTATTTGTGCACACAAAATGGAAAAAAACTTCATTTCTTTGTAAATAGTTACAAAAGTGCCTATTTGTTCACACAAAATGGAAAAGAGGCACTTTTGTAACTATTTACAAAGAAATGAAGTTTATTTGTGCACACAAAATGGAAAAAAGGCACTTTTGTAACTATTTACAAAAAATTAAGTTTATTTGTGCACACAAAACGGAAAAAAGGCACTTTTGTAACTATTTACAAAGAAATGAAGTTTATTTGTGCACACAAAATGGAAAAAAGGCACTTTTGTAACTATTTACAAAGAAATGAAGTTTATTTGTGCACACAAAATGGAAAAAAGGCACTTTTGTAACTATTTACAAAGAAATGAAGTTTATTTATGCACACAAAACAGAAAAAGGCACTTTTGTAACTATTTACAAAGAAATGAAGTTTATTTATGCACACAAAACGGAAAAAATGCCCTTTTATAACTATTTACAAAGAAATGAAGTTTATTTGTGCACACAAAATGGAAAAAAGGCACTTTTGTAACTATTTACAAAGAAATGAAGTTTATTTGTTCACACAAAATGGAAAAAAGGCACTTTTGTAACTATTTACAAACAAATGAAGTTTATTTATGCACACAAAATGGAAAAAAGGCACTTTTGTAACTATTTACAAAGAAATGAAGTTTATTTGTGCACACAAAATGGAAAAAAGGCACTTTTGTAACTATTTACAAAGAAATGAAGTTTATTTGTTCACACAAAATGGAAAAAAGGCACTTTTGTAACTATTTACAAACAAATGAAGTTTATTTATGCACACAAAATGGAAAAAAGGCACTTTTGTAACTATTTACAAAGAAATGAAGTTTATTTGTGCACACAAAATGGAAAAAAACTTCATTTCTTTGTAAATAGTTACAAAAGTGCCTATTTGTTCACACAAAATGGAAAAGAGGCACTTTTGTAACTATTTACAAAGAAATGAAGTTTATTTGTGCACACAAAATGGAAAAAAGGCACTTTCGTAACTATTTACAAAGAAATGAAGTTTATTTATGCACACAAAATGGAAAAGAGGCACTTTTGTAACTATTTACAAAGAAATGAAGTTTATTTGTGCACACAAAATGGAAAAAAGGCACTTTTTTTACTATTTACAAAGAAATGAAGTTTATTTATGCACACAAAACGGAAAAAAGGCACTTTTGTAACTATTTACAAAGAAATTAAGTTTATTTGTGCACACAAAACGGAAAAAATGCCCTTTTTTAACTATTTACAAAGAAATGAAGTTTATTTGTGCACACAAAATGGAAAAAAGGCACTTTTGTAACTATTTACAAAGAAATGAAGTTTATTTGTTCACACAAAATGGAAAAAAGGCACTTTTGTAACTATTTACAAACAAATGAAGTTTATTTATGCACACAAAATGGAAAAAAGGCACTTTTGTAACTATTTACAAAGAAATGAAGTTTATTTGTGCACACAAAATGGAAAAAAACTTCATTTCTTTGTAAATAGTTACAAAAGTGCCTATTTGTGCACACAAAATGGAAAAAAGGCACTTTTTTAACTATTTACAAAGAAATGAAGTTTATTTGTGCACACAAAACGGAAAAAAGGCACTTTTGTAACTATTTACAAAGAAAGGAAGTTTATTTGTTCACACAAAATGGAAAAAAGGCACTTTTGTAACTATTTACAAAGAAATGAAGTTTATTTGTGCACACAAAATGGAAAAAAGGCACTTTTGTAACTATTTACAAAGAAATTAAGTTTATTTATGCACACAAAACGGAAAAAAGGCACTTCTGTAACTATTTACAAAAAATTAAGTTTATTTGTGCACACAAGATGGAAAAAAGGCCCTTTTCTAACTATTTACAAAGAAATGAAGTTTATTTATGCACACAAAACAGAAAAAGGCACTTTTGTAACTATTTACAAAGAAATGAAGTTTATTTATGCACACAAAACGGAAAAAAGGCACTTTTGTAACTATTTACAAAAAATTAAGTTTATTTGTGCACACAAAACGGAAAAAGGCCCTTTTTTAACTATTTACAAAGAAAGGAAGTTTATTTATGCACACAAAATGGAAAAAAGGCACTTTTGTAACTATTTACAAAGAATTGAAGTTTATTTGTGCACACAAAACGGGAAAAAGGCACTTTTGTAACTATTTAAAAAGAAATGAAGTTTATTTGTGCACACAAAATGGAAAAAAGGCACTTTTGTAACTATTTACAAAGAAATGAAGTTTATTTATGCACACAAAACAGAAAAAGGCACTTTTGTAACTATTTACAAAGAAATGAAGTTTATTTATGCACACAAAATGGAAAAGAGGCACTTTTGTAACTATTTACAAAGAAATGAAGTTTATTTGTGCACACAAAATGGAAAAAAGGCACTTTTGTAACTATTTACAAAGAAATGAAGTTTATTTGTTCACACAAAATGGAAAAAAGGCACTTTTGTAACTATTTACAAACAAATGAAGTTTATTTATGCACACAAAATGGAAAAAAGGCACTTTTGTAACTATTTACAAAGAAATGAAGTTTATTTGTGCACACAAAATGGAAAAAAACTTCATTTCTTTGTAAATAGTTACAAAAGTGCCTATTTGTTCACACAAAACGGAAAAAATGCCCTTTTTTAACTATTTACAAAGAAATGAAGTTTATTTGTGCACACAAAATGGAAAAAAGGCACTTTTGTAACTATTTACAAAGAAATGAAGTTTATTTGTTCACACAAAATGGAAAAAAGGCACTTTTGTAACTATTTACAAACAAATGAAGTTTATTTATGCACACAAAATGGAAAAAAGGCACTTTTGTAACTATTTACAAAGAAATGAAGTTTATTTGTGCACACAAAATGGAAAAAAGGCACTTTTGTAACTATTTACAAAGAAATGAAGTTTATTTGTTCACACAAAATGGAAAAAAGGCACTTTTGTAACTATTTACAAAGAAATGAAGTTTATTTGTGCACACAAAATGGAAAAAAGGCACTTTTGTAACTATTTACAAAGAAATTAAGTTTATTTATGCACACAAAACGGAAAAAAGGCACTTCTGTAACTATTTACAAAAAATTAAGTTTATTTGTGCACACAAGATGGAAAAAAGGCCCTTTTCTAACTATTTACAAAGAAATGAAGTTTATTTATGCACACAAAACAGAAAAAGGCACTTTTGTAACTATTTACAAAGAAATGAAGTTTATTTATGCACACAAAACGGAAAAAAGGCACTTTTGTAACTATTTACAAAAAATTAAGTTTATTTGTGCACACAAAACGGAAAAAGGCCCTTTTTTAACTATTTACAAAGAAAGGAAGTTTATTTATGCACACAAAATGGAAAAAAGGCACTTTTGTAACTATTTACAAAGAATTGAAGTTTATTTGTGCACACAAAACGGGAAAAAGGCACTTTTGTAACTATTTAAAAAGAAATGAAGTTTATTTGTGCACACAAAATGGAAAAAAGGCACTTTTGTAACTATTTACAAAGAAATGAAGTTTATTTATGCACACAAAACAGAAAAAGGCACTTTTGTAACTATTTACAAAGAAATGAAGTTTATTTATGCACACAAAATGGAAAAGAGGCACTTTTGTAACTATTTACAAAGAAATGAAGTTTATTTGTGCACACAAAATGGAAAAAAGGCACTTTTGTAACTATTTACAAAGAAATGAAGTTTATTTGTTCACACAAAATGGAAAAAAGGCACTTTTGTAACTATTTACAAACAAATGAAGTTTATTTATGCACACAAAATGGAAAAAAGGCACTTTTGTAACTATTTACAAAGAAATGAAGTTTATTTGTGCACACAAAATGGAAAAAAACTTCATTTCTTTGTAAATAGTTACAAAAGTGCCTATTTGTTCACACAAAACGGAAAAAATGCCCTTTTTTAACTATTTACAAAGAAATGAAGTTTATTTGTGCACACAAAATGGAAAAAAGGCACTTTTGTAACTATTTACAAAGAAATGAAGTTTATTTGTTCACACAAAATGGAAAAAAGGCACTTTTGTAACTATTTACAAACAAATGAAGTTTATTTATGCACACAAAATGGAAAAAAGGCACTTTTGTAACTATTTACAAAGAAATGAAGTTTATTTGTGCACACAAAATGGAAAAAAGGCACTTTTGTAACTATTTACAAAGAAATGAAGTTTATTTGTTCACACAAAATGGAAAAAAGGCACTTTTGTAACTATTTACAAACAAATGAAGTTTATTTATGCACACAAAATGGAAAAAAGGCACTTTTGTAACTATTTACAAAGAAATGAAGTTTATTTGTGCACACAAAATGGAAAAAAACTTCATTTCTTTGTAAATAGTTACAAAAGTGCCTATTTGTTCACACAAAATGGAAAAGAGGCACTTTTGTAACTATTTACAAAGAAATGAAGTTTATTTGTGCACACAAAATGGAAAAAAGGCACTTTCGTAACTATTTACAAAGAAATGAAGTTTATTTATGCACACAAAATGGAAAAGAGGCACTTTTGTAACTATTTACAAAGAAATGAAGTTTATTTGTGCACACAAAATGGAAAAAAGGCACTTTTTTTACTATTTACAAAGAAATGAAGTTTATTTATGCACACAAAACGGAAAAAAGGCACTTTTGTAACTATTTACAAAGAAATGAAGTTTATTTATGCACACAAAATGGAAAAAAGGCACTTTTGTAACTATTTACAAAGAAATGAAGTTTATTTGTGCACACAAAATGGAAAAAAACTTCATTTCTTTGTAAATAGTTACAAAAGTGCCTATTTGTGCACACAAAATGGAAAAAAGGCACTTTTTTAACTATTTACAAAGAAATGAAGTTTATTTGTGCACACAAAACGGAAAAAAGGCACTTTTGTAACTATTTACAAAGAAATGAAGTTTATTTGTTCACACAAAATGGAAAAAAGGCACTTTTGTAACTATTTACAAAGAAATGAAGTTTATTTGTGCACACAAAACGGAAAAAAGGCACTTTTGTAACTATTTACAAAGAAATGAAGTTTATTTGTTCACACAAAATGGAAAAAAGGCACTTTTGTAACTATTTACAAAGAAATGAAGTTTATTTGTGCACACAAAACGGAAAAAAGGCACTTTTGTAACTATTTACAAAGAAATGAAGTTTATTTGTTCACACAAAATGGAAAAAAGGCACTTTTGTAACTATTTACAAAGAAATGAAGTTTATTTATGCACACAAAATGGAAAAAAGGCACTTTTGTAACTATTTACAAAGAAATGAAGTTTATCTGTGCACATAAAACAGAAAAAAGGCACTTTTTTTACTATTTACAAAGAAATGAAGTTTATTTGCGCACACAAAACGGAAAAAATGCCCTTTTTTAACTATTTACAAAGAAATTAAGTTTATTTGTGCACACAAAACGGAAAAAAGGCCCTTTTTTAACTATTTACAAAGAAATGAAGTTTATTTATGCACACAAAACGGAAAAAAGGCACTTTTGTAACTATTTACAAAGAAATGAAGTTTATTTATGCACACAAAACGGAAAAAAGGCACTTTTGTAACTATTTACAAAAAATTAAGTTTATTTGTGCACACAAAACGGAAAAAGGCCCTTTTTTAACTATTTACAAAGAAAGGAAGTTTATTTATGCACACAAAATGGAAAAAAGGCACTTTTGTAACTATTTACAAACAATTGTTTATTTGTGCACACAAAACGGAAAAAAATGCCCTTTTTCAACTATTTACAAAGAAATTAAGTTTATTTGTGCACACAAAACGGGAAAAAGGCACTTTTGTAACTATTTAAAAAGAAATGAAGTTTATTTGTGCACACAAAATGGAAAAAAGGCACTTTTGTAACTATTTACAAAGAAATGAAGTTTATTTATGCACACAAAACAGAAAAAGGCACTTTTGTAACTATTTACAAAGAAATGAAGTTTATTTATGCACACAAAATGGAAAAGAGGCACTTTTGTAACTATTTACAAAGAAATGAAGTTTATTTGTGCACACAAAATGGAAAAAAGGCACTTTTGTAACTATTTACAAAGAAATGAAGTTTATTTGTTCACACAAAATGGAAAAAAGGCACTTTTGTAACTATTTACAAACAAATGAAGTTTATTTATGCACACAAAATGGAAAAAAGGCACTTTTGTAACTATTTACAAAGAAATGAAGTTTATTTGTGCACACAAAATGGAAAAAAACTTCATTTCTTTGTAAATAGTTACAAAAGTGCCTATTTGTTCACACAAAATGGAAAAGAGGCACTTTTGTAACTATTTACAAAGAAATGAAGTTTATTTGTGCACACAAAATGGAAAAAAGGCACTTTCGTAACTATTTACAAAGAAATGAAGTTTATTTATGCACACAAAATGGAAAAGAGGCACTTTTGTAACTATTTACAAAGAAATGAAGTTTATTTGTGCACACAAAATGGAAAAAAGGCACTTTTTTTACTATTTACAAAGAAATGAAGTTTATTTATGCACACAAAACGGAAAAAAGGCACTTTTGTAACTATTTACAAAGAAATGAAGTTTATTTGTGCACACAAAACGGAAAAAATGCCCTTTTGTAACTATTTACAAAGAAATGAAGTTTATTTGTGCACACAAAATGGAAAAAAGGCACTTTTGTAACTATTTACAAAGAAATGAAGTTTATTTGTTCACACAAAATGGAAAAAAGGCACTTTTGTAACTATTTACAAACAAATGAAGTTTATTTATGCACACAAAATGGAAAAAAGGCACTTTTGTAACTATTTACAAAGAAATGAAGTTTATTTGTGCACACAAAATGGAAAAAAACTTCATTTCTTTGTAAATAGTTACAAAAGTGCCTATTTGTTCACACAAAATGGAAAAGAGGCACTTTTGTAACTATTTACAAAGAAATGAAGTTTATTTGTGCACACAAAATGGAAAAAAGGCACTTTCGTAACTATTTACAAAGAAATGAAGTTTATTTATGCACACAAAATGGAAAAGAGGCACTTTTGTAACTATTTACAAAGAAATGAAGTTTATTTGTGCACACAAAATGGAAAAAAGGCACTTTTTTTACTATTTACAAAGAAATGAAGTTTATTTATGCACACAAAACGGAAAAAAGGCACTTTTGTAACTATTTACAAAGAAATGAAGTTTATTTGTGCACACAAAACGGAAAAAATGCCCTTTTTTAACTATTTACAAAGAAATGAAGTTTATTTGTGCACACAAAATGGAAAAAAGGCACTTTTGTAACTATTTACAAAGAAATGAAGTTTATTTGTTCACACAAAATGGAAAAAAGGCACTTTTGTAACTATTTACAAACAAATGAAGTTTATTTATGCACACAAAATGGAAAAAAGGCACTTTTGTAACTATTTACAAAGAAATGAAGTTTATTTGTGCACACAAAATGGAAAAAAACTTCATTTCTTTGTAAATAGTTACAAAAGTGCCTATTTGTTCACACAAAATGGAAAAGAGGCACTTTTGTAACTATTTACAAAGAAATGAAGTTTATTTGTGCACACAAAATGGAAAAAAGGCACTTTCGTAACTATTTACAAAGAAATGAAGTTTATTTATGCACACAAAATGGAAAAGAGGCACTTTTGTAACTATTTACAAAGAAATGAAGTTTATTTGCGCACACAAAACGGAAAAAATGCCCTTTTTTAACTATTTACAAAGAAATTAAGTTTATTTGTGCACACAAAACGGAAAAAAGGCCCTTTTTTAACTATTTACAAAGAAATGAAGTTTATTTATGCACACAAAACGGAAAAAAGGCACTTTTGTAACTATTTACAAAGAAATTAAGTTTATTTATGCACACAAAACGGAAAAAAGGCACTTCTGTAACTATTTACAAAAAATTAAGTTTATTTGTGCACACAAGATGGAAAAAAGGCCCTTTTCTAACTATTTACAAAGAAATGAAGTTTATTTATGCACACAAAACAGAAAAAGGCACTTTTGTAACTATTTACAAAGAAATGAAGTTTATTTATGCACACAAAACGGAAAAAAGGCACTTTTGTAACTATTTACAAAAAATTAAGTTTATTTGTGCACACAAAACGGAAAAAGGCCCTTTTTTAACTATTTACAAAGAAAGGAAGTTTATTTATGCACACAAAATGGAAAAAAGGCACTTTTGTAACTATTTACAAACAATTGTTTATTTGTGCACACAAAACGGAAAAAAATGCCCTTTTTCAACTATTTACAAAGAAATTAAGTTTATTTGTGCACACAAAACGGGAAAAAGGCACTTTTGTAACTATTTAAAAAGAAATGAAGTTTATTTGTGCACACAAAATGGAAAAAAGGCACTTTTGTAACTATTTACAAAGAAATGAAGTTTATTTATGCACACAAAACAGAAAAAGGCACTTTTGTAACTATTTACAAAGAAATGAAGTTTATTTATGCACACAAAATGGAAAAGAGGCACTTTTGTAACTATTTACAAAGAAATGAAGTTTATTTGTGCACACAAAATGGAAAAAAGGCACTTTTGTAACTATTTACAAAGAAATGAAGTTTATTTGTTCACACAAAATGGAAAAAAGGCACTTTTGTAACTATTTACAAACAAATGAAGTTTATTTATGCACACAAAATGGAAAAAAGGCACTTTTGTAACTATTTACAAAGAAATGAAGTTTATTTGTGCACACAAAATGGAAAAAAACTTCATTTCTTTGTAAATAGTTACAAAAGTGCCTATTTGTTCACACAAAATGGAAAAGAGGCACTTTTGTAACTATTTACAAAGAAATGAAGTTTATTTGTGCACACAAAATGGAAAAAAGGCACTTTTGTAACTATTTACAAAAAATTAAGTTTATTTGTGCACACAAAACGGAAAAAAGGCACTTTTGTAACTATTTACAAAGAAATGAAGTTTATTTGTGCACACAAAATGGAAAAAAGGCACTTTTGTAACTATTTACAAAGAAATGAAGTTTATTTGTGCACACAAAATGGAAAAAAGGCACTTTTGTAACTATTTACAAAGAAATGAAGTTTATTTATGCACACAAAACAGAAAAAGGCACTTTTGTAACTATTTACAAAGAAATGAAGTTTATTTATGCACACAAAACGGAAAAAATGCCCTTTTATAACTATTTACAAAGAAATGAAGTTTATTTGTGCACACAAAATGGAAAAAAGGCACTTTTGTAACTATTTACAAAGAAATGAAGTTTATTTGTTCACACAAAATGGAAAAAAGGCACTTTTGTAACTATTTACAAACAAATGAAGTTTATTTATGCACACAAAATGGAAAAAAGGCACTTTTGTAACTATTTACAAAGAAATGAAGTTTATTTGTGCACACAAAATGGAAAAAAGGCACTTTTGTAACTATTTACAAAGAAATGAAGTTTATTTGTTCACACAAAATGGAAAAAAGGCACTTTTGTAACTATTTACAAACAAATGAAGTTTATTTATGCACACAAAATGGAAAAAAGGCACTTTTGTAACTATTTACAAAGAAATGAAGTTTATTTGTGCACACAAAATGGAAAAAAACTTCATTTCTTTGTAAATAGTTACAAAAGTGCCTATTTGTTCACACAAAATGGAAAAGAGGCACTTTTGTAACTATTTACAAAGAAATGAAGTTTATTTGTGCACACAAAATGGAAAAAAGGCACTTTCGTAACTATTTACAAAGAAATGAAGTTTATTTATGCACACAAAATGGAAAAGAGGCACTTTTGTAACTATTTACAAAGAAATGAAGTTTATTTGTGCACACAAAATGGAAAAAAGGCACTTTTTTTACTATTTACAAAGAAATGAAGTTTATTTATGCACACAAAACGGAAAAAAGGCACTTTTGTAACTATTTACAAAGAAATTAAGTTTATTTGTGCACACAAAACGGAAAAAATGCCCTTTTTTAACTATTTACAAAGAAATGAAGTTTATTTGTGCACACAAAATGGAAAAAAGGCACTTTTGTAACTATTTACAAAGAAATGAAGTTTATTTGTTCACACAAAATGGAAAAAAGGCACTTTTGTAACTATTTACAAACAAATGAAGTTTATTTATGCACACAAAATGGAAAAAAGGCACTTTTGTAACTATTTACAAAGAAATGAAGTTTATTTGTGCACACAAAATGGAAAAAAACTTCATTTCTTTGTAAATAGTTACAAAAGTGCCTATTTGTGCACACAAAATGGAAAAAAGGCACTTTTTTAACTATTTACAAAGAAATGAAGTTTATTTGTGCACACAAAATGGAAAAAAGGCACTTTTTTTACTATTTACAAAGAAATGAAGTTTATTTATGCACACAAAACGGAAAAAAGGCACTTTTGTAACTATTTACAAAGAAATTAAGTTTATTTGTGCACACAAAACGGAAAAAATGCCCTTTTTTAACTATTTACAAAGAAATGAAGTTTATTTGTGCACACAAAATGGAAAAAAGGCACTTTTGTAACTATTTACAAAGAAATGAAGTTTATTTGTTCACACAAAATGGAAAAAAGGCACTTTTGTAACTATTTACAAACAAATGAAGTTTATTTATGCACACAAAATGGAAAAAAGGCACTTTTGTAACTATTTACAAAGAAATGAAGTTTATTTGTGCACACAAAATGGAAAAAAACTTCATTTCTTTGTAAATAGTTACAAAAGTGCCTATTTGTGCACACAAAATGGAAAAAAGGCACTTTTTTAACTATTTACAAAGAAATGAAGTTTATTTGTGCACACAAAACGGAAAAAAGGCACTTTTGTAACTATTTACAAAGAAAGGAAGTTTATTTGTTCACACAAAATGGAAAAAAGGCACTTTTGTAACTATTTACAAAGAAATGAAGTTTATTTGTGCACACAAAATGGAAAAAAGGCACTTTTGTAACTATTTACAAAGAAATTAAGTTTATTTATGCACACAAAACGGAAAAAAGGCACTTCTGTAACTATTTACAAAAAATTAAGTTTATTTGTGCACACAAGATGGAAAAAAGGCCCTTTTCTAACTATTTACAAAGAAATGAAGTTTATTTATGCACACAAAACAGAAAAAGGCACTTTTGTAACTATTTACAAAGAAATGAAGTTTATTTATGCACACAAAACGGAAAAAAGGCACTTTTGTAACTATTTACAAAAAATTAAGTTTATTTGTGCACACAAAACGGAAAAAGGCCCTTTTTTAACTATTTACAAAGAAAGGAAGTTTATTTATGCACACAAAATGGAAAAAAGGCACTTTTGTAACTATTTACAAAGAATTGAAGTTTATTTGTGCACACAAAACGGGAAAAAGGCACTTTTGTAACTATTTAAAAAGAAATGAAGTTTATTTGTGCACACAAAATGGAAAAAAGGCACTTTTGTAACTATTTACAAAGAAATGAAGTTTATTTATGCACACAAAACAGAAAAAGGCACTTTTGTAACTATTTACAAAGAAATGAAGTTTATTTATGCACACAAAATGGAAAAGAGGCACTTTTGTAACTATTTACAAAGAAATGAAGTTTATTTGTGCACACAAAATGGAAAAAAGGCACTTTTGTAACTATTTACAAAGAAATGAAGTTTATTTGTTCACACAAAATGGAAAAAAGGCACTTTTGTAACTATTTACAAACAAATGAAGTTTATTTATGCACACAAAATGGAAAAAAGGCACTTTTGTAACTATTTACAAAGAAATGAAGTTTATTTGTGCACACAAAATGGAAAAAAACTTCATTTCTTTGTAAATAGTTACAAAAGTGCCTATTTGTTCACACAAAACGGAAAAAATGCCCTTTTTTAACTATTTACAAAGAAATGAAGTTTATTTGTGCACACAAAATGGAAAAAAGGCACTTTTGTAACTATTTACAAAGAAATGAAGTTTATTTGTTCACACAAAATGGAAAAAAGGCACTTTTGTAACTATTTACAAACAAATGAAGTTTATTTATGCACACAAAATGGAAAAAAGGCACTTTTGTAACTATTTACAAAGAAATGAAGTTTATTTGTGCACACAAAATGGAAAAAAGGCACTTTTGTAACTATTTACAAAGAAATGAAGTTTATTTGTTCACACAAAATGGAAAAAAGGCACTTTTGTAACTATTTACAAACAAATGAAGTTTATTTATGCACACAAAATGGAAAAAAGGCACTTTTGTAACTATTTACAAAGAAATGAAGTTTATTTGTGCACACAAAATGGAAAAAAACTTCATTTCTTTGTAAATAGTTACAAAAGTGCCTATTTGTTCACACAAAATGGAAAAGAGGCACTTTTGTAACTATTTACAAAGAAATGAAGTTTATTTGTGCACACAAAATGGAAAAAAGGCACTTTCGTAACTATTTACAAAGAAATGAAGTTTATTTATGCACACAAAATGGAAAAGAGGCACTTTTGTAACTATTTACAAAGAAATGAAGTTTATTTGTGCACACAAAATGGAAAAAAGGCACTTTTTTTACTATTTACAAAGAAATGAAGTTTATTTATGCACACAAAACGGAAAAAAGGCACTTTTGTAACTATTTACAAAGAAATGAAGTTTATTTGTGCACACAAAACGGAAAAAATGCCCTTTTTTAACTATTTACAAAGAAATGAAGTTTATTTGTGCACACAAAATGGAAAAAAGGCACTTTTGTAACTATTTACAAAGAAATGAAGTTTATTTGTTCACACAAAATGGAAAAAAGGCACTTTTGTAACTATTTACAAACAAATGAAGTTTATTTATGCACACAAAATGGAAAAAAGGCACTTTTGTAACTATTTACAAAGAAATGAAGTTTATTTGTGCACACAAAATGGAAAAAAACTTCATTTCTTTGTAAATAGTTACAAAAGTGCCTATTTGTGCACACAAAATGGAAAAAAGGCACTTTTTTAACTATTTACAAAGAAATGAAGTTTATTTGTGCACACAAAACGGAAAAAAGGCACTTTTGTAACTATTTACAAAGAAATGAAGTTTATTTGTTCACACAAAATGGAAAAAAGGCACTTTTGTAACTATTTACAAAGAAATGAAGTTTATTTGTGCACACAAAACGGAAAAAAGGCACTTTTGTAACTATTTACAAAGAAATGAAGTTTATTTGTTCACACAAAATGGAAAAAAGGCACTTTTGTAACTATTTACAAAGAAATGAAGTTTATTTGTGCACACAAAACGGAAAAAAGGCACTTTTGTAACTATTTACAAAGAAATGAAGTTTATTTGTTCACACAAAATGGAAAAAAGGCACTTTTGTAACTATTTACAAAGAAATGAAGTTTATTTATGCACACAAAATGGAAAAAAGGCACTTTTGTAACTATTTACAAAGAAATGAAGTTTATCTGTGCACATAAAACAGAAAAAAGGCACTTTTTTTACTATTTACAAAGAAATGAAGTTTATTTGCGCACACAAAACGGAAAAAATGCCCTTTTTTAACTATTTACAAAGAAATTAAGTTTATTTGTGCACACAAAACGGAAAAAAGGCCCTTTTTTAACTATTTACAAAGAAATGAAGTTTATTTATGCACACAAAACGGAAAAAAGGCACTTTTGTAACTATTTACAAAGAAATGAAGTTTATTTATGCACACAAAACGGAAAAAAGGCACTTTTGTAACTATTTACAAAAAATTAAGTTTATTTGTGCACACAAAACGGAAAAAGGCCCTTTTTTAACTATTTACAAAGAAAGGAAGTTTATTTATGCACACAAAATGGAAAAAAGGCACTTTTGTAACTATTTACAAACAATTGTTTATTTGTGCACACAAAACGGAAAAAAATGCCCTTTTTCAACTATTTACAAAGAAATTAAGTTTATTTGTGCACACAAAACGGGAAAAAGGCACTTTTGTAACTATTTAAAAAGAAATGAAGTTTATTTGTGCACACAAAATGGAAAAAAGGCACTTTTGTAACTATTTACAAAGAAATGAAGTTTATTTATGCACACAAAACAGAAAAAGGCACTTTTGTAACTATTTACAAAGAAATGAAGTTTATTTATGCACACAAAATGGAAAAGAGGCACTTTTGTAACTATTTACAAAGAAATGAAGTTTATTTGTGCACACAAAATGGAAAAAAGGCACTTTTGTAACTATTTACAAAGAAATGAAGTTTATTTGTTCACACAAAATGGAAAAAAGGCACTTTTGTAACTATTTACAAACAAATGAAGTTTATTTATGCACACAAAATGGAAAAAAGGCACTTTTGTAACTATTTACAAAGAAATGAAGTTTATTTGTGCACACAAAATGGAAAAAAACTTCATTTCTTTGTAAATAGTTACAAAAGTGCCTATTTGTTCACACAAAATGGAAAAGAGGCACTTTTGTAACTATTTACAAAGAAATGAAGTTTATTTGTGCACACAAAATGGAAAAAAGGCACTTTCGTAACTATTTACAAAGAAATGAAGTTTATTTATGCACACAAAATGGAAAAGAGGCACTTTTGTAACTATTTACAAAGAAATGAAGTTTATTTGTGCACACAAAATGGAAAAAAGGCACTTTTTTTACTATTTACAAAGAAATGAAGTTTATTTATGCACACAAAACGGAAAAAAGGCACTTTTGTAACTATTTACAAAGAAATGAAGTTTATTTGTGCACACAAAACGGAAAAAATGCCCTTTTGTAACTATTTACAAAGAAATGAAGTTTATTTGTGCACACAAAATGGAAAAAAGGCACTTTTGTAACTATTTACAAAGAAATGAAGTTTATTTGTTCACACAAAATGGAAAAAAGGCACTTTTGTAACTATTTACAAACAAATGAAGTTTATTTATGCACACAAAATGGAAAAAAGGCACTTTTGTAACTATTTACAAAGAAATGAAGTTTATTTGTGCACACAAAATGGAAAAAAACTTCATTTCTTTGTAAATAGTTACAAAAGTGCCTATTTGTTCACACAAAATGGAAAAGAGGCACTTTTGTAACTATTTACAAAGAAATGAAGTTTATTTGTGCACACAAAATGGAAAAAAGGCACTTTCGTAACTATTTACAAAGAAATGAAGTTTATTTATGCACACAAAATGGAAAAGAGGCACTTTTGTAACTATTTACAAAGAAATGAAGTTTATTTGTGCACACAAAATGGAAAAAAGGCACTTTTTTTACTATTTACAAAGAAATGAAGTTTATTTATGCACACAAAACGGAAAAAAGGCACTTTTGTAACTATTTACAAAGAAATGAAGTTTATTTGTGCACACAAAACGGAAAAAATGCCCTTTTTTAACTATTTACAAAGAAATGAAGTTTATTTGTGCACACAAAATGGAAAAAAGGCACTTTTGTAACTATTTACAAAGAAATGAAGTTTATTTGTTCACACAAAATGGAAAAAAGGCACTTTTGTAACTATTTACAAACAAATGAAGTTTATTTATGCACACAAAATGGAAAAAAGGCACTTTTGTAACTATTTACAAAGAAATGAAGTTTATTTGTGCACACAAAATGGAAAAAAACTTCATTTCTTTGTAAATAGTTACAAAAGTGCCTATTTGTTCACACAAAATGGAAAAGAGGCACTTTTGTAACTATTTACAAAGAAATGAAGTTTATTTGTGCACACAAAATGGAAAAAAGGCACTTTCGTAACTATTTACAAAGAAATGAAGTTTATTTATGCACACAAAATGGAAAAGAGGCACTTTTGTAACTATTTACAAAGAAATGAAGTTTATTTGCGCACACAAAACGGAAAAAATGCCCTTTTTTAACTATTTACAAAGAAATTAAGTTTATTTGTGCACACAAAACGGAAAAAAGGCCCTTTTTTAACTATTTACAAAGAAATGAAGTTTATTTATGCACACAAAACGGAAAAAAGGCACTTTTGTAACTATTTACAAAGAAATTAAGTTTATTTATGCACACAAAACGGAAAAAAGGCACTTCTGTAACTATTTACAAAAAATTAAGTTTATTTGTGCACACAAGATGGAAAAAAGGCCCTTTTCTAACTATTTACAAAGAAATGAAGTTTATTTATGCACACAAAACAGAAAAAGGCACTTTTGTAACTATTTACAAAGAAATGAAGTTTATTTATGCACACAAAACGGAAAAAAGGCACTTTTGTAACTATTTACAAAAAATTAAGTTTATTTGTGCACACAAAACGGAAAAAGGCCCTTTTTTAACTATTTACAAAGAAAGGAAGTTTATTTATGCACACAAAATGGAAAAAAGGCACTTTTGTAACTATTTACAAACAATTGTTTATTTGTGCACACAAAACGGAAAAAAATGCCCTTTTTCAACTATTTACAAAGAAATTAAGTTTATTTGTGCACACAAAACGGGAAAAAGGCACTTTTGTAACTATTTAAAAAGAAATGAAGTTTATTTGTGCACACAAAATGGAAAAAAGGCACTTTTGTAACTATTTACAAAGAAATGAAGTTTATTTATGCACACAAAACAGAAAAAGGCACTTTTGTAACTATTTACAAAGAAATGAAGTTTATTTATGCACACAAAATGGAAAAGAGGCACTTTTGTAACTATTTACAAAGAAATGAAGTTTATTTGTGCACACAAAATGGAAAAAAGGCACTTTTGTAACTATTTACAAAGAAATGAAGTTTATTTGTTCACACAAAATGGAAAAAAGGCACTTTTGTAACTATTTACAAACAAATGAAGTTTATTTATGCACACAAAATGGAAAAAAGGCACTTTTGTAACTATTTACAAAGAAATGAAGTTTATTTGTGCACACAAAATGGAAAAAAACTTCATTTCTTTGTAAATAGTTACAAAAGTGCCTATTTGTTCACACAAAATGGAAAAGAGGCACTTTTGTAACTATTTACAAAGAAATGAAGTTTATTTGTGCACACAAAATGGAAAAAAGGCACTTTTGTAACTATTTACAAAAAATTAAGTTTATTTGTGCACACAAAACGGAAAAAAGGCACTTTTGTAACTATTTACAAAGAAATGAAGTTTATTTGTGCACACAAAATGGAAAAAAGGCACTTTTGTAACTATTTACAAAGAAATTAAGTTTATTTGTGCACACAAAATGGAAAAAAGGCACTTTTGTAACTATTTACAAAGAAATGAAGTTTATTTATGCACACAAAACAGAAAAAGGCACTTTTGTAACTATTTACAAAGAAATGAAGTTTATTTATGCACACAAAACGGAAAAAATGCCCTTTTATAACTATTTACAAAGAAATGAAGTTTATTTGTGCACACAAAATGGAAAAAAGGCACTTTTGTAACTATTTACAAAGAAATGAAGTTTATTTGTTCACACAAAATGGAAAAAAGGCACTTTTGTAACTATTTACAAACAAATGAAGTTTATTTATGCACACAAAATGGAAAAAAGGCACTTTTGTAACTATTTACAAAGAAATGAAGTTTATTTGTGCACACAAAATGGAAAAAAGGCACTTTTGTAACTATTTACAAAGAAATGAAGTTTATTTGTTCACACAAAATGGAAAAAAGGCACTTTTGTAACTATTTACAAACAAATGAAGTTTATTTATGCACACAAAATGGAAAAAAGGCACTTTTGTAACTATTTACAAAGAAATGAAGTTTATTTGTGCACACAAAATGGAAAAAAACTTCATTTCTTTGTAAATAGTTACAAAAGTGCCTATTTGTTCACACAAAATGGAAAAGAGGCACTTTTGTAACTATTTACAAAGAAATGAAGTTTATTTGTGCACACAAAATGGAAAAAAGGCACTTTCGTAACTATTTACAAAGAAATGAAGTTTATTTATGCACACAAAATGGAAAAGAGGCACTTTTGTAACTATTTACAAAGAAATGAAGTTTATTTGTGCACACAAAATGGAAAAAAGGCACTTTTTTTACTATTTACAAAGAAATGAAGTTTATTTATGCACACAAAACGGAAAAAAGGCACTTTTGTAACTATTTACAAAGAAATTAAGTTTATTTGTGCACACAAAACGGAAAAAATGCCCTTTTTTAACTATTTACAAAGAAATGAAGTTTATTTGTGCACACAAAATGGAAAAAAGGCACTTTTGTAACTATTTACAAAGAAATGAAGTTTATTTGTTCACACAAAATGGAAAAAAGGCACTTTTGTAACTATTTACAAACAAATGAAGTTTATTTATGCACACAAAATGGAAAAAAGGCACTTTTGTAACTATTTACAAAGAAATGAAGTTTATTTGTGCACACAAAATGGAAAAAAACTTCATTTCTTTGTAAATAGTTACAAAAGTGCCTATTTGTGCACACAAAATGGAAAAAAGGCACTTTTTTAACTATTTACAAAGAAATGAAGTTTATTTGTGCACACAAAACGGAAAAAAGGCACTTTTGTAACTATTTACAAAGAAAGGAAGTTTATTTGTTCACACAAAATGGAAAAAAGGCACTTTTGTAACTATTTACAAAGAAATGAAGTTTATTTGTGCACACAAAATGGAAAAAAGGCACTTTTGTAACTATTTACAAAGAAATTAAGTTTATTTATGCACACAAAACGGAAAAAAGGCACTTCTGTAACTATTTACAAAAAATTAAGTTTATTTGTGCACACAAGATGGAAAAAAGGCCCTTTTCTAACTATTTACAAAGAAATGAAGTTTATTTATGCACACAAAACAGAAAAAGGCACTTTTGTAACTATTTACAAAGAAATGAAGTTTATTTATGCACACAAAACGGAAAAAAGGCACTTTTGTAACTATTTACAAAAAATTAAGTTTATTTGTGCACACAAAACGGAAAAAGGCCCTTTTTTAACTATTTACAAAGAAAGGAAGTTTATTTATGCACACAAAATGGAAAAAAGGCACTTTTGTAACTATTTACAAAGAATTGAAGTTTATTTGTGCACACAAAACGGGAAAAAGGCACTTTTGTAACTATTTAAAAAGAAATGAAGTTTATTTGTGCACACAAAATGGAAAAAAGGCACTTTTGTAACTATTTACAAAGAAATGAAGTTTATTTATGCACACAAAACAGAAAAAGGCACTTTTGTAACTATTTACAAAGAAATGAAGTTTATTTATGCACACAAAATGGAAAAGAGGCACTTTTGTAACTATTTACAAAGAAATGAAGTTTATTTGTGCACACAAAATGGAAAAAAGGCACTTTTGTAACTATTTACAAAGAAATGAAGTTTATTTGTTCACACAAAATGGAAAAAAGGCACTTTTGTAACTATTTACAAACAAATGAAGTTTATTTATGCACACAAAATGGAAAAAAGGCACTTTTGTAACTATTTACAAAGAAATGAAGTTTATTTGTGCACACAAAATGGAAAAAAACTTCATTTCTTTGTAAATAGTTACAAAAGTGCCTATTTGTTCACACAAAACGGAAAAAATGCCCTTTTTTAACTATTTACAAAGAAATGAAGTTTATTTGTGCACACAAAATGGAAAAAAGGCACTTTTGTAACTATTTACAAAGAAATGAAGTTTATTTGTTCACACAAAATGGAAAAAAGGCACTTTTGTAACTATTTACAAACAAATGAAGTTTATTTATGCACACAAAATGGAAAAAAGGCACTTTTGTAACTATTTACAAAGAAATGAAGTTTATTTGTGCACACAAAATGGAAAAAAGGCACTTTTGTAACTATTTACAAAGAAATGAAGTTTATTTGTTCACACAAAATGGAAAAAAGGCACTTTTGTAACTATTTACAAACAAATGAAGTTTATTTATGCACACAAAATGGAAAAAAGGCACTTTTGTAACTATTTACAAAGAAATGAAGTTTATTTGTGCACACAAAATGGAAAAAAACTTCATTTCTTTGTAAATAGTTACAAAAGTGCCTATTTGTTCACACAAAATGGAAAAGAGGCACTTTTGTAACTATTTACAAAGAAATGAAGTTTATTTGTGCACACAAAATGGAAAAAAGGCACTTTCGTAACTATTTACAAAGAAATGAAGTTTATTTATGCACACAAAATGGAAAAGAGGCACTTTTGTAACTATTTACAAAGAAATGAAGTTTATTTGTGCACACAAAATGGAAAAAAGGCACTTTTTTTACTATTTACAAAGAAATGAAGTTTATTTATGCACACAAAACGGAAAAAAGGCACTTTTGTAACTATTTACAAAGAAATGAAGTTTATTTGTGCACACAAAACGGAAAAAATGCCCTTTTTTAACTATTTACAAAGAAATGAAGTTTATTTGTGCACACAAAATGGAAAAAAGGCACTTTTGTAACTATTTACAAAGAAATGAAGTTTATTTGTTCACACAAAATGGAAAAAAGGCACTTTTGTAACTATTTACAAACAAATGAAGTTTATTTATGCACACAAAATGGAAAAAAGGCACTTTTGTAACTATTTACAAAGAAATGAAGTTTATTTGTGCACACAAAATGGAAAAAAACTTCATTTCTTTGTAAATAGTTACAAAAGTGCCTATTTGTGCACACAAAATGGAAAAAAGGCACTTTTTTAACTATTTACAAAGAAATGAAGTTTATTTGTGCACACAAAACGGAAAAAAGGCACTTTTGTAACTATTTACAAAGAAATGAAGTTTATTTGTTCACACAAAATGGAAAAAAGGCACTTTTGTAACTATTTACAAAGAAATGAAGTTTATTTGTGCACACAAAACGGAAAAAAGGCACTTTTGTAACTATTTACAAAGAAATGAAGTTTATTTGTTCACACAAAATGGAAAAAAGGCACTTTTGTAACTATTTACAAAGAAATGAAGTTTATTTGTGCACACAAAACGGAAAAAAGGCACTTTTGTAACTATTTACAAAGAAATGAAGTTTATTTGTTCACACAAAATGGAAAAAAGGCACTTTTGTAACTATTTACAAAGAAATGAAGTTTATTTATGCACACAAAATGGAAAAAAGGCACTTTTGTAACTATTTACAAAGAAATGAAGTTTATCTGTGCACATAAAACAGAAAAAAGGCACTTTTTTTACTATTTACAAAGAAATGAAGTTTATTTGCGCACACAAAACGGAAAAAATGCCCTTTTTTAACTATTTACAAAGAAATTAAGTTTATTTGTGCACACAAAACGGAAAAAAGGCCCTTTTTTAACTATTTACAAAGAAATGAAGTTTATTTATGCACACAAAACGGAAAAAAGGCACTTTTGTAACTATTTACAAAGAAATGAAGTTTATTTATGCACACAAAACGGAAAAAAGGCACTTTTGTAACTATTTACAAAAAATTAAGTTTATTTGTGCACACAAAACGGAAAAAGGCCCTTTTTTAACTATTTACAAAGAAAGGAAGTTTATTTATGCACACAAAATGGAAAAAAGGCACTTTTGTAACTATTTACAAACAATTGTTTATTTGTGCACACAAAACGGAAAAAAATGCCCTTTTTCAACTATTTACAAAGAAATTAAGTTTATTTGTGCACACAAAACGGGAAAAAGGCACTTTTGTAACTATTTAAAAAGAAATGAAGTTTATTTGTGCACACAAAATGGAAAAAAGGCACTTTTGTAACTATTTACAAAGAAATGAAGTTTATTTATGCACACAAAACAGAAAAAGGCACTTTTGTAACTATTTACAAAGAAATGAAGTTTATTTATGCACACAAAATGGAAAAGAGGCACTTTTGTAACTATTTACAAAGAAATGAAGTTTATTTGTGCACACAAAATGGAAAAAAGGCACTTTTGTAACTATTTACAAAGAAATGAAGTTTATTTGTTCACACAAAATGGAAAAAAGGCACTTTTGTAACTATTTACAAACAAATGAAGTTTATTTATGCACACAAAATGGAAAAAAGGCACTTTTGTAACTATTTACAAAGAAATGAAGTTTATTTGTGCACACAAAATGGAAAAAAACTTCATTTCTTTGTAAATAGTTACAAAAGTGCCTATTTGTTCACACAAAATGGAAAAGAGGCACTTTTGTAACTATTTACAAAGAAATGAAGTTTATTTGTGCACACAAAATGGAAAAAAGGCACTTTCGTAACTATTTACAAAGAAATGAAGTTTATTTATGCACACAAAATGGAAAAGAGGCACTTTTGTAACTATTTACAAAGAAATGAAGTTTATTTGTGCACACAAAATGGAAAAAAGGCACTTTTTTTACTATTTACAAAGAAATGAAGTTTATTTATGCACACAAAACGGAAAAAAGGCACTTTTGTAACTATTTACAAAGAAATGAAGTTTATTTGTGCACACAAAACGGAAAAAATGCCCTTTTGTAACTATTTACAAAGAAATGAAGTTTATTTGTGCACACAAAATGGAAAAAAGGCACTTTTGTAACTATTTACAAAGAAATGAAGTTTATTTGTTCACACAAAATGGAAAAAAGGCACTTTTGTAACTATTTACAAACAAATGAAGTTTATTTATGCACACAAAATGGAAAAAAGGCACTTTTGTAACTATTTACAAAGAAATGAAGTTTATTTGTGCACACAAAATGGAAAAAAACTTCATTTCTTTGTAAATAGTTACAAAAGTGCCTATTTGTTCACACAAAATGGAAAAGAGGCACTTTTGTAACTATTTACAAAGAAATGAAGTTTATTTGTGCACACAAAATGGAAAAAAGGCACTTTCGTAACTATTTACAAAGAAATGAAGTTTATTTATGCACACAAAATGGAAAAGAGGCACTTTTGTAACTATTTACAAAGAAATGAAGTTTATTTGTGCACACAAAATGGAAAAAAGGCACTTTTTTTACTATTTACAAAGAAATGAAGTTTATTTATGCACACAAAACGGAAAAAAGGCACTTTTGTAACTATTTACAAAGAAATGAAGTTTATTTGTGCACACAAAACGGAAAAAATGCCCTTTTTTAACTATTTACAAAGAAATGAAGTTTATTTGTGCACACAAAATGGAAAAAAGGCACTTTTGTAACTATTTACAAAGAAATGAAGTTTATTTGTTCACACAAAATGGAAAAAAGGCACTTTTGTAACTATTTACAAACAAATGAAGTTTATTTATGCACACAAAATGGAAAAAAGGCACTTTTGTAACTATTTACAAAGAAATGAAGTTTATTTGTGCACACAAAATGGAAAAAAACTTCATTTCTTTGTAAATAGTTACAAAAGTGCCTATTTGTTCACACAAAATGGAAAAGAGGCACTTTTGTAACTATTTACAAAGAAATGAAGTTTATTTGTGCACACAAAATGGAAAAAAGGCACTTTCGTAACTATTTACAAAGAAATGAAGTTTATTTATGCACACAAAATGGAAAAGAGGCACTTTTGTAACTATTTACAAAGAAATGAAGTTTATTTGTGCACACAAAATGGAAAAAAGGCACTTTTTTTACTATTTACAAAGAAATGAAGTTTATTTATGCACACAAAACGGAAAAAAGGCACTTTTGTAACTATTTACAAAGAAATGAAGTTTATTTGTGCACACAAAACGGAAAAAATGCCCTTTTTTAACTATTTACAAAGAAATGAAGTTTATTTGTGCACACAAAATGGAAAAAAGGCACTTTTGTAACTATTTACAAAGAAATGAAGTTTATTTGTTCACACAAAATGGAAAAAAGGCACTTTTGTAACTATTTACAAAGAAATGAAGTTTATTTATGCACACAAAATGGAAAAAAGGCACTTTTGTAACTATTTACAAAGAAATGAAGTTTATTTGTGCACACAAAATGGAAAAAAACTTCATTTCTTTGTAAATAGTTACAAAAGTGCCTATTTGTGCACACAAAATGGAAAAAAGGCACTTTTTTAACTATTTACAAAGAAATGAAGTTTATTTGTGCACACAAAACGGAAAAAAGGCACTTTTGTAACTATTTACAAAGAAAGGAAGTTTATTTGTTCACACAAAATGGAAAAAAGGCACTTTTGTAACTATTTACAAAGAAATGAAGTTTATTTGTGCACACAAAATGGAAAAAAGGCACTTTTGTAACTATTTACAAAGAAATTAAGTTTATTTATGCACACAAAACGGAAAAAAGGCACTTCTGTAACTATTTACAAAAAATTAAGTTTATTTGTGCACACAAGATGGAAAAAAGGCCCTTTTCTAACTATTTACAAAGAAATGAAGTTTATTTATGCACACAAAACAGAAAAAGGCACTTTTGTAACTATTTACAAAGAAATGAAGTTTATTTATGCACACAAAACGGAAAAAAGGCACTTTTGTAACTATTTACAAAAAATTAAGTTTATTTGTGCACACAAAACGGAAAAAGGCCCTTTTTTAACTATTTACAAAGAAAGGAAGTTTATTTATGCACACAAAATGGAAAAAAGGCACTTTTGTAACTATTTACAAAGAATTGAAGTTTATTTGTGCACACAAAACGGGAAAAAGGCACTTTTGTAACTATTTACAAACAATTGTTTATTTGTGCACACAAAACGGAAAAAAATGCCCTTTTTCAACTATTTACAAAGAAATTAAGTTTATTTGTGCACACAAAACGGGAAAAAGGCACTTTTGTAACTATTTAAAAAGAAATGAAGTTTATTTGTGCACACAAAATGGAAAAAAGGCACTTTTGTAACTATTTACAAAGAAATGAAGTTTATTTATGCACACAAAACAGAAAAAGGCACTTTTGTAACTATTTACAAAGAAATGAAGTTTATTTATGCACACAAAATGGAAAAGAGGCACTTTTGTAACTATTTACAAAGAAATGAAGTTTATTTGTGCACACAAAATGGAAAAAAGGCACTTTTGTAACTATTTACAAAGAAATGAAGTTTATTTGTTCACACAAAATGGAAAAAAGGCACTTTTGTAACTATTTACAAACAAATGAAGTTTATTTATGCACACAAAATGGAAAAAAGGCACTTTTGTAACTATTTACAAAGAAATGAAGTTTATTTGTGCACACAAAATGGAAAAAAACTTCATTTCTTTGTAAATAGTTACAAAAGTGCCTATTTGTTCACACAAAATGGAAAAGAGGCACTTTTGTAACTATTTACAAAGAAATGAAGTTTATTTGTGCACACAAAATGGAAAAAAGGCACTTTCGTAACTATTTACAAAGAAATGAAGTTTATTTATGCACACAAAATGGAAAAGAGGCACTTTTGTAACTATTTACAAAGAAATGAAGTTTATTTGTGCACACAAAATGGAAAAAAGGCACTTTTTTTACTATTTACAAAGAAATGAAGTTTATTTATGCACACAAAACGGAAAAAAGGCACTTTTGTAACTATTTACAAAGAAATGAAGTTTATTTGTGCACACAAAACGGAAAAAATGCCCTTTTGTAACTATTTACAAAGAAATGAAGTTTATTTGTGCACACAAGATGGAAAAAAGGCCCTTTTCTAACTATTTACAAAGAAATGAAGTTTATTTATGCACACAAAACAGAAAAAGGCACTTTTGTAACTATTTACAAAGAAATGAAGTTTATTTATGCACACAAAACGGAAAAAAGGCACTTTTGTAACTATTTACAAAAAATTAAGTTTATTTGTGCACACAAAACGGAAAAAGGCCCTTTTTTAACTATTTACAAAGAAAGGAAGTTTATTTATGCACACAAAATGGAAAAAAGGCACTTTTGTAACTATTTACAAAGAATTGAAGTTTATTTGTGCACACAAAACGGGAAAAAGGCACTTTTGTAACTATTTACAAACAATTGTTTATTTGTGCACACAAAACGGAAAAAAATGCCCTTTTTCAACTATTTACAAAGAAATTAAGTTTATTTGTGCACACAAAACGGGAAAAAGGCACTTTTGTAACTATTTAAAAAGAAATGAAGTTTATTTGTGCACACAAAATGGAAAAAAGGCACTTTTGTAACTATTTACAAAGAAATGAAGTTTATTTATGCACACAAAACAGAAAAAGGCACTTTTGTAACTATTTACAAAGAAATGAAGTTTATTTATGCACACAAAATGGAAAAGAGGCACTTTTGTAACTATTTACAAAGAAATGAAGTTTATTTGTGCACACAAAATGGAAAAAAGGCACTTTTGTAACTATTTACAAAGAAATGAAGTTTATTTGTTCACACAAAATGGAAAAAAGGCACTTTTGTAACTATTTACAAACAAATGAAGTTTATTTATGCACACAAAATGGAAAAAAGGCACTTTTGTAACTATTTACAAAGAAATGAAGTTTATTTGTGCACACAAAATGGAAAAAAACTTCATTTCTTTGTAAATAGTTACAAAAGTGCCTATTTGTTCACACAAAATGGAAAAGAGGCACTTTTGTAACTATTTACAAAGAAATGAAGTTTATTTGTGCACACAAAATGGAAAAAAGGCACTTTCGTAACTATTTACAAAGAAATGAAGTTTATTTATGCACACAAAATGGAAAAGAGGCACTTTTGTAACTATTTACAAAGAAATGAAGTTTATTTGTGCACACAAAATGGAAAAAAGGCACTTTTTTTACTATTTACAAAGAAATGAAGTTTATTTATGCACACAAAACGGAAAAAAGGCACTTTTGTAACTATTTACAAAGAAATGAAGTTTATTTGTGCACACAAAACGGAAAAAATGCCCTTTTGTAACTATTTACAAAGAAATGAAGTTTATTTGTGCACACAAAATGGAAAAAAGGCACTTTTGTAACTATTTACAAAGAAATGAAGTTTATTTGTTCACACAAAATGGAAAAAAGGCACTTTTGTAACTATTTACAAACAAATGAAGTTTATTTATGCACACAAAATGGAAAAAAGGCACTTTTGTAACTATTTACAAAGAAATGAAGTTTATTTGTGCACACAAAATGGAAAAAAACTTCATTTCTTTGTAAATAGTTACAAAAGTGCCTATTTGTTCACACAAAATGGAAAAGAGGCACTTTTGTAACTATTTACAAAGAAATGAAGTTTATTTGTGCACACAAAATGGAAAAAAGGCACTTTCGTAACTATTTACAAAGAAATGAAGTTTATTTATGCACACAAAATGGAAAAGAGGCACTTTTGTAACTATTTACAAAGAAATGAAGTTTATTTGTGCACACAAAATGGAAAAAAGGCACTTTTTTTACTATTTACAAAGAAATGAAGTTTATTTATGCACACAAAACGGAAAAAAGGCACTTTTGTAACTATTTACAAAGAAATGAAGTTTATTTGTGCACACAAAACGGAAAAAATGCCCTTTTTTAACTATTTACAAAGAAATGAAGTTTATTTGTGCACACAAAATGGAAAAAAGGCACTTTTGTAACTATTTACAAAGAAATGAAGTTTATTTGTTCACACAAAATGGAAAAAAGGCACTTTTGTAACTATTTACAAACAAATGAAGTTTATTTATGCACACAAAATGGAAAAAAGGCACTTTTGTAACTATTTACAAAGAAATGAAGTTTATTTGTGCACACAAAATGGAAAAAAACTTCATTTCTTTGTAAATAGTTACAAAAGTGCCTATTTGTTCACACAAAATGGAAAAGAGGCACTTTTGTAACTATTTACAAAGAAATGAAGTTTATTTGTGCACACAAAATGGAAAAAAGGCACTTTCGTAACTATTTACAAAGAAATGAAGTTTATTTATGCACACAAAATGGAAAAGAGGCACTTTTGTAACTATTTACAAAGAAATGAAGTTTATTTGTGCACACAAAATGGAAAAAAGGCACTTTTTTTACTATTTACAAAGAAATGAAGTTTATTTATGCACACAAAACGGAAAAAAGGCACTTTTGTAACTATTTACAAAGAAATGAAGTTTATTTGTGCACACAAAACGGAAAAAATGCCCTTTTTTAACTATTTACAAAGAAATGAAGTTTATTTGTGCACACAAAATGGAAAAAAGGCACTTTTGTAACTATTTACAAAGAAATGAAGTTTATTTGTTCACACAAAATGGAAAAAAGGCACTTTTGTAACTATTTACAAAGAAATGAAGTTTATTTATGCACACAAAATGGAAAAAAGGCACTTTTGTAACTATTTACAAAGAAATGAAGTTTATTTGTGCACACAAAATGGAAAAAAACTTCATTTCTTTGTAAATAGTTACAAAAGTGCCTATTTGTGCACACAAAATGGAAAAAAGGCACTTTTTTAACTATTTACAAAGAAATGAAGTTTATTTGTGCACACAAAACGGAAAAAAGGCACTTTTGTAACTATTTACAAAGAAAGGAAGTTTATTTGTTCACACAAAATGGAAAAAAGGCACTTTTGTAACTATTTACAAAGAAATGAAGTTTATTTGTGCACACAAAATGGAAAAAAGGCACTTTTGTAACTATTTACAAAGAAATTAAGTTTATTTATGCACACAAAACGGAAAAAAGGCACTTCTGTAACTATTTACAAAAAATTAAGTTTATTTGTGCACACAAGATGGAAAAAAGGCCCTTTTCTAACTATTTACAAAGAAATGAAGTTTATTTATGCACACAAAACAGAAAAAGGCACTTTTGTAACTATTTACAAAGAAATGAAGTTTATTTATGCACACAAAACGGAAAAAAGGCACTTTTGTAACTATTTACAAAAAATTAAGTTTATTTGTGCACACAAAACGGAAAAAGGCCCTTTTTTAACTATTTACAAAGAAAGGAAGTTTATTTATGCACACAAAATGGAAAAAAGGCACTTTTGTAACTATTTACAAACAATTGTTTATTTGTGCACACAAAACGGAAAAAAATGCCCTTTTTCAACTATTTACAAAGAAATTAAGTTTATTTGTGCACACAAAATGGAAAAAAGGCACTTTCGTAACTATTTACAAAGAAATGAAGTTTATTTATGCACACAAAATGGAAAAGAGGCACTTTTGTAACTATTTACAAAGAAATGAAGTTTATTTGTGCACACAAAATGGAAAAAAGGCACTTTTTTTACTATTTACAAAGAAATGAAGTTTATTTATGCACACAAAACAGAAAAAGGCACTTTTGTAACTATTTACAAAGAAATGAAGTTTATTTATGCACACAAAATGGAAAAGAGGCACTTTTGTAACTATTTACAAAGAAATGAAGTTTATTTGTGCACACAAAATGGAAAAAAGGCACTTTTGTAACTATTTACAAAGAAATGAAGTTTATTTGTTCACACAAAATGGAAAAAAGGCACTTTTGTAACTATTTACAAACAAATGAAGTTTATTTATGCACACAAAATGGAAAAAAGGCACTTTTGTAACTATTTACAAAGAAATGAAGTTTATTTGTGCACACAAAATGGAAAAAAACTTCATTTCTTTGTAAATAGTTACAAAAGTGCCTATTTGTTCACACAAAATGGAAAAGAGGCACTTTTGTAACTATTTACAAAGAAATGAAGTTTATTTGTGCACACAAAATGGAAAAAAGGCACTTTCGTAACTATTTACAAAGAAATGAAGTTTATTTATGCACACAAAATGGAAAAGAGGCACTTTTGTAACTATTTACAAAGAAATGAAGTTTATTTGTGCACACAAAATGGAAAAAAGGCACTTTTTTTACTATTTACAAAGAAATGAAGTTTATTTATGCACACAAAACGGAAAAAAGGCACTTTTGTAACTATTTACAAAGAAATGAAGTTTATTTGTGCACACAAAACGGAAAAAATGCCCTTTTGTAACTATTTACAAAGAAATGAAGTTTATTTGTGCACACAAAATGGAAAAAAGGCACTTTTGTAACTATTTACAAAGAAATGAAGTTTATTTGTTCACACAAAATGGAAAAAAGGCACTTTTGTAACTATTTACAAACAAATGAAGTTTATTTATGCACACAAAATGGAAAAAAGGCACTTTTGTAACTATTTACAAAGAAATGAAGTTTATTTATGCACACAAAACAGAAAAAGGCACTTTTGTAACTATTTACAAAGAAATGAAGTTTATTTATGCACACAAAATGGAAAAGAGGCACTTTTGTAACTATTTACAAAGAAATGAAGTTTATTTGTGCACACAAAATGGAAAAAAGGCACTTTTGTAACTATTTACAAAGAAATGAAGTTTATTTGTTCACACAAAATGGAAAAAAGGCACTTTTGTAACTATTTACAAACAAATGAAGTTTATTTATGCACACAAAATGGAAAAAAGGCACTTTTGTAACTATTTACAAAGAAATGAAGTTTATTTGTGCACACAAAATGGAAAAAAACTTCATTTCTTTGTAAATAGTTACAAAAGTGCCTATTTGTTCACACAAAACGGAAAAAATGCCCTTTTTTAACTATTTACAAAGAAATGAAGTTTATTTGTGCACACAAAATGGAAAAAAGGCACTTTTGTAACTATTTACAAAGAAATGAAGTTTATTTGTTCACACAAAATGGAAAAAAGGCACTTTTGTAACTATTTACAAACAAATGAAGTTTATTTATGCACACAAAATGGAAAAAAGGCACTTTTGTAACTATTTACAAAGAAATGAAGTTTATTTGTGCACACAAAATGGAAAAAAGGCACTTTTGTAACTATTTACAAAGAAATGAAGTTTATTTGTTCACACAAAATGGAAAAAAGGCACTTTTGTAACTATTTACAAACAAATGAAGTTTATTTATGCACACAAAATGGAAAAAAGGCACTTTTGTAACTATTTACAAAGAAATGAAGTTTATTTGTGCACACAAAATGGAAAAAAACTTCATTTCTTTGTAAATAGTTACAAAAGTGCCTATTTGTTCACACAAAATGGAAAAGAGGCACTTTTGTAACTATTTACAAAGAAATGAAGTTTATTTGTGCACACAAAATGGAAAAAAGGCACTTTCGTAACTATTTACAAAGAAATGAAGTTTATTTATGCACACAAAATGGAAAAGAGGCACTTTTGTAACTATTTACAAAGAAATGAAGTTTATTTGTGCACACAAAATGGAAAAAAGGCACTTTTTTTACTATTTACAAAGAAATGAAGTTTATTTATGCACACAAAACGGAAAAAAGGCACTTTTGTAACTATTTACAAAGAAATGAAGTTTATTTGTGCACACAAAACGGAAAAAATGCCCTTTTTTAACTATTTACAAAGAAATGAAGTTTATTTGTGCACACAAAATGGAAAAAAGGCACTTTTGTAACTATTTACAAAGAAATGAAGTTTATTTGTTCACACAAAATGGAAAAAAGGCACTTTTGTAACTATTTACAAACAAATGAAGTTTATTTATGCACACAAAATGGAAAAAAGGCACTTTTGTAACTATTTACAAAGAAATGAAGTTTATTTGTGCACACAAAATGGAAAAAAACTTCATTTCTTTGTAAATAGTTACAAAAGTGCCTATTTGTGCACACAAAATGGAAAAAAGGCACTTTTTTAACTATTTACAAAGAAATGAAGTTTATTTGTGCACACAAAACGGAAAAAAGGCACTTTTGTAACTATTTACAAAGAAATGAAGTTTATTTGTTCACACAAAATGGAAAAAAGGCACTTTTGTAACTATTTACAAAGAAATGAAGTTTATTTGTGCACACAAAACGGAAAAAAGGCACTTTTGTAACTATTTACAAAGAAATGAAGTTTATTTGTTCACACAAAATGGAAAAAAGGCACTTTTGTAACTATTTACAAAGAAATGAAGTTTATTTGTGCACACAAAACGGAAAAAAGGCACTTTTGTAACTATTTACAAAGAAATGAAGTTTATTTGTTCACACAAAATGGAAAAAAGGCACTTTTGTAACTATTTACAAAGAAATGAAGTTTATTTATGCACACAAAATGGAAAAAAGGCACTTTTGTAACTATTTACAAAGAAATGAAGTTTATCTGTGCACATAAAACAGAAAAAAGGCACTTTTTTTACTATTTACAAAGAAATGAAGTTTATTTGCGCACACAAAACGGAAAAAATGCCCTTTTTTAACTATTTACAAAGAAATTAAGTTTATTTGTGCACACAAAACGGAAAAAAGGCACTTCTGTAACTATTTACAAAAAATTAAGTTTATTTGTGCACACAAGATGGAAAAAAGGCCCTTTTCTAACTATTTACAAAGAAATGAAGTTTATTTATGCACACAAAACAGAAAAAGGCACTTTTGTAACTATTTACAAAGAAATGAAGTTTATTTATGCACACAAAACGGAAAAAAGGCACTTTTGTAACTATTTACAAAAAATTAAGTTTATTTGTGCACACAAAACGGAAAAAGGCCCTTTTTTAACTATTTACAAAGAAAGGAAGTTTATTTATGCACACAAAATGGAAAAAAGGCACTTTTGTAACTATTTACAAACAATTGTTTATTTGTGCACACAAAACGGAAAAAAATGCCCTTTTTCAACTATTTACAAAGAAATTAAGTTTATTTGTGCACACAAAACGGGAAAAAGGCACTTTTGTAACTATTTAAAAAGAAATGAAGTTTATTTGTGCACACAAAATGGAAAAAAGGCACTTTTGTAACTATTTACAAAGAAATGAAGTTTATTTATGCACACAAAACAGAAAAAGGCACTTTTGTAACTATTTACAAAGAAATGAAGTTTATTTATGCACACAAAATGGAAAAGAGGCACTTTTGTAACTATTTACAAAGAAATGAAGTTTATTTGTGCACACAAAATGGAAAAAAGGCACTTTTGTAACTATTTACAAAGAAATGAAGTTTATTTGTTCACACAAAATGGAAAAAAGGCACTTTTGTAACTATTTACAAACAAATGAAGTTTATTTATGCACACAAAATGGAAAAAAGGCACTTTTGTAACTATTTACAAAGAAATGAAGTTTATTTGTGCACACAAAATGGAAAAAAACTTCATTTCTTTGTAAATAGTTACAAAAGTGCCTATTTGTTCACACAAAATGGAAAAGAGGCACTTTTGTAACTATTTACAAAGAAATGAAGTTTATTTGTGCACACAAAATGGAAAAAAGGCACTTTTGTAACTATTTACAAAAAATTAAGTTTATTTGTGCACACAAAACGGAAAAAAGGCACTTTTGTAACTATTTACAAAGAAATGAAGTTTATTTGTGCACACAAAATGGAAAAAAGGCACTTTTGTAACTATTTACAAAGAAATGAAGTTTATTTGTGCACACAAAATGGAAAAAAGGCACTTTTGTAACTATTTACAAAGAAATGAAGTTTATTTATGCACACAAAACAGAAAAAGGCACTTTTGTAACTATTTACAAAGAAATGAAGTTTATTTATGCACACAAAACGGAAAAAATGCCCTTTTATAACTATTTACAAAGAAATGAAGTTTATTTGTGCACACAAAATGGAAAAAAGGCACTTTTGTAACTATTTACAAAGAAATGAAGTTTATTTGTTCACACAAAATGGAAAAAAGGCACTTTTGTAACTATTTACAAACAAATGAAGTTTATTTATGCACACAAAATGGAAAAAAGGCACTTTTGTAACTATTTACAAAGAAATGAAGTTTATTTGTGCACACAAAACGGAAAAAATGCCCTTTTGTAACTATTTACAAAGAAATGAAGTTTATTTGTGCACACAAAATGGAAAAAAGGCACTTTTGTAACTATTTACAAAGAAATGAAGTTTATTTGTTCACACAAAATGGAAAAAAGGCACTTTTGTAACTATTTACAAACAAATGAAGTTTATTTATGCACACAAAATGGAAAAAAGGCACTTTTGTAACTATTTACAAAGAAATGAAGTTTATTTGTGCACACAAAATGGAAAAAAGGCACTTTTGTAACTATTTACAAAAAATTAAGTTTATTTGTGCACACAAAACGGAAAAAAGGCACTTTTGTAACTATTTACAAAGAAATGAAGTTTATTTGTGCACACAAAATGGAAAAAAGGCACTTTTGTAACTATTTACAAAGAAATGAAGTTTATTTGTGCACACAAAATGGAAAAAAGGCACTTTTGTAACTATTTACAAAGAAATGAAGTTTATTTATGCACACAAAACAGAAAAAGGCACTTTTGTAACTATTTACAAAGAAATGAAGTTTATTTATGCACACAAAACGGAAAAAATGCCCTTTTATAACTATTTACAAAGAAATGAAGTTTATTTGTGCACACAAAATGGAAAAAAGGCACTTTTGTAACTATTTACAAAGAAATGAAGTTTATTTGTGCACACAAAATGGAAAAAAGGCACTTTTGTAACTATTTACAAACAAATGAAGTTTATTTATGCACACAAAATGGAAAAAAGGCACTTTTGTAACTATTTACAAAGAAATGAAGTTTATTTGTGCACACAAAATGGAAAAAAGGCACTTTTGTAACTATTTACAAAGAAATGAAGTTTATTTGTTCACACAAAATGGAAAAAAGGCACTTTTGTAACTATTTACAAACAAATGAAGTTTATTTATGCACACAAAATGGAAAAAAGGCACTTTTGTAACTATTTACAAAGAAATGAAGTTTATTTGTGCACACAAAATGGAAAAAAACTTCATTTCTTTGTAAATAGTTACAAAAGTGCCTATTTGTTCACACAAAATGGAAAAGAGGCACTTTTGTAACTATTTACAAAGAAATGAAGTTTATTTGTGCACACAAAATGGAAAAAAGGCACTTTCGTAACTATTTACAAAGAAATGAAGTTTATTTATGCACACAAAATGGAAAAGAGGCACTTTTGTAACTATTTACAAAGAAATGAAGTTTATTTGTGCACACAAAATGGAAAAAAGGCACTTTTTTTACTATTTACAAAGAAATGAAGTTTATTTATGCACACAAAACGGAAAAAAGGCACTTTTGTAACTATTTACAAAGAAATGAAGTTTATTTGTGCACACAAAACGGAAAAAATGCCCTTTTTTAACTATTTACAAAGAAATGAAGTTTATTTGTGCACACAAAATGGAAAAAAGGCACTTTTTTTACTATTTACAAAGAAATGAAGTTTATTTATGCACACAAAACGGAAAAAAGGCACTTTTGTAACTATTTACAAAGAAATTAAGTTTATTTGTGCACACAAAACGGAAAAAATGCCCTTTTTTAACTATTTACAAAGAAATGAAGTTTATTTGTGCACACAAAATGGAAAAAAGGCACTTTTGTAACTATTTACAAAGAAATGAAGTTTATTTGTTCACACAAAATGGAAAAAAGGCACTTTTGTAACTATTTACAAACAAATGAAGTTTATTTATGCACACAAAATGGAAAAAAGGCACTTTTGTAACTATTTACAAAGAAATGAAGTTTATTTGTGCACACAAAATGGAAAAAAGGCACTTTTGTAACTATTTACAAAAAATTAAGTTTATTTGTGCACACAAAACGGAAAAAAGGCACTTTTGTAACTATTTACAAAGAAATGAAGTTTATTTGTGCACACAAAATGGAAAAAAGGCACTTTTGTAACTATTTACAAAGAAATGAAGTTTATTTGTGCACACAAAATGGAAAAAAGGCACTTTTGTAACTATTTACAAAGAAATGAAGTTTATTTATGCACACAAAACAGAAAAAGGCACTTTTGTAACTATTTACAAAGAAATGAAGTTTATTTATGCACACAAAATGGAAAAAAGGCACTTTTTTTACTATTTACAAAGAAATGAAGTTTATTTGTTCACACAAAATGGAAAAAAGGCACTTTTGTAACTATTTACAAACAAATGAAGTTTATTTATGCACACAAAATGGAAAAAAGGCACTTTTGTAACTATTTACAAAGAAATGAAGTTTATTTGTGCACACAAAATGGAAAAAAGGCACTTTTGTAACTATTTACAAAAAATTAAGTTTATTTGTGCACACAAAACGGAAAAAAGGCACTTTTGTAACTATTTACAAAGAAATGAAGTTTATTTGTGCACACAAAATGGAAAAAAGGCACTTTTGTAACTATTTACAAAGAAATGAAGTTTATTTGTGCACACAAAATGGAAAAAAGGCACTTTTGTAACTATTTACAAAGAAATGAAGTTTATTTATGCACACAAAACAGAAAAAGGCACTTTTGTAACTATTTACAAAGAAATGAAGTTTATTTATGCACACAAAACGGAAAAAATGCCCTTTTATAACTATTTACAAAGAAATGAAGTTTATTTGTGCACACAAAATGGAAAAAAGGCACTTTTGTAACTATTTACAAAGAAATGAAGTTTATTTGTGCACACAAAATGGAAAAAAGGCACTTTTGTAACTATTTACAAACAAATGAAGTTTATTTATGCACACAAAATGGAAAAAAGGCACTTTTGTAACTATTTACAAAGAAATGAAGTTTATTTGTGCACACAAAATGGAAAAAAGGCACTTTTGTAACTATTTACAAAGAAATGAAGTTTATTTGTTCACACAAAATGGAAAAAAGGCACTTTTGTAACTATTTACAAACAAATGAAGTTTATTTATGCACACAAAATGGAAAAAAGGCACTTTTGTAACTATTTACAAAGAAATGAAGTTTATTTGTGCACACAAAATGGAAAAAAACTTCATTTCTTTGTAAATAGTTACAAAAGTGCCTATTTGTTCACACAAAATGGAAAAGAGGCACTTTTGTAACTATTTACAAAGAAATGAAGTTTATTTGTGCACACAAAATGGAAAAAAGGCACTTTCGTAACTATTTACAAAGAAATGAAGTTTATTTATGCACACAAAATGGAAAAGAGGCACTTTTGTAACTATTTACAAAGAAATGAAGTTTATTTGTGCACACAAAATGGAAAAAAGGCACTTTTTTTACTATTTACAAAGAAATGAAGTTTATTTATGCACACAAAACGGAAAAAAGGCACTTTTGTAACTATTTACAAAGAAATGAAGTTTATTTGTGCACACAAAACGGAAAAAATGCCCTTTTTTAACTATTTACAAAGAAATGAAGTTTATTTGTGCACACAAAATGGAAAAAAGGCACTTTTTTTACTATTTACAAAGAAATGAAGTTTATTTATGCACACAAAACGGAAAAAAGGCACTTTTGTAACTATTTACAAAGAAATTAAGTTTATTTGTGCACACAAAACGGAAAAAATGCCCTTTTTTAACTATTTACAAAGAAATGAAGTTTATTTGTGCACACAAAATGGAAAAAAGGCACTTTTGTAACTATTTACAAAGAAATGAAGTTTATTTGTTCACACAAAATGGAAAAAAGGCACTTTTGTAACTATTTACAAACAAATGAAGTTTATTTATGCACACAAAATGGAAAAAAGGCACTTTTGTAACTATTTACAAAGAAATGAAGTTTATTTGTGCACACAAAATGGAAAAAAGGCACTTTTGTAACTATTTACAAAAAATTAAGTTTATTTGTGCACACAAAACGGAAAAAAGGCACTTTTGTAACTATTTACAAAGAAATGAAGTTTATTTGTGCACACAAAATGGAAAAAAGGCACTTTTGTAACTATTTACAAAGAAATGAAGTTTATTTGTGCACACAAAATGGAAAAAAGGCACTTTTGTAACTATTTACAAAGAAATGAAGTTTATTTATGCACACAAAACAGAAAAAGGCACTTTTGTAACTATTTACAAAGAAATGAAGTTTATTTATGCACACAAAACGGAAAAAATGCCCTTTTATAACTATTTACAAAGAAATGAAGTTTATTTGTGCACACAAAATGGAAAAAAGGCACTTTTGTAACTATTTACAAAGAAATGAAGTTTATTTGTGCACACAAAATGGAAAAAAGGCACTTTTGTAACTATTTACAAACAAATGAAGTTTATTTATGCACACAAAATGGAAAAAAGGCACTTTTGTAACTATTTACAAAGAAATGAAGTTTATTTGTGCACACAAAATGGAAAAAAGGCACTTTTGTAACTATTTACAAAGAAATGAAGTTTATTTGTTCACACAAAATGGAAAAAAGGCACTTTTGTAACTATTTACAAACAAATGAAGTTTATTTATGCACACAAAATGGAAAAAAGGCACTTTTGTAACTATTTACAAAGAAATGAAGTTTATTTGTGCACACAAAATGGAAAAAAACTTCATTTCTTTGTAAATAGTTACAAAAGTGCCTATTTGTTCACACAAAATGGAAAAGAGGCACTTTTGTAACTATTTACAAAGAAATGAAGTTTATTTGTGCACACAAAATGGAAAAAAGGCACTTTCGTAACTATTTACAAAGAAATGAAGTTTATTTATGCACACAAAATGGAAAAGAGGCACTTTTGTAACTATTTACAAAGAAATGAAGTTTATTTGTGCACACAAAATGGAAAAAAGGCACTTTTTTTACTATTTACAAAGAAATGAAGTTTATTTATGCACACAAAACGGAAAAAAGGCACTTTTGTAACTATTTACAAAGAAATGAAGTTTATTTGTGCACACAAAACGGAAAAAATGCCCTTTTTTAACTATTTACAAAGAAATGAAGTTTATTTGTGCACACAAAATGGAAAAAAGGCACTTTTGTAACTATTTACAAAGAAATGAAGTTTATTTGTTCACACAAAATGGAAAAAAGGCACTTTTGTAACTATTTACAAACAAATGAAGTTTATTTATGCACACAAAATGGAAAAAAGGCACTTTTGTAACTATTTACAAAGAAATGAAGTTTATTTGTGCACACAAAATGGAAAAAAACTTCATTTCTTTGTAAATAGTTACAAAAGTGCCTATTTGTGCACACAAAATGGAAAAAAGGCACTTTTTTAACTATTTACAAAGAAATGAAGTTTATTTGTGCACACAAAACGGAAAAAAGGCACTTTTGTAACTATTTACAAAGAAATGAAGTTTATTTGTTCACACAAAATGGAAAAAAGGCACTTTTGTAACTATTTACAAAGAAATGAAGTTTATTTGTGCACACAAAACGGAAAAAAGGCACTTTTGTAACTATTTACAAAGAAATGAAGTTTATTTGTTCACACAAAATGGAAAAAAGGCACTTTTGTAACTATTTACAAAGAAATGAAGTTTATTTGTGCACACAAAACGGAAAAAAGGCACTTTTGTAACTATTTACAAAGAAATGAAGTTTATTTGTTCACACAAAATGGAAAAAAGGCACTTTTGTAACTATTTACAAAGAAATGAAGTTTATTTATGCACACAAAATGGAAAAAAGGCACTTTTGTAACTATTTACAAAGAAATGAAGTTTATCTGTGCACATAAAACAGAAAAAAGGCACTTTTTTTACTATTTACAAAGAAATGAAGTTTATTTGCGCACACAAAACGGAAAAAATGCCCTTTTTTAACTATTTACAAAGAAATTAAGTTTATTTGTGCACACAAAACGGAAAAAAGGCCCTTTTTTAACTATTTACAAAGAAATGAAGTTTATTTATGCACACAAAACGGAAAAAAGGCACTTTTGTAACTATTTACAAAGAAATTAAGTTTATTTATGCACACAAAACGGAAAAAAGGCACTTCTGTAACTATTTACAAAAAATTAAGTTTATTTGTGCACACAAGATGGAAAAAAGGCCCTTTTCTAACTATTTACAAAGAAATGAAGTTTATTTATGCACACAAAACAGAAAAAGGCACTTTTGTAACTATTTACAAAGAAATGAAGTTTATTTATGCACACAAAACGGAAAAAAGGCACTTTTGTAACTATTTACAAAAAATTAAGTTTATTTGTGCACACAAAACGGAAAAAGGCCCTTTTTTAACTATTTACAAAGAAAGGAAGTTTATTTATGCACACAAAATGGAAAAAAGGCACTTTTGTAACTATTTACAAACAATTGTTTATTTGTGCACACAAAACGGAAAAAAATGCCCTTTTTCAACTATTTACAAAGAAATTAAGTTTATTTGTGCACACAAAACGGGAAAAAGGCACTTTTGTAACTATTTAAAAAGAAATGAAGTTTATTTGTGCACACAAAATGGAAAAAAGGCACTTTTGTAACTATTTACAAAGAAATGAAGTTTATTTATGCACACAAAACAGAAAAAGGCACTTTTGTAACTATTTACAAAGAAATGAAGTTTATTTATGCACACAAAATGGAAAAGAGGCACTTTTGTAACTATTTACAAAGAAATGAAGTTTATTTGTGCACACAAAATGGAAAAAAGGCACTTTTGTAACTATTTACAAAGAAATGAAGTTTATTTGTTCACACAAAATGGAAAAAAGGCACTTTTGTAACTATTTACAAACAAATGAAGTTTATTTATGCACACAAAATGGAAAAAAGGCACTTTTGTAACTATTTACAAAGAAATGAAGTTTATTTGTGCACACAAAATGGAAAAAAACTTCATTTCTTTGTAAATAGTTACAAAAGTGCCTATTTGTTCACACAAAATGGAAAAGAGGCACTTTTGTAACTATTTACAAAGAAATGAAGTTTATTTGTGCACACAAAATGGAAAAAAGGCACTTTCGTAACTATTTACAAAGAAATGAAGTTTATTTATGCACACAAAATGGAAAAGAGGCACTTTTGTAACTATTTACAAAGAAATGAAGTTTATTTGTGCACACAAAATGGAAAAAAGGCACTTTTTTTACTATTTACAAAGAAATGAAGTTTATTTATGCACACAAAACGGAAAAAAGGCACTTTTGTAACTATTTACAAAGAAATGAAGTTTATTTGTGCACACAAAACGGAAAAAATGCCCTTTTGTAACTATTTACAAAGAAATGAAGTTTATTTGTGCACACAAAATGGAAAAAAGGCACTTTTGTAACTATTTACAAAGAAATGAAGTTTATTTGTTCACACAAAATGGAAAAAAGGCACTTTTGTAACTATTTACAAACAAATGAAGTTTATTTATGCACACAAAATGGAAAAAAGGCACTTTTGTAACTATTTACAAAGAAATGAAGTTTATTTGTGCACACAAAATGGAAAAAAACTTCATTTCTTTGTAAATAGTTACAAAAGTGCCTATTTGTTCACACAAAATGGAAAAGAGGCACTTTTGTAACTATTTACAAAGAAATGAAGTTTATTTGTGCACACAAAATGGAAAAAAGGCACTTTCGTAACTATTTACAAAGAAATGAAGTTTATTTATGCACACAAAATGGAAAAGAGGCACTTTTGTAACTATTTACAAAGAAATGAAGTTTATTTGTGCACACAAAATGGAAAAAAGGCACTTTTTTTACTATTTACAAAGAAATGAAGTTTATTTATGCACACAAAACGGAAAAAAGGCACTTTTGTAACTATTTACAAAGAAATGAAGTTTATTTGTGCACACAAAACGGAAAAAATGCCCTTTTTTAACTATTTACAAAGAAATGAAGTTTATTTGTGCACACAAAATGGAAAAAAGGCACTTTTGTAACTATTTACAAAGAAATGAAGTTTATTTGTTCACACAAAATGGAAAAAAGGCACTTTTGTAACTATTTACAAACAAATGAAGTTTATTTATGCACACAAAATGGAAAAAAGGCACTTTTGTAACTATTTACAAAGAAATGAAGTTTATTTGTGCACACAAAATGGAAAAAAACTTCATTTCTTTGTAAATAGTTACAAAAGTGCCTATTTGTTCACACAAAATGGAAAAGAGGCACTTTTGTAACTATTTACAAAGAAATGAAGTTTATTTGTGCACACAAAATGGAAAAAAGGCACTTTCGTAACTATTTACAAAGAAATGAAGTTTATTTATGCACACAAAATGGAAAAGAGGCACTTTTGTAACTATTTACAAAGAAATGAAGTTTATTTGTGCACACAAAATGGAAAAAAGGCACTTTTTTTACTATTTACAAAGAAATGAAGTTTATTTATGCACACAAAACGGAAAAAAGGCACTTTTGTAACTATTTACAAAGAAATGAAGTTTATTTGTGCACACAAAACGGAAAAAATGCCCTTTTTTAACTATTTACAAAGAAATGAAGTTTATTTGTGCACACAAAATGGAAAAAAGGCACTTTTGTAACTATTTACAAAGAAATGAAGTTTATTTGTTCACACAAAATGGAAAAAAGGCACTTTTGTAACTATTTACAAAGAAATGAAGTTTATTTATGCACACAAAATGGAAAAAAGGCACTTTTGTAACTATTTACAAAGAAATGAAGTTTATTTGTGCACACAAAATGGAAAAAAACTTCATTTCTTTGTAAATAGTTACAAAAGTGCCTATTTGTGCACACAAAATGGAAAAAAGGCACTTTTTTAACTATTTACAAAGAAAGGAAGTTTATTTGTGCACACAAAACGGAAAAAAGGCACTTTTGTAACTATTTACAAAGAAAGGAAGTTTATTTGTTCACACAAAATGGAAAAAAGGCACTTTTGTAACTATTTACAAAGAAATGAAGTTTATTTGTGCACACAAAATGGAAAAAAGGCACTTTTGTAACTATTTACAAAGAAATTAAGTTTATTTATGCACACAAAACGGAAAAAAGGCACTTCTGTAACTATTTACAAAAAATTAAGTTTATTTGTGCACACAAGATGGAAAAAAGGCCCTTTTCTAACTATTTACAAAGAAATGAAGTTTATTTATGCACACAAAACAGAAAAAGGCACTTTTGTAACTATTTACAAAGAAATGAAGTTTATTTATGCACACAAAACGGAAAAAAGGCACTTTTGTAACTATTTACAAAAAATTAAGTTTATTTGTGCACACAAAACGGAAAAAGGCCCTTTTTTAACTATTTACAAAGAAAGGAAGTTTATTTATGCACACAAAATGGAAAAAAGGCACTTTTGTAACTATTTACAAAGAATTGAAGTTTATTTGTGCACACAAAACGGGAAAAAGGCACTTTTGTAACTATTTACAAACAATTGTTTATTTGTGCACACAAAACGGAAAAAAATGCCCTTTTTCAACTATTTACAAAGAAATTAAGTTTATTTGTGCACACAAAACGGGAAAAAGGCACTTTTGTAACTATTTAAAAAGAAATGAAGTTTATTTGTGCACACAAAATGGAAAAAAGGCACTTTTGTAACTATTTACAAAGAAATGAAGTTTATTTATGCACACAAAACAGAAAAAGGCACTTTTGTAACTATTTACAAAGAAATGAAGTTTATTTATGCACACAAAATGGAAAAGAGGCACTTTTGTAACTATTTACAAAGAAATGAAGTTTATTTGTGCACACAAAATGGAAAAAAGGCACTTTTGTAACTATTTACAAAGAAATGAAGTTTATTTGTTCACACAAAATGGAAAAAAGGCACTTTTGTAACTATTTACAAACAAATGAAGTTTATTTATGCACACAAAATGGAAAAAAGGCACTTTTGTAACTATTTACAAAGAAATGAAGTTTATTTGTGCACACAAAATGGAAAAAAACTTCATTTCTTTGTAAATAGTTACAAAAGTGCCTATTTGTTCACACAAAATGGAAAAGAGGCACTTTTGTAACTATTTACAAAGAAATGAAGTTTATTTGTGCACACAAAATGGAAAAAAGGCACTTTCGTAACTATTTACAAAGAAATGAAGTTTATTTATGCACACAAAATGGAAAAGAGGCACTTTTGTAACTATTTACAAAGAAATGAAGTTTATTTGTGCACACAAAATGGAAAAAAGGCACTTTTTTTACTATTTACAAAGAAATGAAGTTTATTTATGCACACAAAACGGAAAAAAGGCACTTTTGTAACTATTTACAAAGAAATGAAGTTTATTTGTGCACACAAAACGGAAAAAATGCCCTTTTGTAACTATTTACAAAGAAATGAAGTTTATTTGTGCACACAAGATGGAAAAAAGGCCCTTTTCTAACTATTTACAAAGAAATGAAGTTTATTTATGCACACAAAACAGAAAAAGGCACTTTTGTAACTATTTACAAAGAAATGAAGTTTATTTATGCACACAAAACGGAAAAAAGGCACTTTTGTAACTATTTACAAAAAATTAAGTTTATTTGTGCACACAAAACGGAAAAAGGCCCTTTTTTAACTATTTACAAAGAAAGGAAGTTTATTTATGCACACAAAATGGAAAAAAGGCACTTTTGTAACTATTTACAAAGAATTGAAGTTTATTTGTGCACACAAAACGGGAAAAAGGCACTTTTGTAACTATTTACAAACAATTGTTTATTTGTGCACACAAAACGGAAAAAAATGCCCTTTTTCAACTATTTACAAAGAAATTAAGTTTATTTGTGCACACAAAACGGGAAAAAGGCACTTTTGTAACTATTTAAAAAGAAATGAAGTTTATTTGTGCACACAAAATGGAAAAAAGGCACTTTTGTAACTATTTACAAAGAAATGAAGTTTATTTATGCACACAAAACAGAAAAAGGCACTTTTGTAACTATTTACAAAGAAATGAAGTTTATTTATGCACACAAAATGGAAAAGAGGCACTTTTGTAACTATTTACAAAGAAATGAAGTTTATTTGTGCACACAAAATGGAAAAAAGGCACTTTTGTAACTATTTACAAAGAAATGAAGTTTATTTGTTCACACAAAATGGAAAAAAGGCACTTTTGTAACTATTTACAAACAAATGAAGTTTATTTATGCACACAAAATGGAAAAAAGGCACTTTTGTAACTATTTACAAAGAAATGAAGTTTATTTGTGCACACAAAATGGAAAAAAACTTCATTTCTTTGTAAATAGTTACAAAAGTGCCTATTTGTTCACACAAAATGGAAAAGAGGCACTTTTGTAACTATTTACAAAGAAATGAAGTTTATTTGTGCACACAAAATGGAAAAAAGGCACTTTCGTAACTATTTACAAAGAAATGAAGTTTATTTATGCACACAAAATGGAAAAGAGGCACTTTTGTAACTATTTACAAAGAAATGAAGTTTATTTGTGCACACAAAATGGAAAAAAGGCACTTTTTTTACTATTTACAAAGAAATGAAGTTTATTTATGCACACAAAACGGAAAAAAGGCACTTTTGTAACTATTTACAAAGAAATGAAGTTTATTTGTGCACACAAAACGGAAAAAATGCCCTTTTGTAACTATTTACAAAGAAATGAAGTTTATTTGTGCACACAAAATGGAAAAAAGGCACTTTTGTAACTATTTACAAAGAAATGAAGTTTATTTGTTCACACAAAATGGAAAAAAGGCACTTTTGTAACTATTTACAAACAAATGAAGTTTATTTATGCACACAAAATGGAAAAAAGGCACTTTTGTAACTATTTACAAAGAAATGAAGTTTATTTGTGCACACAAAATGGAAAAAAACTTCATTTCTTTGTAAATAGTTACAAAAGTGCCTATTTGTTCACACAAAATGGAAAAGAGGCACTTTTGTAACTATTTACAAAGAAATGAAGTTTATTTGTGCACACAAAATGGAAAAAAGGCACTTTCGTAACTATTTACAAAGAAATGAAGTTTATTTATGCACACAAAATGGAAAAGAGGCACTTTTGTAACTATTTACAAAGAAATGAAGTTTATTTGTGCACACAAAATGGAAAAAAGGCACTTTTTTTACTATTTACAAAGAAATGAAGTTTATTTATGCACACAAAACGGAAAAAAGGCACTTTTGTAACTATTTACAAAGAAATGAAGTTTATTTGTGCACACAAAACGGAAAAAATGCCCTTTTTTAACTATTTACAAAGAAATGAAGTTTATTTGTGCACACAAAATGGAAAAAAGGCACTTTTGTAACTATTTACAAAGAAATGAAGTTTATTTGTTCACACAAAATGGAAAAAAGGCACTTTTGTAACTATTTACAAACAAATGAAGTTTATTTATGCACACAAAATGGAAAAAAGGCACTTTTGTAACTATTTACAAAGAAATGAAGTTTATTTGTGCACACAAAATGGAAAAAAACTTCATTTCTTTGTAAATAGTTACAAAAGTGCCTATTTGTTCACACAAAATGGAAAAGAGGCACTTTTGTAACTATTTACAAAGAAATGAAGTTTATTTGTGCACACAAAATGGAAAAAAGGCACTTTCGTAACTATTTACAAAGAAATGAAGTTTATTTATGCACACAAAATGGAAAAGAGGCACTTTTGTAACTATTTACAAAGAAATGAAGTTTATTTGTGCACACAAAATGGAAAAAAGGCACTTTTTTTACTATTTACAAAGAAATGAAGTTTATTTATGCACACAAAACGGAAAAAAGGCACTTTTGTAACTATTTACAAAGAAATGAAGTTTATTTGTGCACACAAAACGGAAAAAATGCCCTTTTTTAACTATTTACAAAGAAATGAAGTTTATTTGTGCACACAAAATGGAAAAAAGGCACTTTTGTAACTATTTACAAAGAAATGAAGTTTATTTGTTCACACAAAATGGAAAAAAGGCACTTTTGTAACTATTTACAAAGAAATGAAGTTTATTTATGCACACAAAATGGAAAAAAGGCACTTTTGTAACTATTTACAAAGAAATGAAGTTTATTTGTGCACACAAAATGGAAAAAAACTTCATTTCTTTGTAAATAGTTACAAAAGTGCCTATTTGTTCACACAAAATGGAAAAGAGGCACTTTTGTAACTATTTACAAAGAAATGAAGTTTATTTGTGCACACAAAATGGAAAAAAGGCACTTTCGTAACTATTTACAAAGAAATGAAGTTTATTTATGCACACAAAATGGAAAAGAGGCACTTTTGTAACTATTTACAAAGAAATGAAGTTTATTTGTGCACACAAAATGGAAAAAAGGCACTTTTTTTACTATTTACAAAGAAATGAAGTTTATTTATGCACACAAAACGGAAAAAAGGCACTTTTGTAACTATTTACAAAGAAATGAAGTTTATTTGTGCACACAAAACGGAAAAAATGCCCTTTTGTAACTATTTACAAAGAAATGAAGTTTATTTGTGCACACAAAATGGAAAAAAGGCACTTTTGTAACTATTTACAAAGAAATGAAGTTTATTTGTTCACACAAAATGGAAAAAAGGCACTTTTGTAACTATTTACAAACAAATGAAGTTTATTTATGCACACAAAATGGAAAAAAGGCACTTTTGTAACTATTTACAAAGAAATGAAGTTTATTTGTGCACACAAAATGGAAAAAAACTTCATTTCTTTGTAAATAGTTACAAAAGTGCCTATTTGTTCACACAAAATGGAAAAGAGGCACTTTTGTAACTATTTACAAAGAAATGAAGTTTATTTGTGCACACAAAATGGAAAAAAGGCACTTTCGTAACTATTTACAAAGAAATGAAGTTTATTTATGCACACAAAATGGAAAAGAGGCACTTTTGTAACTATTTACAAAGAAATGAAGTTTATTTGTGCACACAAAATGGAAAAAAGGCACTTTTTTTACTATTTACAAAGAAATGAAGTTTATTTATGCACACAAAACGGAAAAAAGGCACTTTTGTAACTATTTACAAAGAAATGAAGTTTATTTGTGCACACAAAACGGAAAAAATGCCCTTTTTTAACTATTTACAAAGAAATGAAGTTTATTTGTGCACACAAAATGGAAAAAAGGCACTTTTGTAACTATTTACAAAGAAATGAAGTTTATTTGTTCACACAAAATGGAAAAAAGGCACTTTTGTAACTATTTACAAACAAATGAAGTTTATTTATGCACACAAAATGGAAAAAAGGCACTTTTGTAACTATTTACAAAGAAATGAAGTTTATTTGTGCACACAAAATGGAAAAAAACTTCATTTCTTTGTAAATAGTTACAAAAGTGCCTATTTGTTCACACAAAATGGAAAAGAGGCACTTTTGTAACTATTTACAAAGAAATGAAGTTTATTTGTGCACACAAAATGGAAAAAAGGCACTTTCGTAACTATTTACAAAGAAATGAAGTTTATTTATGCACACAAAATGGAAAAGAGGCACTTTTGTAACTATTTACAAAGAAATGAAGTTTATTTGTGCACACAAAATGGAAAAAAGGCACTTTTTTTACTATTTACAAAGAAATGAAGTTTATTTATGCACACAAAACGGAAAAAAGGCACTTTTGTAACTATTTACAAAGAAATGAAGTTTATTTGTGCACACAAAACGGAAAAAATGCCCTTTTTTAACTATTTACAAAGAAATGAAGTTTATTTGTGCACACAAAATGGAAAAAAGGCACTTTTGTAACTATTTACAAAGAAATGAAGTTTATTTGTTCACACAAAATGGAAAAAAGGCACTTTTGTAACTATTTACAAAGAAATGAAGTTTATTTATGCACACAAAATGGAAAAAAGGCACTTTTGTAACTATTTACAAAGAAATGAAGTTTATTTGTGCACACAAAATGGAAAAAAACTTCATTTCTTTGTAAATAGTTACAAAAGTGCCTATTTGTTCACACAAAATGGAAAAGAGGCACTTTTGTAACTATTTACAAAGAAATGAAGTTTATTTGTGCACACAAAATGGAAAAAAGGCACTTTCGTAACTATTTACAAAGAAATGAAGTTTATTTATGCACACAAAATGGAAAAGAGGCACTTTTGTAACTATTTACAAAGAAATGAAGTTTATTTGTGCACACAAAATGGAAAAAAGGCACTTTTTTTACTATTTACAAAGAAATGAAGTTTATTTATGCACACAAAACGGAAAAAAGGCACTTTTGTAACTATTTACAAAGAAATGAAGTTTATTTGTGCACACAAAACGGAAAAAATGCCCTTTTGTAACTATTTACAAAGAAATGAAGTTTATTTGTGCACACAAAATGGAAAAAAGGCACTTTTGTAACTATTTACAAAGAAATGAAGTTTATTTGTTCACACAAAATGGAAAAAAGGCACTTTTGTAACTATTTACAAACAAATGAAGTTTATTTATGCACACAAAATGGAAAAAAGGCACTTTTGTAACTATTTACAAAGAAATGAAGTTTATTTGTGCACACAAAATGGAAAAAAACTTCATTTCTTTGTAAATAGTTACAAAAGTGCCTATTTGTTCACACAAAATGGAAAAGAGGCACTTTTGTAACTATTTACAAAGAAATGAAGTTTATTTGTGCACACAAAATGGAAAAAAGGCACTTTCGTAACTATTTACAAAGAAATGAAGTTTATTTATGCACACAAAATGGAAAAGAGGCACTTTTGTAACTATTTACAAAGAAATGAAGTTTATTTGTGCACACAAAATGGAAAAAAGGCACTTTTTTTACTATTTACAAAGAAATGAAGTTTATTTATGCACACAAAACGGAAAAAAGGCACTTTTGTAACTATTTACAAAGAAATGAAGTTTATTTGTGCACACAAAACGGAAAAAATGCCCTTTTTTAACTATTTACAAAGAAATGAAGTTTATTTGTGCACACAAAATGGAAAAAAGGCACTTTTGTAACTATTTACAAAGAAATGAAGTTTATTTGTTCACACAAAATGGAAAAAAGGCACTTTTGTAACTATTTACAAACAAATGAAGTTTATTTATGCACACAAAATGGAAAAAAGGCACTTTTGTAACTATTTACAAAGAAATGAAGTTTATTTGTGCACACAAAATGGAAAAAAACTTCATTTCTTTGTAAATAGTTACAAAAGTGCCTATTTGTTCACACAAAATGGAAAAGAGGCACTTTTGTAACTATTTACAAAGAAATGAAGTTTATTTGTGCACACAAAATGGAAAAAAGGCACTTTCGTAACTATTTACAAAGAAATGAAGTTTATTTATGCACACAAAATGGAAAAGAGGCACTTTTGTAACTATTTACAAAGAAATGAAGTTTATTTGTGCACACAAAATGGAAAAAAGGCACTTTTTTTACTATTTACAAAGAAATGAAGTTTATTTATGCACACAAAACGGAAAAAAGGCACTTTTGTAACTATTTACAAAGAAATGAAGTTTATTTGTGCACACAAAACGGAAAAAATGCCCTTTTTTAACTATTTACAAAGAAATGAAGTTTATTTGTGCACACAAAATGGAAAAAAGGCACTTTTGTAACTATTTACAAAGAAATGAAGTTTATTTGTTCACACAAAATGGAAAAAAGGCACTTTTGTAACTATTTACAAAGAAATGAAGTTTATTTATGCACACAAAATGGAAAAAAGGCACTTTTGTAACTATTTACAAAGAAATGAAGTTTATTTGTGCACACAAAATGGAAAAAAACTTCATTTCTTTGTAAATAGTTACAAAAGTGCCTATTTGTGCACACAAAATGGAAAAAAGGCACTTTTTTAACTATTTACAAAGAAATGAAGTTTATTTGTGCACACAAAACGGAAAAAAGGCACTTTTGTAACTATTTACAAAGAAAGGAAGTTTATTTGTTCACACAAAATGGAAAAAAGGCACTTTTGTAACTATTTACAAAGAAATGAAGTTTATTTGTGCACACAAAATGGAAAAAAGGCACTTTTGTAACTATTTACAAAGAAATTAAGTTTATTTATGCACACAAAACGGAAAAAAGGCACTTCTGTAACTATTTACAAAAAATTAAGTTTATTTGTGCACACAAGATGGAAAAAAGGCCCTTTTCTAACTATTTACAAAGAAATGAAGTTTATTTATGCACACAAAACAGAAAAAGGCACTTTTGTAACTATTTACAAAGAAATGAAGTTTATTTATGCACACAAAACGGAAAAAAGGCACTTTTGTAACTATTTACAAAAAATTAAGTTTATTTGTGCACACAAAACGGAAAAAGGCCCTTTTTTAACTATTTACAAAGAAAGGAAGTTTATTTATGCACACAAAATGGAAAAAAGGCACTTTTGTAACTATTTACAAAGAATTGAAGTTTATTTGTGCACACAAAACGGGAAAAAGGCACTTTTGTAACTATTTAAAAAGAAATGAAGTTTATTTGTGCACACAAAATGGAAAAAAGGCACTTTTGTAACTATTTACAAAGAAATGAAGTTTATTTATGCACACAAAACGGAAAAAGGCACTTTTGTAACTATTTACAAAGAAATGAAGTTTATTTATGCACACAAAATGGAAAAGAGGCACTTTTGTAACTATTTACAAAGAAATGAAGTTTATTTGTGCACACAAAATGGAAAAAAGGCACTTTTGTAACTATTTACAAAGAAATGAAGTTTATTTGTTCACACAAAATGGAAAAAAGGCACTTTTGTAACTATTTACAAACAAATGAAGTTTATTTATGCACACAAAATGGAAAAAAGGCACTTTTGTAACTATTTACAAAGAAATGAAGTTTATTTGTGCACACAAAATGGAAAAAAACTTCATTTCTTTGTAAATAGTTACAAAAGTGCCTATTTGTTCACACAAAACGGAAAAAATGCCCTTTTTTAACTATTTACAAAGAAATGAAGTTTATTTGTGCACACAAAATGGAAAAAAGGCACTTTTGTAACTATTTACAAAGAAATGAAGTTTATTTGTTCACACAAAATGGAAAAAAGGCACTTTTGTAACTATTTACAAACAAATGAAGTTTATTTATGCACACAAAATGGAAAAAAGGCACTTTTGTAACTATTTACAAAGAAATGAAGTTTATTTGTGCACACAAAATGGAAAAAAGGCACTTTTGTAACTATTTACAAAGAAATGAAGTTTATTTGTTCACACAAAATGGAAAAAAGGCACTTTTGTAACTATTTACAAACAAATGAAGTTTATTTATGCACACAAAATGGAAAAAAGGCACTTTTGTAACTATTTACAAAGAAATGAAGTTTATTTGTGCACACAAAATGGAAAAAAACTTCATTTCTTTGTAAATAGTTACAAAAGTGCCTATTTGTTCACACAAAATGGAAAAGAGGCACTTTTGTAACTATTTACAAAGAAATGAAGTTTATTTGTGCACACAAAATGGAAAAAAGGCACTTTCGTAACTATTTACAAAGAAATGAAGTTTATTTATGCACACAAAATGGAAAAGAGGCACTTTTGTAACTATTTACAAAGAAATGAAGTTTATTTGTGCACACAAAATGGAAAAAAGGCACTTTTTTTACTATTTACAAAGAAATGAAGTTTATTTATGCACACAAAACGGAAAAAAGGCACTTTTGTAACTATTTACAAAGAAATGAAGTTTATTTGTGCACACAAAACGGAAAAAATGCCCTTTTTTAACTATTTACAAAGAAATGAAGTTTATTTGTGCACACAAAATGGAAAAAAGGCACTTTTGTAACTATTTACAAAGAAATGAAGTTTATTTGTTCACACAAAATGGAAAAAAGGCACTTTTGTAACTATTTACAAACAAATGAAGTTTATTTATGCACACAAAATGGAAAAAAGGCACTTTTGTAACTATTTACAAAGAAATGAAGTTTATTTGTGCACACAAAATGGAAAAAAACTTCATTTCTTTGTAAATAGTTACAAAAGTGCCTATTTGTGCACACAAAATGGAAAAAAGGCACTTTTTTAACTATTTACAAAGAAATGAAGTTTATTTGTGCACACAAAACGGAAAAAAGGCACTTTTGTAACTATTTACAAAGAAATGAAGTTTATTTGTTCACACAAAATGGAAAAAAGGCACTTTTGTAACTATTTACAAAGAAATGAAGTTTATTTATGCACACAAAATGGAAAAAAGGCACTTTTGTAACTATTTACAAAGAAATGAAGTTTATTTGTGCACATAAAACAGAAAAAAGGCACTTTTTTTACTATTTACAAAGAAATGAAGTTTATTTGCGCACACAAAACGGAAAAAATGCCCTTTTTTAACTATTTACAAAGAAATTAAGTTTATTTGTGCACACAAAACAGAAAAAAGGCCCTTTTTTAACTATTTACAAAGAAATGAAGTTTATTTGTGCACACAAAATGGAAAAAAGGCACTTTTTTACTATTTACAAAGAAATGAAGTTTATTTATGCACACAAAATGGAAAAAAGGCACTTTTGTAACTATTTACAAAGAAATGAAGTTTATTTGTGCACACAAAACGGAAAAAATGCCCTTTTTTAACTATTTACAAAGAAATGAAGTTTATTTGTGCACACAAAATGGAAAAAAGGCACTTTTGTAACTATTTACAAAGAAATGAAGTTTATTTGTTCACACAAAATGGAAAAAAGGCACTTTTGTAACTATTTACAAACAAATGAAGTTTATTTATGCACACAAAATGGAAAAAAGGCACTTTTGTAACTATTTACAAAGAAATGAAGTTTATTTGTGCACACAAAATGGAAAAAAACTTCATTTCTTTGTAAATAGTTACAAAAGTGCCTATTTGTGCACACAAAATGGAAAAAAGGCACTTTTTTAACTATTTACAAAGAAATGAAGTTTATTTGTGCACACAAAATGGAAAAGAGGCACTTTTGTAACTATTTACAAAGAAATGAAGTTTATTTGTGCACACAAAATGGAAAAAAGGCACTTTTTTTACTATTTACAAAGAAATGAAGTTTATTTATGCACACAAAACGGAAAAAAGGCACTTTTGTAACTATTTACAAAGAAATGAAGTTTATTTGTGCACACAAAACGGAAAAAATGCCCTTTTTTAACTATTTACAAAGAAATGAAGTTTATTTGTGCACACAAAATGGAAAAAAGGCACTTTTGTAACTATTTACAAAGAAATGAAGTTTATTTGTTCACACAAAATGGAAAAAAGGCACTTTTGTAACTATTTACAAACAAATGAAGTTTATTTATGCACACAAAATGGAAAAAAGGCACTTTTGTAACTATTTACAAAGAAATGAAGTTTATTTGTGCACACAAAATGGAAAAAAGGCACTTTTGTAACTATTTACAAAGAAATGAAGTTTATTTGTTCACACAAAATGGAAAAAAGGCACTTTTGTAACTATTTACAAACAAATGAAGTTTATTTATGCACACAAAATGGAAAAAAGGCACTTTTGTAACTATTTACAAAGAAATGAAGTTTATTTGTGCACACAAAATGGAAAAAAACTTCATTTCTTTGTAAATAGTTACAAAAGTGCCTATTTGTTCACACAAAATGGAAAAGAGGCACTTTTGTAACTATTTACAAAGAAATGAAGTTTATTTGTGCACACAAAATGGAAAAAAGGCACTTTCGTAACTATTTACAAAGAAATGAAGTTTATTTATGCACACAAAATGGAAAAGAGGCACTTTTGTAACTATTTACAAAGAAATGAAGTTTATTTGTGCACACAAAATGGAAAAAAGGCACTTTTTTTACTATTTACAAAGAAATGAAGTTTATTTATGCACACAAAACGGAAAAAAGGCACTTTTGTAACTATTTACAAAGAAATGAAGTTTATTTGTGCACACAAAACGGAAAAAATGCCCTTTTTTAACTATTTACAAAGAAATGAAGTTTATTTGTGCACACAAAATGGAAAAAAGGCACTTTTGTAACTATTTACAAAGAAATGAAGTTTATTTGTTCACACAAAATGGAAAAAAGGCACTTTTGTAACTATTTACAAACAAATGAAGTTTATTTATGCACACAAAATGGAAAAAAGGCACTTTTGTAACTATTTACAAAGAAATGAAGTTTATTTGTGCACACAAAATGGAAAAAAACTTCATTTCTTTGTAAATAGTTACAAAAGTGCCTATTTGTGCACACAAAATGGAAAAAAGGCACTTTTTTAACTATTTACAAAGAAATGAAGTTTATTTGTGCACACAAAATGGAAAAAAGGCACTTTTGTAACTATTTACAAAGAAATGAAGTTTATTTGTTCACACAAAATGGAAAAAAGGCACTTTTGTAACTATTTACAAAGAAATGAAGTTTATTTGTTCACACAAAATGGAAAAAAGGCACTTTTGTAACTATTTACAAACAAATGAAGTTTATTTATGCACACAAAATGGAAAAAAGGCACTTTTGTAACTATTTACAAAGAAATGAAGTTTATTTGTGCACACAAAATGGAAAAAAACTTCATTTCTTTGTAAATAGTTACAAAAGTGCCTATTTGTTCACACAAAACGGAAAAAATGCCCTTTTTTAACTATTTACAAAGAAATGAAGTTTATTTGTGCACACAAAATGGAAAAAAGGCACTTTTGTAACTATTTACAAAGAAATGAAGTTTATTTGTTCACACAAAATGGAAAAAAGGCACTTTTGTAACTATTTACAAACAAATGAAGTTTATTTATGCACACAAAATGGAAAAAAGGCACTTTTGTAACTATTTACAAAGAAATGAAGTTTATTTGTGCACACAAAATGGAAAAAAGGCACTTTTGTAACTATTTACAAAGAAATGAAGTTTATTTGTTCACACAAAATGGAAAAAAGGCACTTTTGTAACTATTTACAAACAAATGAAGTTTATTTATGCACACAAAATGGAAAAAAGGCACTTTTTTAACTATTTACAAAGAAATGAAGTTTATTTGTGCACACAAAATGGAAAAAAACTTCATTTCTTTGTAAATAGTTACAAAAGTGCCTATTTGTTCACACAAAATGGAAAAGAGGCACTTTTGTAACTATTTACAAAGAAATGAAGTTTATTTGTGCACACAAAATGGAAAAAAGGCACTTTCGTAACTATTTACAAAGAAATGAAGTTTATTTATGCACACAAAATGGAAAAGAGGCACTTTTGTAACTATTTACAAAGAAATGAAGTTTATTTGTGCACACAAAATGGAAAAAAGGCACTTTTTTTACTATTTACAAAGAAATGAAGTTTATTTATGCACACAAAACGGAAAAAAGGCACTTTTGTAACTATTTACAAAGAAATGAAGTTTATTTGTGCACACAAAACGGAAAAAATGCCCTTTTTTAACTATTTACAAAGAAATGAAGTTTATTTGTGCACACAAAATGGAAAAAAGGCACTTTTGTAACTATTTACAAAGAAATGAAGTTTATTTGTTCACACAAAATGGAAAAAAGGCACTTTTGTAACTATTTACAAACAAATGAAGTTTATTTATGCACACAAAATGGAAAAAAGGCACTTTTGTAACTATTTACAAAGAAATGAAGTTTATTTGTGCACACAAAATGGAAAAAAACTTCATTTCTTTGTAAATAGTTACAAAAGTGCCTATTTGTGCACACAAAATGGAAAAAAGGCACTTTTTTAACTATTTACAAAGAAATGAAGTTTATTTGTGCACACAAAACGGAAAAAAGGCACTTTTGTAACTATTTACAAAGAAATGAAGTTTATTTGTTCACACAAAATGGAAAAAAGGCACTTTTGTAACTATTTACAAAGAAATGAAGTTTATTTATGCACACAAAATGGAAAAAAGGCACTTTTGTAACTATTTACAAAGAAATGAAGTTTATTTGTGCACATAAAACAGAAAAAAGGCACTTTTTTTACTATTTACAAAGAAATGAAGTTTATTTGCGCACACAAAACGGAAAAAATGCCCTTTTTTAACTATTTACAAAGAAATTAAGTTTATTTGTGCACACAAAACAGAAAAAAGGCCCTTTTTTAACTATTTACAAAGAAATGAAGTTTATTTGTGCACACAAAATGGAAAAAAGGCACTTTTTTACTATTTACAAAGAAATGAAGTTTATTTATGCACACAAAATGGAAAAAAGGCACTTTTGTAACTATTTACAAAGAAATGAAGTTTATTTGTGCACACAAAACGGAAAAAATGCCCTTTTTTAACTATTTACAAAGAAATGAAGTTTATTTGTGCACACAAAATGGAAAAAAGGCACTTTTGTAACTATTTACAAAGAAATGAAGTTTATTTGTTCACACAAAATGGAAAAAAGGCACTTTTGTAACTATTTACAAACAAATGAAGTTTATTTATGCACACAAAATGGAAAAAAGGCACTTTTGTAACTATTTACAAAGAAATGAAGTTTATTTGTGCACACAAAATGGAAAAAAACTTCATTTCTTTGTAAATAGTTACAAAAGTGCCTATTTGTGCACACAAAATGGAAAAAAGGCACTTTTTTAACTATTTACAAAGAAATGAAGTTTATTTGTGCACACAAAACGGAAAAAAGGCACTTTTGTAACTATTTACAAAGAAATGAAGTTTATTTGTTCACACAAAATGGAAAAAAGGCACTTTTGTAACTATTTACAAAGAAATGAAGTTTATTTATGCACACAAAATGGAAAAAAGGCACTTTTGTAACTATTTACAAAGAAATGAAGTTTATTTGTGCACATAAAACAGAAAAAAGGCACTTTTTTTACTATTTACAAAGAAATGAAGTTTATTTGCGCACACAAAACGGAAAAAATGCCCTTTTTTAACTATTTACAAAGAAATTAAGTTTATTTGTGCACACAAAACGGAAAAAAGGCCCTTTTTTAACTATTTACAAAGAAATGAAGTTTATTTATGCACACAAAACGGAAAAAAGGCACTTTTGTAACTATTTACAAAGAAATTAAGTTTATTTATGCACACAAAACGGAAAAAAGGCACTTCTGTAACTATTTACAAAAAATTAAGTTTATTTGTGCACACAAGATGGAAAAAAGGCCCTTTTCTAACTATTTACAAAGAAATGAAGTTTATTTATGCACACAAAACAGAAAAAGGCACTTTTGTAACTATTTACAAAGAAATGAAGTTTATTTATGCACACAAAACGGAAAAAAGGCACTTTTGTAACTATTTACAAAAAATTAAGTTTATTTGTGCACACAAAACGGAAAAAGGCCCTTTTTTAACTATTTACAAAGAAAGGAAGTTTATTTATGCACACAAAATGGAAAAAAGGCACTTTTGTAACTATTTACAAACAATTGTTTATTTGTGCACACAAAACGGAAAAAAATGCCCTTTTTCAACTATTTACAAAGAAATTAAGTTTATTTGTGCACACAAAACGGGAAAAAGGCACTTTTGTAACTATTTAAAAAGAAATGAAGTTTATTTGTGCACACAAAATGGAAAAAAGGCACTTTTGTAACTATTTACAAAGAAATGAAGTTTATTTATGCACACAAAACAGAAAAAGGCACTTTTGTAACTATTTACAAAGAAATGAAGTTTATTTATGCACACAAAATGGAAAAGAGGCACTTTTGTAACTATTTACAAAGAAATGAAGTTTATTTGTGCACACAAAATGGAAAAAAGGCACTTTTGTAACTATTTACAAAGAAATGAAGTTTATTTGTTCACACAAAATGGAAAAAAGGCACTTTTGTAACTATTTACAAAGAAATGAAGTTTATTTATGCACACAAAATGGAAAAAAGGCACTTTTGTAACTATTTACAAAGAAATGAAGTTTATTTGTGCACACAAAATGGAAAAAAACTTCATTTCTTTGTAAATAGTTACAAAAGTGCCTATTTGTTCACACAAAATGGAAAAGAGGCACTTTTGTAACTATTTACAAAGAAATGAAGTTTATTTGTGCACACAAAATGGAAAAAAGGCACTTTCGTAACTATTTACAAAGAAATGAAGTTTATTTATGCACACAAAATGGAAAAGAGGCACTTTTGTAACTATTTACAAAGAAATGAAGTTTATTTGTGCACACAAAATGGAAAAAAGGCACTTTTTTTACTATTTACAAAGAAATGAAGTTTATTTATGCACACAAAACGGAAAAAAGGCACTTTTGTAACTATTTACAAAGAAATGAAGTTTATTTGTGCACACAAAACGGAAAAAATGCCCTTTTTTAACTATTTACAAAGAAATGAAGTTTATTTGTGCACACAAAATGGAAAAAAGGCACTTTTGTAACTATTTACAAAGAAATGAAGTTTATTTGTTCACACAAAATGGAAAAAAGGCACTTTTGTAACTATTTACAAACAAATGAAGTTTATTTATGCACACAAAATGGAAAAAAGGCACTTTTGTAACTATTTACAAAGAAATGAAGTTTATTTGTGCACACAAAATGGAAAAAAGGCACTTTTGTAACTATTTACAAAGAAATGAAGTTTATTTGTTCACACAAAATGGAAAAAAGGCACTTTTGTAACTATTTACAAACAAATGAAGTTTATTTATGCACACAAAATGGAAAAAAGGCACTTTTGTAACTATTTACAAAGAAATGAAGTTTATTTGTGCACACAAAATGGAAAAAAACTTCATTTCTTTGTAAATAGTTACAAAAGTGCCTATTTGTTCACACAAAATGGAAAAGAGGCACTTTTGTAACTATTTACAAAGAAATGAAGTTTATTTGTGCACACAAAATGGAAAAAAGGCACTTTCGTAACTATTTACAAAGAAATGAAGTTTATTTATGCACACAAAATGGAAAAGAGGCACTTTTGTAACTATTTACAAAGAAATGAAGTTTATTTGTGCACACAAAATGGAAAAAAGGCACTTTTTTTACTATTTACAAAGAAATGAAGTTTATTTATGCACACAAAACGGAAAAAAGGCACTTTTGTAACTATTTACAAAGAAATGAAGTTTATTTGTGCACACAAAACGGAAAAAATGCCCTTTTTTAACTATTTACAAAGAAATGAAGTTTATTTGTGCACACAAAATGGAAAAAAGGCACTTTTGTAACTATTTACAAAGAAATGAAGTTTATTTGTTCACACAAAATGGAAAAAAGGCACTTTTGTAACTATTTACAAACAAATGAAGTTTATTTATGCACACAAAATGGAAAAAAGGTACTTTTGTAACTATTTACAAAGAAATGAAGTTTATTTGTGCACACAAAATGGAAAAAAACTTCATTTCTTTGTAAATAGTTACAAAAGTGCCTATTTGTGCACACAAAATGGAAAAAAGGCACTTTTTTAACTATTTACAAAGAAATGAAGTTTATTTGTGCACACAAAATGGAAAAAAGGCACTTTTGTAACTATTTACAAAGAAATGAAGTTTATTTGTTCACACAAAATGGAAAAAAGGCACTTTTGTAACTATTTACAAAGAAATGAAGTTTATTTATGCACACAAAATGGAAAAAAGGCACTTTTGTAACTATTTACAAAGAAATGAAGTTTATTTGTGCACATAAAACAGAAAAAAGGCACTTTTTTTACTATTTACAAAGAAATGAAGTTTATTTGCGCACACAAAACGGAAAAAATGCCCTTTTTTAACTATTTACAAAGAAATTAAGTTTATTTGTGCACACAAAACAGAAAAAAGGCCCTTTTTTAACTATTTACAAAGAAATGAAGTTTATTTGTGCACACAAAATGGAAAAAAGGCACTTTTTTACTATTTACAAAGAAATGAAGTTTATTTATGCACACAAAATGGAAAAAAGGCACTTTTGTAACTATTTACAAAGAAATGAAGTTTATTTGTGCACACAAAATGGAAAAAAGGCACTTTTGTAACTATTTACAAAGAAATGAAGTTTATTTGTTCACACAAAATGGAAAAAAGGCACTTTTGTAACTATTTACAAACAAATGAAGTTTATTTATGCACACAAAATGGAAAAAAGGCACTTTTGTAACTATTTACAAAGAAATGAAGTTTATTTGTGCACACAAAATGGAAAAAAACTTCATTTCTTTGTAAATAGTTACAAAAGTGCCTATTTGTGCACACAAAATGGAAAAAAGGCACTTTTGTAACTATTTACAAAGAAATTAAGTTTATTTGTGCACACAAAATGGAAAAAAGGCACTTTTTTAACTATTTACAAAGAAATGAAGTTTATTTGTGCACACAAAACGGAAAAAAGGCACTTTTGTAACTATTTACAAAGAAATGAAGTTTATTTGTTCACACAAAATGGAAAAAAGGCACTTTTGTAACTATTTACAAAGAAATGAAGTTTATTTATGCACACAAAATGGAAAAAAGGCACTTTTGTAACTATTTACAAAGAAATGAAGTTTATTTGTGCACATAAAACAGAAAAAAGGCACTTTTTTTACTATTTACAAAGAAATGAAGTTTATTTGCGCACACAAAACGGAAAAAATGCCCTTTTTTAACTATTTACAAAGAAATTAAGTTTATTTGTGCACACAAAACAGAAAAAAGGCCCTTTTTTAACTATTTACAAAGAAATTAAGTTTATTTGTGCACACAAAACAGAAAAAAGGCCCTTTTTTAACTATTTACAAAGAAATGAAGTTTATTTGTGCACACAAAATGGAAAAAAGGCACTTTTTTACTATTTACAAAGAAATGAAGTTTATTTATGCACACAAAATGGAAAAAAGGCACTTTTGTAACTATTTACAAAGAAATGAAGTTTATTTGTGCACACAAAATGGAAAAAAGGCACTTTTGTAACTATTTACAAAGAAATGAAGTTTATTTGTTCACACAAAATGGAAAAAAGGCACTTTTGTAACTATTTACAAACAAATGAAGTTTATTTATGCACACAAAATGGAAAAAAGGCACTTTTGTAACTATTTACAAAGAAATGAAGTTTATTTGTGCACACAAAATGGAAAAAAACTTCATTTCTTTGTAAATAGTTACAAAAGTGCCTATTTGTGCACACAAAATGGAAAAAAGGCACTTTTGTAACTATTTACAAAGAAATTAAGTTTATTTGTGCACACAAAATGGAAAAAAGGCACTTTTTTAACTATTTACAAAGAAATGAAGTTTATTTGTGCACACAAAACGGAAAAAAGGCACTTTTGTAACTATTTACAAAGAAATGAAGTTTATTTGTTCACACAAAATGGAAAAAAGGCACTTTTGTAACTATTTACAAAGAAATGAAGTTTATTTATGCACACAAAATGGAAAAAAGGCACTTTTGTAACTATTTACAAAGAAATGAAGTTTATTTGTGCACATAAAACAGAAAAAAGGCACTTTTTTTACTATTTACAAAGAAATGAAGTTTATTTGCGCACACAAAACGGAAAAAATGCCCTTTTTTAACTATTTACAAAGAAATTAAGTTTATTTGTGCACACAAAACAAAAAAAAGACCCTTTTTTAACTATTTACAAAGAAATGAAGTTTATTTGTGCACACAAAATGGAAAAGAGGCACTTTTGTAACTATTTACAAAGAAATGAAGTTTATTTGTGCACACAAAATGGAAAAAAGGCACTTTTGTAACTATTTACAAAGAAATGAAGTTTATTTATGCACACAAAATGGAAAAGAGGCACTTTTGTAACTATTTACAAAGAAATGAAGTTTATTTGTGCACACAAAATGGAAAAAAGGCACTTTTGTAACTATTTACAAAGAAATGAAGTTTATTTGTGCACACAAAACGGAAAAAATGCCCTTTTTTAACTATTTACAAAGAAATGAAGTTTATTTGTGCACACAAAACTGACAGATGATTGCATCTTAGATTTGTCCAACAAAAATAATGCAATAAAAAGAAGAAAGAAGCTATTTTTCCAGGCTCTCTCTCCATTCTGTCACAGTCTTGCCAGAGGCTGGACAGTACCATTTCCCCTTTATTTGAGTGTGTCCAGTGCTCTTGTTTTTTGAGAGGCCACACATTTTACATGTGTCATAATAGTCCTCCTTGAAAGGGGGCTTTTTTGGTGTCTACCCCCTCTCCATGGCTGCCCTCTGGTGCCTCCATTTTAATTGACGGTTCACATAAAGAAGGAAACACGTCTTGTGTGGAGGCAGCAGAACCTGAAGATGAAGAGGGGACAGATGGTGGCGCTGGTGGAGGTTGGTGCAGCTGATGCTGAGGCCAAGCAGCTGGTTGCAGCTGTTGACTCTGTCCAAGGGAGGACCAGGCAGGTGAAGGGGCCGGTGGTGGCTGCTGGTGGGGAAACATGGCCCAGGTGGGAGATGGAGCTGGTGGTGACTGCTGGTGCTAGTATCCTTGGTACTAGTATCCTTGGTGCTAGTATCCTTGGTGCTAGTATCCTTGGTACTAGTATCCTTGGAAGAAAGACACAATCATTAGAAATGATGCCTGGACACATGTGATGACTTTGTGTCGAGGTCACTTCCTGTCATGTGATGACCAGAATGAACAGGTTCACTATGCTGAACATCAATAATCCCCTCTTTGGTACTGTTTCTAATTGACAAGGTTCCAGCTGAAACTCTGGCAATGATTTGATCACTTGTATTCTTATTCTATAGGTTTTTTTCAGTGCATGGTGTTAAAAATGTGGCACAAATTGCTCCTGGAAACTCTGAAACATTGTGTACCCAGTTCTTCACAGCATGTACAAATGAATAATTTCTATGTTCAGTGCCTGTAAAACATTCTTGTTCAATCCTTCATGACCTGAGATGATGGATGAGGGGAGTCACCATGGCCAGAGGGACTGTGAGGAGGGGAAGAGTCCATGGTGTCCCACAGGGGGCTCTTCAGGTGCTCTCTCACAGAGATCAGCTGATCACTGATGGTGACATCAGGACGTTCCTCCTGCAGATCTGGTCCAGTGATGTCCAGCTCACTGTCCTGCTGGGGACAGTCTCCCTGTTGGACTGTGTGAGAAGGTGTTCCACAGCGATGGTTCGCCTGTTGTAAACAAACAAAAACACACAAACAACACATTGAGAACAGCAAAGAAAAGGGAAGAATGTTTTTGTGAATGAGCAGAATACACATGATTTTTTTTCACCAAGTCTATCTCTGTCTTTCCTTTCCTCTCCTCTCCTCTCCTCTCCTCTCCTCTCCTCTCCTCTCCTCTCCTCCACCTCTCCTCTCCTCTCCTCTCCTCTCCTCTCCTCTCCTCTCCTTTATCCTATCCTCTCCTCTCCTCTCCTCTCCTCTCCTCTCCTCTCCTCTCCTCTCCTCTCCTCTCCTCTCCCCTCCTCTCCTCTCTTCTCCTCTCCTCTCCTCCACCTCTGATTCTGGTTTCTACAAAGTTTCTCCCTGTCGGGGGAGTTTTTCTTTCCACAGTCACAAACAAACCTGCTTGCTTTCTATTTTCTCTATAAAAGCACGTTAGAATGACTGTAATGTATTTAAAAATGTCTTCTCTTTAATAATAAACAAATACACATGGTTGAATACAGCCCAGAATAAACACTGGGCCGTCAGAGAAGAAATATTTTATTTTTTATTCAAGAAATAAGGTCTGTCTTTGAGATTTATCATGTTTTATTATTATAAAATATATTATATATTATAATTGAGTATAATAATATTATTAACAATAATAATAAGTAGACGTAAAACTGAAGTAGAAGTAGAAGAAGAAGAAGAAGGAAAAGAAGTTATTTATATTATATTAAAATAATAATTATGCAATACTACGATGAAATCCATACACTATATAATTTTTATACATTACACATACTATATACACATACAAAAATTACACAAGATATACGTCTTTATTTTTTGAGTACAGTCGTCATAATAAAAGAGCAAATTAACATAACCTATTGTTGCATACAATATTGCACATGCGCGCACCAATAAGAAGAGTATTTAAGTCTTCTATGGAGTGGGCACATTGCGATCGGAGAATAAATAAGAGAAAACAAGAGATGTCGGTGGGGAATCAAAAATGGCGGTGTTGCGGGCGCCGCCATACTTATTTACCGATCGCCGCCATTTTGAAATTGGGCGTACCGGAAGTGACGTTTACAGAAGCGACATACAGGAAGTGACGTATCAGACCCCGAGGTACGTCGGGAATTACGTTTTCGGAGGCCCACCCACCGGAAGTGACGTGAATTACGTTTTCGGAGGCCCACCCACCGGAAGTGACGTTGGAGGACCCACTCGCCGGAAAAAAACTGTGCGCTGCGCTGTTCAAACGCACATTTGTTCCCATTGCATTGTTTTCTTCACACGTGTACTCGAAGCTCAACAGAGTAAAGGATTGTCTTCTGCTAAGGTAAATAATTGCATTTTTTTCTATGTGTAAAATATCAGCCTGCACTAATAAGAATGAAATGGTAGGTGGAGTTATACCAGTATTTAGAGACTATGTTTATACTCGCACTGGAAGACCGGAGCCAGATCACGCTTCACAAGCTTCCATGAGGGAACAGATATGTTCATCTCTCCCCAACTGTGTCAGTCTGTCCACATATCTGCTGCTTTATTTCTCCGTCCAGACAACTCACACTTTACTGTGTGCCTTCACTTATCACTCCTGCTAACTGCAGTTTCATCATAACATTTAGTTGCGTTTACGTCCTAAATGGCTGAATTTTACCACGTGGGTGAAAAACCTCAAAACGGTGTGCATCAGCCTGCACTAATAAGTAGGACATGGTTGATAGGTGTCATTATATCAGTATTAGTGAGAGTAAGAGTTGTTGTATAGTTATGTTGGGAGCAATTCAAGTAAGATCAGCTCAAGGTTTATGTTGCTCTTTTTTATCTTTGTTCCATGTGTTGGTTTATTTAGACCCGTACTGGTATTTTTTATCATACTGCATTACTGGATTTTTACAACCTGACTGGGATTTCTGTGTTATTATCAGTGCATCCAAATTAGAGAAAGATTAATGGTTATGAGGGAGATTGAATATCTTATATATAACATACTGCAATGAATCACTTGGATGCTTGTCAGTTTGCATTCATCAATGAGAGATAAGTACATTTGAACAAATACTATTGATTCTGATTTAAATGTTTTTTCAGACGCAGTGTTCAATCAGAATGTCACGTCATCGTGGCACCGAATGCGTGGGCATAGAGCACTCATATGCACGGCCAACTCCACCCACAGCATCTGTACTGACCACGGATCCAGAGACCGTAAAAGAATTGAGTGTCGCTTGTCTGCACGCGGAACACTCCTATGCATCTCCAACAACTCCACCCACAGCATCTGTACTGACCACGGATCCAGAGACCGTAAAAGAATTGAGTGTCGCATGTCTGCACGCGGAACACTCCTATGCATCTCCAACAACTCCACCCACAGCATCTGTACTGACCACGGATCCAGAGACCGTAAAAGAATTGAGTGTCGCATGTCTGCACGCGGAACACTCCTATGCATCTCCAACAACTCCACCCACAGCATCTGTACTGACCACGGATCCAGAGACCGTAAAGGAATCGGGTGTCACGTGTCTGCATGCAGAACACTCCTATGCATGTCCAACAACTCCACCCACAGCATCTGTGCTGACCACTGACTTGCTCAAACAAACATCTATAGAATCTTATCTGTCACTCTCAGCTACAACCAAGGACTATCTCAAATCGTTTTGCTCCACAACTAAGGAAAAATTCAGTAATTTCACGCAGAAAGCAAAAACTGTGAAACAACAAAAAAAGTTGCGCATAAAATGTCCTTACTGCCCCATTAACATTTACAAAAAGAATATGAAGTTGCATATTCAGAGAAAACATGGGGGACCGAAAGACATCACAGCAGCACACCACCACAAAAGCATACTGATTGATAAAGAACATGGTTTGTATGCTGTAAAAAAGAACTTGCATGTCTTCAGTCTCCCTGTCCATGTGCAAAGGAAAACATTGGGCCTGCAACAAGTGACCAAATGTGAAGTGGAGGACTGTCGGCAGTATCACTTGCTTGCTTTACGAAGTGGCCGTTCTGACAGTACATGTGACCACATACGTTCCATTGATTACTGCTCCAAAACTGCAACTGAGGAACCACTTCAACCCGAGGTCCTTGATGAAATGCTGAAAAACAGGTTTTTTAGTGAGCCCAAGGCAGCATTGTGCAAGAAGAGGCAAAGGGAAGCCGAGGAAGCACATGTCCCATTGTGCGTGATGCTTGATTTTTATAGTTCAAAAACTAAGATGTGTTTCTCAGTTAATGAACCAAGATTGTCTCGTCATAGCACTTTGGGCAGAGTCATGGTGACTTATAGCATTAAGAATAACACATGGCATTGCCCATGTATAAAGGCCCGTCTATCATGTCCACACAAGAACATTGCAAAGTGGCACCTTTTTCAGACCCGCAGAGAACTTTTTAGGTCTCCTTTGATAACCTCAACAGCAGCACCTGTAGCAACTCATTCTGCAGCTCACCCCCACAGTGCAGAGATTGAAAGATGTGTGAGATATGTTCATGAGAACAAGAAGATCCCAACCACTCTTCCCGAGGAGGTCAAATTTTCCAGAGCCAACACAGACTACCTACATCACTTGTTCCCAGCTGAAAGAACATGCAAGATGTGTCCTGGAAATCCTGATTTGGAGGAGGCCATCCGAATCACAAACAAAGCCAGAATTATTGGCATGGGTGGTGTAATCCAAGGTAAGTTATACATGTTTGGGTTTTTTTCCTCAGCATACAGCTTTTTTTATGTGTTAATATCTTGTATTCATCTCCATTTCAGATGTCTCAACTTACAATCGGAAGTGTCCAAAGTGCAGCATGAGGTACCGCTACCAGGAGTGGAGAGATGGTCTGCACAATTTCAATGACCATCTAATCCTAACTCTGCGTTTCTGTCTGTATTTGAGGCAGAACCTCCAGGTATGTGTAAACAATGTTTCTATGAAATGATACAAATGCTTTGCTCATTTTCCATAAATATTCATACTTTATTTGTCATTGTTCACAAAATTGTCGCTCGGCCCTAAAAATAATGTCTGTTTTGTTTGTCTATACTGCAGTTTCTTTGGCTTGTGCTGTGTAGTGTTTCTATTTTTGACTGCATTTTGAACAACTTGATCCTTTTTGGTGTATTTGAAATCCAAATATTATTTCCTTCTCACCATAGAAACACATGACTGTTTCAAGGGTGATCAGTTGTCTGGAAACCTTGGATGAAACAAAGTTTCCCAGTACCGGCAGAATTCTTCATGGATACTGCCACTTTGAAGCACTTTGCAACACACAGTACAAATACTCTTGCATACGCTGTGGCTTCTATCCTCCTGTTGTGGTGATGGATCTCCACAGAAAAGGAGTATTTAGTTTTGAGGGTATGTCTCTTACAGTTCCATCTATACAAGTAATTTAATAAGACTAATGAGGTATTTGTCAAATAAAAGCGATGTACAGTAGCATAATTACTCCAGATGTAGGGTTTTTAAATTTTGTCTTGTTTATGATAATTTCAGTGAGTGAAGTGCAACAACCAAGTGATGACTTCATTGGAGAGCACAGCATTGAGGCATTCTGGGAATCTGTTAATCTGCACATGATCAGCCGAGGATTTTTTGAGAGTGAGTATTGAATTTTGAAATATAGTAGGTAATCAGTTGCATTCTGTGTTCGTATTTTGAATAAATGTCATTTTAATGCATGTGTTCCTTTCATGAAGCCCCCTCGCAGAACCCATTTGTTGTCAAACCAACATATGACTACTGGGCACCTTGGATTGGAAGAGACACTTGCAAAAGTGGGACTGTTCTTAATACGGAGTTCGAAAAAATGCGAATGAAGTCCTGTCCTGGTAAAGCCCAGCTTGCAGACTTGGCTGAGGACCACCTCACAGATCAGCTGATGAAACAAAGGGTACTATCACTCGTCAAAATTTTGTTTTTGATTAACATCAATGTGATCCAATAGAGTTACACTATTTGTTGTTGTGTGTAAAATTAATTTTTGCAACATCTATTCTCATCCAGGTATCTGTTGTCCGAAAGCTGTGTATTGCCTGCAACTTGGACTCAAACGGATCCCGTCTGGACCTTGTTAATCGACTGCGAGGGGAGATGATGAGCAGGCAGACCTATGACAAGGTCTTTCAATCCATTTGGGGTGCTTCTGGTAAGTGTAGAAATTCCTGTTGTGTTTTGTTTTCTAGATAAATACATCAATGTGAGACTGTTTTCCACATTCTTCCATTTTTATATATACATTTCCATAGGAGGATGGTGTGTCATTATGTGCCCACACGGAATCGTGTACAGTTTGAAATTCAACCTCCGAGCAGAGAGCCCCAGGGATTTTACAGACCTCCTGCTGTCATGGAAGCATTTACCAAATGTCTGCGTGTACGACTTTGCACGAGGCTTGGTGGCTCATGCTAACCTGCGAGTTCCGGACAACCCTCCATTTCAGCCTTTTGAAGGAAGGCTGGCTGAGTCGACAAAGGACAATATTGAGGCTGCGGCCAAAGGCTCCTTCAAAGTTTCTCTCCCTTGGCTACTTAAGAAACTTGAACACGCAGAGCCAAATGGCCACCCCATGACCGGATCCAGCCAACACTATGTCCTTTATGACAAGTTTCATCAGGGAAATACAAAGGACCCTCAAGATGTTCTGCGAAGGATCGAACTTGTTCCGGAGCTTGATCCGACGCTAAACAGCCAGGCTGCTGAGCAGCTTTTTGCATTTTTCAGGAACAACAATTATTTTCTGAACAACATGGGGCCATCTGCACATATTTTCCTCATGCGCAACATGATAGAGCACAGGAACAACTATCAAAATGAAGTACTGCTGAGTCACCACTTCAAAGGGGTGCGCCGGCTGGACAATGTCGCTCGGTCAGGCTTGGGCCACGCCTTCATAGGTAAAACAAAGTATTATTAAATTTAACAGCAACATTGATTGTCCTCTTACTAAGGCTATGATCAAAATGTATGCATATATATTGTGTCCCACTATACTAAAGGTAACAGGAACTGGTCTGACGACAGTTGCAGTGACCGAAGCTTTTCTGACTGCAGTGCCAGCATCTCCGCACATTCATCTCCACCACAGCACACACAGACCGATTTGGACTTCCCTGATGCAGGTATGTCTGTATCTTAGTCTGGACTAAGCTATATAAAATGAAGTAAAGGTTTTTTCATTTCAGTTTCCTTTCGCCTTATCTTTATAAGCCACATCAGAACAAGAGCGACCGAAATGTTCAAGTGAAGGAATCGGCTGCGGATTTCACTGTGCGAGCGCCACAAACCTGGCTTCTGTGGAAGCTCAACGCTCTTCCTGGTCGTTTTCCTTGCATGCTGGTCAAGAACAAGTGGTGAAATGTTGTTCTTATTTTAGTTTTTTTATACGTGTGTGAGGAGGGTCATGAATGTAAACCTTTTAATGGGTTTTAATTGTTGTTTTTTGGTTGTTTATTTTCCCAGCTGAAGTATGTATTGGACACAAAACGACCAGGCAATGAGTTGATAGTGAAGACATCAAAAACTTGCCTGACACGATCCGACTTCCTGACCCTGGGCCTTTTGCGAGATATGGAGGCCACTGTGAGTTAATTAAACAACATGTTTAAATTATGACAGCATGCGTGTTGTTTTCCAACTATTCACAACTTTTTTTGTTTTTTAGATTGGAAATGCTTGCATGGAGTTAATAGAGAAGATTGCTCGTTCTAAGGTACTGTGTCCAGTTATTGAGTTCATTGTGAATCTGTATGAATTTTAACATAACACTTTATTCATCCCACATGGAGAAATAGTGTAATAGCGTTTTCTTGTTACTGTCTGTTGTGATGCATTTTCTCTGCATATATATATATATATATATTATTTTTTTTTCTTTCTTATGGGGGCTCAGGGCAAGAACATCTACATAGTGGATCTGCATACCCCTCCCACCTGGCTACCACCCTGTAATAATGATCCCATGTCAACTCTACCCGTAAGTATTCTTTGTGCATTTTCGATGTTATACTTCACATTCACACATTAATCTGAAATATGTCATTTTTGTCCTTTGACAGATTGACGCTCATCAGAAAGACACCATTTTTATCCCTCTGTGGATACCTGGTCATTTCCAGCTGTGTGTAAGTCACTGTTTCCATGTTTGGGTATGAGTGCCATATTTGCTATGTTGTTTGTTCTAACTAAAGTAAATATTTTGTCGGGCAAAAGGCAAAATATAATTTCTGTTGTGTGTGTTCATTTTCGCTTTCTCAAATATTCACTTTTCCATTGAGGCTCAACTTGCGTTTTGGGGCACTTTCTCCTCAAATGCACTGTGAATCACTGTATCATTATGCTGATGTTCCTTGGCTATAGGTCATCAGGCCAGCTCAGAAAGAGCTCTTCTTTCTGGACTCTCTTTACTCGCAAAGCGAGACAGGATTTACAGGCCAGCAGTACAAACCGCTCTTGAGGTCACCCATCCACAATGAAAAGAGAGCATTCTGATGACCTTTGCATGTGATTTGGTCACATTCTGGTGACGTTTGCATGTTGTTTGGTCGCGTTCAGGTGACGTTTGCATGTTGTTTGGTCGCGTTCAAGTGACGTTTGCATGTTGTTTGGTCGCGTTCAGGTGACGTTTGCATGTTGTTTGGTTGCGTTCAAGTGACGTTTGCATGTTGTTTGGTCGCGTTCAGGTGACGTTTGCATGTTGTTTGGTCGCGTTCAGGTGACGTTTGCATGTGTGTGGCGCACATTCCTATTTTTATGGACTGTTGGATTATTGACTCATTTGTGTTTTTATGTTATCACAATTTACAGGAATATGGCTGCAAAGATTGTGTCGGGCACCTGGACTGAGAAAACTGGCAAGGATTTGAAGGTACTCATATTTAACTTGGGAAGTAAAATACGCAATTATTGTATGTGGAAAAGGAATGATTTAAATTTTTGCTTTTCTCTATTCAGGATTACCCGAGGCAAACCTTTGGACGGGACTGTGGTGTGTTCATGCTGATGGTAGGTCACAAGTTTGTTGTTTCATAAAATGTTTCTTTAAATGAATGTAAAAGTATTTAATTTCTGTTTTTTTGTTACAGTCCACTTTATACATCTCCTTGGATGCACAATATGACTATACAGTTGTAAGTATATTTCTCCACGTAATTTGCATATTAAAGCTTGCATTTTGTGTTGTACACTAAGGTTGATTGCTACTTATGATTTCAGTATGACATGCCACTTTTACGGAAGTGGTGGTGCCTGCTGCTCCTGGAGAACTGGGCATTAAACAGGTATGCTTCTACATGCATGCTTTGAGGGATCTTGCCCTATCAGAATCCAATAGAATGATTAAAAACAGTTTCTGACAACTTCTCAAGGCCTTGGCTTTATTTTCTCACACTCTTTTTTTTTTTTTACTCTTTATTGAATAAGTCCGTGTAGGACACCATGCAATTTTGGACTTGACTCACATGTCTGTCTAGTATGTCTGTAAAATAGGATATTAAAATGAAAACCTTGGAAATGAGTAAATAAATGTACTTTGCAATGTCTTTATTTTGTTTTTTCATGTAACATCTTTTCAGTTACGGGAAGGTATTTGCTCATTGGACAAATGAAAGCAAAAAGCTTCTCGAAGGGCAACATTCTCTAGTCTTCAGGCTGAAGAGAAAGCTGGACCACGACACTGCGGTTAGTTAACACACAAATGAGACTTTAGAAACTAAAATACTATGAACAGAACTTTTGACATGATATATTCTATAAATGCAGAAGAGCATTATGGTTTTTGTTACGTGTATGTCGGATAAACATGGATGTAATAGTTCGAACCAACTTGTTCAGGCAACCATGGCAAAGAAGGCCGCAACCAGCCAACGTGAGTGCATGGCTGATATGATGCAGTTCTGCATCTTCCAGAAGTCCAGGACCACAGGAAGGAGGTTGGTCGAAAAGCTGTTTGTTGAAATTCAAAGAAGTGACAAATGGACCTTCTGATTCCTTCAGCCTCGTCACTCAGGCTGCCAACATGGACCCGGACTCTGCTCAGCATAGTTGGCTTTGCGTGTCACTAACAAAATCAGCCGTCCTCCTACATAATCACTGATATGAAGATCACACCTGATCCATCTGGTTCTTGAGCCCCTGTCAAGTGAAATGATGTTAGAGTATAACTATAAGATTGTTCTTCTCTCCTTTTCATCCATTCATATAGTTAAATTTTTTTTTAATCAAGTCTTTCTGTTATTTTTAAGATGTAAACAAAAACAATTGTAAAAAGAATTTTTTGGAACTAGTGTTTTGTTTTGCAGGATTTTATATCCATTTGTTCATATTCCGGAATGGGTGGAGTGCACAATTTGCAGAGGCTGGCTGCATGTCGATTGTGCCGGAAAATCCACTAATTTATCCAGCGCATCATTCAGCTGCGGATGCAACAGCCAAAAAGAGAGCACAAGGTACTACAATAGTTGGTTCAGTAGTTCACTCGATGTATGTTGTATGGCAGAAATGACTGAGACACCTGGCTGACATATTTAGCTTGCACTCTTTTGTATTGAATATAACAGTTGTTTTATGATCACGTTGTGAAAGCAACATGTCAGCTGATTCAACAGTTGGCAGATTTCTTTTGTTAAAGAACAGGAAAAAAATAAAATCCCATAGTTTGGACTTTAATCAAAGTGTCAAAGTCGCAGTTTGTGCTTCATTTTATGGGTTTTCACAACATGTTTTTATCTGCAGGATCATTGAGGCTGTCGAAAGGGGAGGAATCCTGACTGTCTTTTCTAGAGAGCAGATCAAGGTGAGTAAAACAAACTGTGCTGTTAGTGATTTTATTCTCTTGTGCTAATATATGTTCTCTCTTCTCAATTTGCTGTTTGCCTTCAGACCTTACATGATGATCTGATGCAGTTGAGGGTCCGTTCAAATAGGCTATACCTCTGGAAGATGCCATCAGCTTCACTTGCCCTGAAGCAGCACCTCAAACTGAGGACGTTGCCATTCAGTGACCAGCGGGTGATAAAAAACCTCATCAATCAAGTTTGAGATTTTTTATGCAACATAAGCTCAATTTGTTTATTTTTATTCATCTGTATTGCAACAGATCTTCGAGATGCTGAAAGAGATCGAGGAGGTCACGGAAATCCAGAAGGGGGACCTGAGACTCATCGATTACATTTTTGATGTTATGCTTCCAGAAGTAAGACGATCAATCGAATGGAGGACATCATAGTGGTCAATATTTTGTGTCTTTTGAAACCTATCTGCATGCACCTTGTCGATCTTTTTCAGATCATCATCAACATCCTGATGGCTGAAGGTCACACGAGGCTTCAAGCAGAGGTCATCATAGCCAGTGGGAGAAAGTTTTAACAAGCTCCTGTCGTCTGTGCTCTCATCCTCCCTGCCGGATGTCTATCAATATAGTGGTTTGAAGTCTCCTGTCCCGATTTTCAGAGTGTATCTTTTATATATCTGTCTGTCCTCTCCTCTATCCTCTCACCCCAACCGGCCAGCAGAATGCCGCCACCTCTGAGTCTGGTTTCTGCAAAGGTTTCTCCCTGTTGGGGGAGTTTTTCCTTTCCACAGTCGCTCACGCTTGCTCATGTGGATTTGTTGGGTTTTCTCTTTAAAAGTGCTTGTAAATATAATAAAGAACAATGACATGATTCATGGATGGTTTTATTCTTTTAAAGTTGTCAGAGGTACTTTTTGAAGGTTTGTCATGGACATTTACTCTGAAGTAACTACAGTTACTCTCCATTTTTGTAGTTAGTTTTGTTTAATGCACCACACATTGTCACTGCATGAATGAAGCAGGCAGATCAGTTTAGTAGCTGAACTCTACAGATGTGGTTCCAGATGCAGTGTCTTGCTGAAATAGGTCCAGAGAGATATTGAATATGGAATATGATGGGGGGGGGGGGTTCTCCCTCTTCAATCCACTTGGCTCTGGACCTTATAAATACTCTGAGCTTTATTCACATAATATCTACCTGGATGTTCCGCCAGTGTTCTTGTGCTTCTTCAAACTGAACATGATCCATGAAACCGTGACGGAACTGAAGCAGTGACGTCACTTGTCCTTTTAAATATGGCGGCGACCACAAACACGCATGGCGGCGGCCAAAAACAAGTATGTCGACAACCACAAACGAGTATGTCGGCGCCCATAAGCCACCATTGTGATACCGCAGTGGCGAGGTTTGCGTTTTGAGAGTAGTATGGCGCTGACCCTGAGCAATAATGGCGGCGTCCACAAACACGTATGGTGGCGTCCACAAACAAGCATGTCAGCGGCCGTACACCGCCATTTTTATACTGCACTGGCGAGGTTTCAAGTCTGGAGGAGCGCGGTTGCATTGCGGATCATGTTCTCTTGCCTCCCACCGACAGTGACGCTATAATTGTGCGTCGGAACAAAACATTGCATGTAGTACTGCCTCCCACCAACAGTGGCGCTGGGGTGGTGATTCGGATCAAAATGGCCGAACAAGATGGCGGCGGTGGATTCCCCACCGACGGCTTCTCATAAATAATGCTCATTAAATCATAATCCACCGACGGTTCGTGATAACGTCCCGCGAGCAGAATGAAAAGCGGAGGAAATTCAGTTAAATATTCCGCGTACAGTCCAAGACATAATATACATGTTTGCATACAAGTATATATGAATGCATACAGGACATATCGATAAAGATGTCTACTTATAGATATATACATTTATATTTAAAAGTGAACCACCGCCGATTTTTTTCGGGATTCATAATCGCGCAATTATGAAGCAGTTATATTAGGAGCAACTATGACGGTAGTATGACAACACGAAACTGATTTAGACTTAGGGAAAAGAACAATAATGAACGTACTGGACGTACCTCTTAGTTTTCTTCCCTTTTCCTCTCTTCCTCAAGTGTTGTGCAGGCACGTCTCAGGGGGGCGGAGTTTTGATGACATGACGTATTGTACCACGTGACCCATTAGGACCAGTTAGGACTGCGTTCGGACATGTTAGGACTTGTTAGGACTTGGTTAGGAGTTGTTAGGTCTTTGGACCTTGGAGTTAGCATGTATGAGGTCCTGGGATCAATCCCCAGCTTCTCCAAGCTTTATGTCCAGAGCAGAAAGTAGATTAATAGTGATTTAGTGTCACTTGATTATTGTGATATGAGACATTTCACCAGACAAACATCCTGTAAACAAAACATCACAATCAACTTGATTATGTTTCTTTCTTACTTAGGACATTGCTGCAGCAGAACGTTCTCCACGATGTTGGAGGATGTTCCTGCAGCAGAACGTTCTCCACGGCTCATGATGGAGGATGTTTGTCAGAGTAATTTTATATGTAGTTGCCATATTCGTGCTTAAATATATTAATATTCAAGTTCTATCTTATTTCTGTGTATTCTCTCTCACTAATCACATGTTCTGAGCAGGTCAACCTGACCGAGGCTGATAAACAAGATGAGCCACGTCTTCCACACAGCTGCCATCTCGACGTCCCATGTGCGGGATGTCCTTTGATTGTATTCATAGTTGATAAACTGTTAATACTCACAGAATGTTTTGTTACTATGATGTGTATCCTGTAAACCCTCCCCTTTGTTTAATGAAATAAAAATGCAGGAGAATGGTCTGAAGCTCAGAGTGGGTAGGAGGTGTAATCTGAACACGCTCCTAGGCCATTCTCCTCGCGAGTAACCAAAGCTCATTCGTGTTGTCTTCTTCTTTCTTGCAGATTTAATAAATGTCTGTAGCCTAAACCTGACAATGTTCCTGCAGCAGAACGTTCTCCACGGCTCATGATGGAGGATGTTCCTGCAGCAGAATGTTCTCCATGATGCTGGAGGATGTTCCTGCGGCAGAACGTTCTCCACAATGCCAGAGGATGTTCCTGCAGCAGAACGTTCTCCACAATGCTGGAGGATGTTCCTGCGGCAGAACGTTCTCCACGGCTCATGATGGAGGATGTTGCTGCAGCAGAACGTTCTCCACAATGCTGGAAGATGTTCCTGCAGCAGAACGTTCTCCACAATGATGGAGGATGTTCCTGCAGCAGAACGTTCTCCATGAGGCTGGAGGGTGTTCCTGCAGCAGAACGTTCTCCACAGCTCATGATGGAGGATGTTCCTGCAGCAGAACGTTCTCCACGGCTCATGATGGAGGATGTCGCTGCAGCAGAACGTTCTCCACAATGCTGGAGGATGTTCCTGCAGCAGAACGTTCTCCACAATGATGGAGGATGTTCCTGCAGCAGAACGTTTTCCACGGCTCATGCTGGAGGATGTTCCTGCGGCAGAACGTTCTCCACGGTGCTGGAGGATGTTCCTGCAGCAGAACGTTCTCCACGGCTCATGATGGAGGATGTTCCTGCAGCAGGGTTAGGGTTAGGGTTTCATTGTCAGGGTCGGACCAAACCGTGACGACCTTATAAGAGCCCTCCGCCCGACACGTTCCTCTGTCACGGTCGCACACAAGTATCCGACAAACAGAACAACACAACACGAAACAATAACTATCTGAAGCGAGGAACAAAAACACAACACTAGCACCAATCAACGACCCAACGAGCCCCACAGTAGCCCCCACTAACCTCCTACAGCCCCTAACCTGAACTCCCATCATGCCCTGCGGCGGCGACCAAGTCCGTGATCCGCCGCAATACTTTTCGCCACTAGATGGCAGCACAGAGCGATGACTGTGGACACCAATCACAGTTTTTATTGATTTATTTTGTATTTATTTATTGATTTATTTGACAGGGACAATGTGGTCATACATAGTTACAACATGAAAGATGCAGCTGATGCGACACATACAGAGTGTGTAGCAGAGAATGCTCCTTTTCAACTCCTGCCCCTGGTTGAGATTTTCCCTGTAGTACATACAAATGATACAGAATGAATGAAATACACAACCCTAAAATACATGTTTACAACAGTGGTCTCCACGCACACACGCACACACACTATACATTATTTACAGACTCAGAGGTGGGTACATCTTTGGTTTGTTTTAAGCCACAACTTTAGCTTTGATGTGAACTCCTTGAACCCTGGTCTATTTTTGAGGTCAGTGGGCAGTGGGTTCCACAGTTTGGCCGTCTTTATGGAGAAAGCAGACTGACCAAACGTGGTCCTCCTGTGGGGGATCGCACAGTTATTGTGGGAGGTGCTCCTGGTGACTCTATTGCTGTTTTGTCTAGGTTGTGGATGCATTTGAATGTTAGCTTTAAAGAGTATAGTTTAATGAAGTTTTCCCACTTCTTGTTTTGAGGTTTCTATCAAAACATTCTAAAATGCTTTGAAAGTGGCCATAACCTTCTCGGGTCAGCATGACAATGACAACTCTGACTTTTGTTTTCATTGTCATTTTATTTTTGCACTGAGCAAAAATGAGAAGTTATTTATTTGGGGGATTTTGTGCGGAGAAAAAGCACACAATCACTGCTTATGTTTTGGTTTTTGCACTTAGAGAAATGGACATGACACATCACAGATCATCACATATTTTTTAAAACTTGACAAAAACTAGATAAAGACTAGATAACGGTTACCACGATACAACGCTACCTTCTGTAAATAAATTTTTCATTCCAAAAATCCAGCGGCCTCCGCTCAACACGTGACATTTGGTGACACCGATCACAGTGACTGAAACACATTGAAAGCAACGTTTTCCAACCACTGTGTCGCTGGACACCGAGACGCGCTCAGGTGTGCCGTGTGAACTCTCCAATTTCGGTAGTGGGTGTGAGGACCCCGTTCCTCAGCCCGTCGGAGGACGTAGACGTCTCCGTTAGGAATGTCAAGGACATCGTTGGGATGGCGACGATGACAAATCACGCACCCCCAGTCGTCGCTCTCGGGCACCGCAGGACGAGGATGATGTCTCAAGCAAAGGACACTGTGGATGACAGAGAGGGCTGTGGACCCCACTGGACCGCGTGGGACACTATATTGAAAAAGACTTGATAAATGGTTGCCGATTGCTCCAATGCTACATCACTGGCCAGAGGTTGAGACGCAGTCAACACGTCAACTCATGAAATATGTGGTTTTTTTGGTGCTTCTATTTTCATGTCACCTCCGTGTATTGGCTACTTCAAAGAAGAACGTCATGCCGTTCTTAAAATTTCAGATGGAAGTGGCCATAACCATCTCGGGTCAGCATGACAATGACAACTCTGACTTTTGTTTTCATTGTCATTTTATTTTTGCACTGAGCAAAAATGAGAAGTTATTTATTTGGGGGATTTTGTGCGGAGAAAAAGCACACAATCACTGCTTATATTTTGGTTTTTGCACTTAGAGAAATGGACAGTAGCTTCCTACTTTGGTTTTGCACTCAGGAGACAATGTTGCCATGTCCAGGTACCAAACACAGGGTTTTGTACATCATTACTCAATTGTGACTTTATTGTGTTTTATTGGAATATAAAACGAAGGTCCACATATGCGGACATCACTTTTCTCAGAAACTACATGGTTTGATGAGATCATTCTCTGTCCCACAACACAACACTCATCAGGTCCCAATAAGGTTTTCTCAGAAACTACATGGTTTGATGAGATCATCAAAGATGCAGCTGATGCGACACATACAGAGTGTGTAGCAGAGAATGCTCGTTTTCAACTCCTGTCCCTGGTTGAGCTTTTCCCTGTAGTACACACAAATGATACAGAATGAATAAAATACACAACCCTAAAATACATGTCTACAACAGTGGTCTCAATGAACGAAGTCCGTGATCCGCCGCAATACTTTTCGCCACTAGATGGCAGCACAGAGCGAAGACAGTTCAAAAGATAAAAGCCCTTTTTTCCCCCCCACCCAAAAAACGCAATTTTTTAGCTCAGTTGGTTAGCGCGTGGTGCTCGTAAGTTGAAGGTCACGGGTTCGATCCCAGTCATGGGCCACACAGTTTTTTGTTTTTTTTAACTTAACTAAGACGAGATGAAGACTAGAGAACGGTTATCACGATACAACGCTACCTTCTGTAAATTAATTTTTCATTCAAAAAGTCCAGCGGCCTCCGCTCAACACGTGACATTAGGGTGACACCAAATGCGCATGCGCGCCCAGCCGTGACGACATTATAATAGCTATCCACCCGACACGTGTGTCACTCACGGTCGGACCAAACCGTGATGACCTTATAAGAGCCGTCCGCCGGACACGAGCCTCACTCACGGTCGCACACAAGTAACAAAAACACAACACTGGCACCAATCAACGACCCAACGAGCCCCACAGTCGCACCTCCTCACAACCCCAGACCTGAACTCCCATCATGCCCTGCGGCGGCGACCAAGTCCGTGATCCGCCGCAATACTTTTCGCCACTAGATGGCAGCACAGAGCGATGACTGTGGACACCAATCACAGTTTTTATTGATTTATTTTGTATTTATTTATTGATTTATTTGACAGGGACAATGTGGTCATACATAGTTACAACATGAAAGATGCAGCTGATGCGACACATACAGAGTGTGTAGCAGAGAATGCTCCTTTTCAACTCCTGTCCCTGGTTGAGCTTTTCCCTGTAGTACACACAAATGATAATGAATAAAATACACAACCCTAAAATACATGTTTACAACAGTGGTCTCCACGCACACACGCACACACACTATACATTATTTACAGACTCAGAGGTGGGTACATCTTTGGTTTGTTTTAAGCTACAACTTTAGCTTTGATGTGAACTCCTTGAACCCTGGTCTATTTTTGAGGTCAGTGGGCAGTGGGTTCCACAGTTTGGCCGTCTTTATGGAGAAAGCCGACCGAATAAACCTGGTCCTCCTGTGGGGGGTCGCACAGTTCTTGTGGGAGGTGCTCCTGGTGACTCTATTGCTGTTTTGTCTAGGTTATGGATGCATTTGAATGTTAGCTTTACAGAGTATAGTTTAATGAAGTTTTCCAAATTTAGTCAATGATAGTTGTCGAGTATATTGCAGTGGTGAAAACGGGTTGTTTTTTTTGTCCATAATTTGTATTGCTTGATTTGGAATGTAGTGTCTTATTAGTTTGAAGCAGTTGAGATTACGATGAATAGTTTTGGATATTTTTCGTATAGAGTGAATTAAAACACATTAAAAGCAACGTTTTTCAACCACTGTGCCGCTGGACACCGAGACGCGCTCAGGTGTGCCGCGTGAACTCTCCAATTTCGGTAGTTGGGTGTGAGGACCCCGTCCCTCGGCCTGTCGGAGGACGTAGACGCCTCCGGTAGGAATGTCAAGGACATCCGTTGGATGGCGACGATGACAAATCACGCACTCCCAGTCGTCGCTCTCGGGCACCGCAGGACGAGGATGATTTGGACGCAGTCAACACGTCAAACTCCTGAAATCTGTCAGAGTTTGTGTGATGTCTGTGTGATGACGTGCTCGGCGCGGGTGCCGCAAACCGTCCGGATGAGTGGCGAGCGGCGGGAGCGTGCCGCTTCGGCTTCTATGGTGACTTGAACGAGCCCATCCGTGACATTGCAACGGGACCGCACTCGAGACGTGTGTCGGTCACGTGCGCATGCGCGCCCAACCACGTCCACATTATAAGTGCTCTCCAGCAGACGCGTGTCTGACTCACGGTTGCACACAGGTATCCGACACGCAGAACAAAACAACACGAAACAATGACTACCTGAAGCGAGGAACAAAGACACAACATCAGCACAGATCAGCGACCAAACGAGCCCCACAGTGGCACTTCCTCACAACCACTAACCTGAACTCCCGTCATGCCCTGCGGCGGCGACCGCGTCCGTGATCCGCCGCAATACTTTTCGCCACTAGATGGCAGCACAGAGCGTAGAGGGTGGATAGGATAAAAGCCCTTTTTTTTCCCACACCTGAAAAACGCACTTTTTTAGCTCAGTCGGTTAGCGCGTGGTGCTCGTAAGTTGATGGTCACGGGTTCGATCCCCGTCATTGTCCACACGTTTTTTTTTTTTTTTTTTACTTAACTAACCCTAACCCTAACTTAACTAAGACGAGATAAAGACTAGATAACGGTTACCACGATACAACGCTACCTTCTGTAAATGAATTTTTCATTCCAAAAATCCAGCGGCCTCCGCTCAACACGTGACATTTGGTGACACCAATCACAGTTTTTATTTATTTATTTTTTATTGATTGATTGATTTGTTTGACAGGGACAATGAAAGTCATCTTTCATAGTTACAACATGAAAGATGCAGCTGATACGACACATACAGAGTGTGTAGCAGAGAATGCTCCTTTTCAACTCCTGCCCCTGGTTGAGCTTTTCCCTGTAGTACATACAAATGATACAGAATGAATAAAATACACAACCCTAAAATACATGTTTACAACAGTGGTCTCCACGCACACACGCACACACACTATACATTATTTACAGACTCAGAGGTGGGTACATCTTTGGTTTGTTTTAAGCCACAACTTTAGCTTTGATGTGAACTCCTTAAACTCTGGTCTATTTTTGAGGTCAGTGGGCAGTGGGTTCCACAGTTTGGCCGTCTTTATGGAGAAAGCAGACCGAATAAACGTGGTCCTCCTGTGGGGGGTCGCACAGTTCTTGTGGGAGGTGCTCCTGGTGACTCTATTGCTGTTTTGTCTAGGTTATGGATGCATTTGAATGTTAGCTTTACAGAGTATAGTTTAATGAAGTTTTCCAAATTTAGTCAATGATAGTTGTCGAGTATATTGCAGTGGTGATAACGGGTTGGTTTTTTTGTCCATAATTTGTATTGCTTGATTTGGAATGTAGTGTCTTATTAGTTTGAAGCAGTTGAGATTACGATGAGTAGTTTTGGATATTTTTCGTATAGAGTGAATTCGAACACATTAAAACACATTAAAAGCAACGTTTTGCAACCACTGTGCCGCTGGACACCGAGACGTGCTCAGGTGTGCCGCGTGAACTCTCCAATTTCGGTAGTTGGGTGTGAGGACCCCGTCCCTCGGCCTGTCGGAGGACGTAGACGCCTCCGGTAGGAATGTCAAGGCCATCCGTCGGATGACGACGATGACAAATCGCGCACTCCCAGTCGTCGCTCTCGGGCACCGCAGGACGAGGATGATTTTGACGCAGTCAACAGGTCAAACTCCTGAAATCTGTCGGAGTTTGTGTGATGTCTGTGTGATGACGTGCTCGGCGCGGGTGTCGCAAACCGTCCGGATGAGTGGCGAGCGGCGGGAGCGTGCCGCTTCGGCTTCTATGGTGACTTGAACGAGCCCATCCGTGATATTGCAACGGGACTGCACTCGTGATGTGTGTCGGTCACGTGCGCAGGCGCGCCCAACCACGTCCACATTATAAGTGCTCTCCAGCAGACGCGTGTCTGACTCACGGTTGCACACAGGTATCCGACACGCAGAACAAAACAACACGAAACAATGACTACCTGAAGCGAGGAACAAAGACAGAACATCAGCACAGATCAGCGACCCAACGAGCCCCACAGTGGCACTTCCTCACAACCACTAACCTGAACTCCCATCATGCCCTGCGGCGGCGACCGGGTCCGTGATCCGCCGCAATACTTTTCGCCACTAGATGGCAGCACAGAGCGTAGATGGGATGGATAGGATAAAAGCACTTTTTTTCCCACACCTGAAAAACGCGCTATTTTAGCTCAGTCGGTTAGCGCGTGGTGCTCGTAAGTTGATGGTCACGGGTTCGATCCCCGTCATTGGCCACACGTTTTTTTTTTTTTTTTTTAACTTAACTAACCCTAACCCTAACTTATTGGCATCTCTGGCCACCAGAAACGCTGGCTCGCCACAAACAGGGTGCGCTGAGTTGCTGGGTGACACGACAGCAGGTTAGTGTGGGCCCATTGAATGACACTAGACCGTACCGGGGGACACACAAACGGGCGGTTGGGAGGACAACCAGGCGGCACCGTCACCCCCTCAAGAGCCCGTCGAACCTGCTCCTCAATCTCCCACGTCACCGCCCCCACCACACAGGTCGGAGGTAAAATTGGCGTGGGGGAATGAGGAGCAGGATCCGGCTCAAAGACCCGGGAAAGGGCGTCAGGCTTCACGTTCTTGGAACCAGGCCGATACGACACCACAAAGTCGAACCGGGTGAAGAACAGCGCCCACCGAGCCTGCCGCGAATTTAATCGTTTGGCAGACTTGATGTATTCAAGGTTTCTATGGTCTGTCCATACCACAAACGGGTGCTCTGCGCCCTCCAGATAGTGCCTCCACTCCTCCAACGCAGCCTTGATGCCCAGGAGCTCTCGATTGCCGATGTCGTAGTTCTGCTCAGCCGGGGTCAGCCGCCTGGAGAAAAAGGCACATGGGTGCAGCTTCCCATCCTCACTGCTGCGCTGAGAGAGCACTGCCCCGACACCGACATCAGACGCGTCCACCTCCACCACAAACTGCCATCCCGGATCTGCCACACTAAGCACGGGAGCTGAGGTGAACCTGGCCCTGAGCTCAGAAAACGCCTGTTCAGCCAAGGGACCCCAAGAAAACGGGACCTTGGGAGAAGTTAAGGCATGTAGTGGCGCCGCGATGGAGCTGAATCCCCTGATAAACCGCCGGTAGAAGTTAGCAAACCCCAAAAATCGTAATAATTGCTTGCGGCTACCCGGGGTCGGCCAATCCGCTACAGCCCTGACCTTCTCCCTGTCCATCTCCACCCTCCCCTCTGAGATGACATGCCCAAGAAACGAAACTGTGGGAGCATGAAAAACACATTTCTCGGCCTTGACAAATAAGTTGTTGCTGAGAAGACGCTCCAAAACAAAACGAACATGCTTGACATGACTGGCAAGATCCAAAGAAAAAATCTAAATGTCGTTGAGGTAAACGAACAGAAACTTATTCAATGCGTCTCTCAGCACATCATTTACGAGATTCTGGAACACTGCGGGAGCATTGCATAAACCAAAAGGCATCACCAAATACTCGTAGTGGCCAGAAGGTGTGTTAAATGCCGTTTTCCACTCGTCCCACTCGTCCCCTTGCCTAATCCGGACCAGGTGGTAAGCATTGCGCAAGTCCAACTTAGTAAAGACCTTGGCTCCCTGCAGGCGTTCAAAGGCCGAAGTCATGAGGGGTAGTGGGTAGCGGTTTTTAATGGTTATCTCATTGAGGCCCCTGTAGTCAATGCACGGCCGAAGAGTCTTGTCCTTCTTTGCTACAAAGAAAAATCCCGCCCCTGCAGGGGAGGACGAGGGTCTGATTATCCCAGCCTCTAAGCCAGACTCAATGTACTCTTTCATGGCCTGATTCTCGGGTTGTGAGAGAGAGTAAATGCGACCCTTGGGAGGAGTGGTACCCGGCAATAACTCAATGGCACAGTCATAAGGACGATGCGGTGGCAGGGATGTCGCCTTCCCTTTGTTGAACACCTCCTTTAGATCGTGGTAGCAGCTGGGAACTCACTCGAGGTCCGGATACACAGGAACCTCCACAGCTGCTACCTTAACTCCAGACACTGACCGACCGTGCTCGGAACAATCCCCTCCCCAACTCAAAATAACCCCCGACTCCCAGTCAATATGGGGCTTGTGCAAACGTAACCAAGGAAGGCCCAGGATAACTGGGTAGGACGGACTTAAACCTAAATGAAAAGAAATATCCTCAACATGGGAGGGACCGAACCATAACTGAACAGAAAGTGTCTTTTTATCAATAGAAAATATTTTGCGTCCATCTAAAGCAAAAGCCTTTAAAGGCACTGATAACAGTTCAGTGGGGATATTATGTCTCTCAGCCCACTTAAGGTCCATAAAGTTCTCATCAGCACCAGAGTCAATGAAAACATCAATGTCCAAGGTGGTGTCGGCATACCTCAGTTGAGCCGGTGTGAGTCTTCTTAAAGGCGCAGTGGAGGAGTTCTTAAGACTCACCGGAGCCCTCCTTAACCCAGGTGAGCCTGTCCCTTTAAGAGGACACGCTGCAGCTCTGTGCCCATGCTGACCACAGTACAGACACAGGCCGCCGGTCAGGCGCCGATGCCGCTCCTGCGTGGAGATGCTGGTGCGGCCAAGCTGCATCGGCTCCTCCGGAAGCTGTGCAGCACCCGGGACCTGCTCCTGCTGGGAGGCGGGACGGAGAGGGGCGTGCTCCTCCCGCGCGCTCCTGGATTCTCCTCCCTGCAGGTCAGTCTGCCTCAGGCGATCACGGACCGTCAGACGATTCTCCATCTTGACCGCCAGGGCAACGAGGGAGTCCAAGTCGTCGGGGAGATCCCTCAGGAAGAGCTGGTCACGAACCGGGCTGGCCAGCCCGTAGAGAAAGGTGTCCCGCAGTGACGCATCGTTCCAGGTGCAGTCTGCGGAGAGGGTGCAAAACTCAATTGCGTAATCGATCACCGACCTCCTTCCTTGACGCAGCGCTGCCAGCGCTCGAGCCGCCTCCTGTCCGCCGGGACGCCGATCGAAGATCTTAGACAGCGCGGCTGCGAACTCGTCCACCGAGTCACACAGCCGGGATCGGTGGTTCCATTCAACGGTGGCCCAAGCCTCCGCTCTGCCCGGGCAGGTGGGAGATGATGTACGCGACCCTGGACTTCTCTGTTGGAAATGCGCCCGGCTGCATCTCGAAGTGGAGACCACACTGGACCAGGAAGGGTCGCGAATCCCCGGAGTCCCCCGAGAAGCGTGCTGGGCTTGAGAGCGGTGACGGCGACATCACGAGGGCGGCAGCGGCGGCAGCTGGCGGCACTGCGGCGGCAGCGGCAGCCCGAACCTCTGGGACCGAGAGGCGAGTGATGAGCTGCTGGAGGTGACCGGTGAGTTGGTTCAGTTGACTCTCCACTGACGTGTGTCGATGAGAAAGGTCGTGGAGACCCGCCGTTAAACCAGACAACTGCTCGTCATGTTGCGTGAGCCGGTCTCCCTGCTGACCAACTGCTCCAGCTGGTGACCAAAGTCCGCTGGGTCCATGAAGGTTGGTTTGTTCTGTCACGGATGCGGACAGGACCCAAGTGCAGGACTCTGGAAACAGGCTGAGTTCAAACAAGTCTTTTATTCAATGACAGCACAGACCGATGACTTGCAGATTGCTCCTTGACATGAGGAGCACAGCAGACTTGACTCCAACGCCCTGGACAGACCGGACGAGACATGGACGACTAACACTGGATCGGACGGACAGGACATCGATAACAAACAAACCAACACTGAACAAACACACAGACAGGACATATATAGGGCAGGGTGATTACCAGAAGTGGCCACAGGTGAGGTGCTGACAGCCCAGACCTATGGCCCGCCCACTCTTAAAGGGGACCTCACCCTACACCCTGACATCTGCTGTCTGCGCTGTGAGAAATTATTGTTTTACAGAATGTTAATAGTTTTTATACATGTTTGTTCACCAAATTATAATAAATAATCATTTAATTTGTCTGTTGACTTTTGGTTTTAGTATTTTTTTAATGATCATGATGACAAAATAACATAAAAACACAAGATTCGAGCAATGAAAGTGAGAAGTCAGATGGTTTATTAGGAATATTTTCCTTATTAATAAAACACCAACACTGAAAAGTTAGAAAAGATACAGAATAATGTGACAGAAGACACTTTTAAGCGTTGTAAAAATAAGACAATGGATGCTATACATTATTTGGACCTCACCTTTTAACTTTAACATATCTCTATTCAATTCATTTTTTTGTGTCAGGCCTATGGCTATGTTGTACGTCTCTGAGACCAATCTGCCTGCTCTGGTTCTTCTCCTCCTGCTTTACGGGTACTTTTAACAAGATTTCACACACTGCTGTCACGACAGTAATATCTTTTAACATATATGTTAATCTACTTTCTGGAATGGCTTCATTTTGACCAGGCACTCCTCAGCCACCTCAATAGTCTATTTCTGCAAAACACTGTGATCCAGTTCAATGACGTTGTTGTCAATTCTGCTCTTGTAGTTTATTTTACATCACACTGAAGGTTTTTAAATAATTATACCATAATTTTTTGTTGTTTTTTTTTTCAGTGGAGTTGATAATCTACATTACAATTAGAGCTGATATGTATATGGTGCCTCCTGTCATTCATGCTAATGTGTTGACCAAAATAAGACAAACATTTTTTTAATACATTGCCTTCACCTTAACAAAAGAAATGAGGCGACAGTAGCTGACCTCCATGATAATCTCCAGCAATACTGAACATTACTACCTGTTACTGGCCAGTGTGTGTCCGGTCTCTTCTATTCACTATTGGCTATTAGTGACATTAACTCACATGCGTGTAACTCTTGTTCTGTCTTTTTCTTATTCCAAAGTAATCCTGCAATAGTTTGTGAGAAACAGTTTGATGCCATCAGTGACCTGCTGACCGGTCGGGAACATCTGGAGCTGTATGCCCGCCTGCGGGGGGCGCCAGAGGACTCTGTCTGCAAGGTAACCAAACAGGACAGAAGAAGTGTGGCTCTATCGCCTGATGGACTCGTGGTGATGCTGTGAGAACATCTGTGTCAATTCCTCACCTCAATCCAAAAATCTTAAACACACACACACACACACACACACACACACACACACACACACACACACACACACACACACACACACACACACACACACACACACACACACACACACTTATACACACAATCATAATATGACTTATTGCTCCCTGTCACCATCAACCACGATGTCCAATTAAACAAGAATTCTCTTTGTTTTTATTGTTGTTAACTTATTCGTTCTGATTTTTCTGAATATTAACATCTTTGTTTTTTCTTTGTGCTTTGACTTGTTGTTTATATCTGTGGCTCTGCTTCCGGGGTGCATTGTCCCGCCCTCAATGCCGCCTCGACCAATTAACGAGCTCGTTCTCCGTGACTTTACGTTACTTCTCTCTGAATTACCAGCTCGAAAGGTTCACTCCTACGGCTTTTTTGCAGGATCCCTCGTCTTTAACGACAATTTTCACCCGATTTGAAAGGTTAGTAGACGTTACTTTCTGTATACATTTTGTGTGTGTGTGTGTGTGTGTGTGTGTGTGTGTGTGTGCGTGTGTAAGTGTAAATCAACTGTTTAATTTCCACTGGATATTGTAAATATATAGTTACTTCTGTATTTATATTGTGGTGAGCGCCGTGGAAGAATTGCTCTTTTTAGATTGCCAGCTGATCACCCAGAGGCTTTTATTCTGACAACACGAACAACAGAACCGGAACTTCAGAGCGGACGACACTCCACACAACACCATCATCACTCATGGTTGCAACCAAACTTTCTAACAACCAAAATAAACTAGATGAAACAAACACTCCCTGAACTGGGGAACAAAAACACAGCAAAAGCACAATCAACCAACACCAAGCCCAACAATAACCAACAACAACAACAACAAAACATGAATTCCCATCATGCCTTGCAGCGACCACCTCCGTGATCGCTACATAGCCCCCATCTGAGGGGTCAGACGTCCTCGGCGACCCCATCATCCAAAACAAAGTCCTGCAGGTATCGGGGCCGCTGCCGCTGTCGACCTGGCTGCCGCCGAACTGACCGTTCCGGCCGATCAGGAGTTGTCCCAATGGATGAGTCAATTTGTCCAGGCTCTTGGGGTAAGGCCACACCACCATTCCCGCCCTCAGTAGCAGGTGAGGCAAGTGGACGGTAGGGTGAGAGCCTGTCCTGGTGCAGCACCACCATGCGACCTCTGCCGGGCATCCGAACACGGTAAACTACTTCAGACAAGCGGCAAACCACTTCTCCAGGCCCTTGCCAGTGGCTCTGAAGTTTGGGGGAAACTCCCTTTTTGCGGACTGGGCAGTACACCCAAACCTTATCCCCTGGCCTGAAAGGGTTCCCTCTGCAACGGGTGTCAAAGCCTCTCTTCTGCCGGACACCAGAGTCAGCCTGGGCTTGGCGAGCATAGTCATGCACCAAATGCAAAGACCAAGTCCACGGGTGTTCGGAGCTCTCTCCCAAACATGAGAGCTGCAGGCGTGCACCGGCTGGATTCCTGGACAGCCGACCGATAGGACCACAGGACAAGGGGCAGGTGGCGGTCCCAGTCTCTCTGATGTTCACTGGTAAGAATGGCAAGCTGGGTGGCCAGGGTGCGATTAAATCGCTCTACTAGACCATCACTCTGTGGGTGGAGGGGAGTTGTTCTGGTCTTACTCACTCCCAGCCGTCTGCAGACCTCACCGAAGACATGGGCCTCAAAATTCCACCCCTGGTCACTATGGAGCTCCTCGGGAACCCCAAATCGAGTAAACATCTCCTCTACCAACTTCCCTGCCGTGGTGATGGCACTCTGGTCTGGAACCGCATATGCTTCTGGCCACTTAGTAAAATAGTCCATGGCCACCAAAACATAGCGGTTGCCGGAATCGGTGACCGGGAAGGGTCCAAGGATGTCCACTCCCACCCGCTCCATCGGGGCCCCCACCAAGTACTGCTGCAGTGGTGCATGGGAGCGCTGGGTCGGCCCTTTCTGAGCGGTGCAGGCATCGCAACAATGGACATGTAGCTCCACATCTCGTCGGCAGCCCGGCCAATAGAACCGCCCACGGAGCCGGTGGAGGGTCTTTGCGTTCCCGTAGTGCCCCACCCCCGCCGAACCATGGACACTCCGAAGAACTTGGGGACGCAGGGCCTGGGGCACCAGCAGCTGCAGGAGATGAGTTCCTCCTTCAGGTGCCTGCCAGCGCCTGTACATTAGTCCATCATGGACAACAAAGTTGCCCCACTGGGAGTGATAGGCCTTCACCTCGGGACCCAAGGCTGACACTTCAGCCCACTTTGGTTGCTGTCCTGTCTCCAGCCAGCCTTTCACCAGTGCCAAGGTTGCATCAGCCTCCTGCTCTCGCTTCAGCTGCTCAGTGCTCAGTGCGGTCCACTCCTCCCCATCATCTATGGGGCATGCAGCTGCCACCAACTGCCCCTCTTGGCTCCGCTCTTCTTGGCGCACACAGTAGCAACACTCCACTGCTTCACATGGATGACGTGAGAGGGCATCTGCATTGCTGTGAAGCCATCCAGGGCGGTGCTGGATCTCAAAGTCATAACCCTGGAGAGCCTCTAACCAGCGGGCCACCTGGCCTTCAGGATTTTTGAAGTTCAGAAGCCAGGTGAGTGAGGCATGGTCAGTGCGGAGGAGGAAGTGGCTCCCATGCAGATATGGCCGAAATTGGCGCAGGGCCAGAACAACTGCCAGTAGCTCACGGCGAGTAACGCAGTAATTCTTTTCAGCTCTGCTCAATGCCCGGCTGAAGTAGGCCACCACACGCTCACCGTCTTCTCTCTGCTGGGAGAGGACAGGCCCAACGCCCACATTACTAGCGTCTGTGTCCACAATAAAGGGCTGCTGGCTGTCGGGGTATGCCAAAACTGGTGCCTCAGTGAGTGCCGGCTGGAGCTCTGCGAACGCTGCTGCACAGTTGTCGTCCCAATGGAATGCCTGGCCTTTGTCGGTGAGGCGGTGCAGGGGGCTGGCAATGGTGGCAAAGCCTTGGACAAACCTCCGATAATAGGAGGCCAACCCCAGGAAGCTCCGCAGCTCACTAACATTGGCAGGGGTCGGCCAATCTCGGACAGAAGCCACCTTTGCAGGGTCAGTGGCGACACCACGAGCACTGACAACATGACCGAGGAACTCAGTTTCCCGTGACAGCAGACGGCACTTGGAAGGATTCAGTCGTAACCCAGCCCGGCGGATGGCATTGAAGACCTCTTGCAGATTGCACAGAGCTCCATCAAAGTCTGCAGCATGCACAAGCAGGTCGTCAAGGTAGACCACACATCGGCTCTGGGACACACCAGCAAGTACCCTCTCCATCAGCCGCTCAAATGTGGCTGGTGCATTGCACAAGCCAAATGGCATGACCCGGAACTGCCATAGTCCTTGTCCGAGAGTGAAAGCAGTCTTTGGCCTTGCCTCAGGGTGTAGTTCTACCTGCCAGTATCCACTGCGGAGGTCTAGGGAGCTAAACCAACTGGAGCCTGCGATGTGGTCAAGGGCGTCATCAATGCGAGGGAGGGGGTAGGAGTCCTTTTTGGTGACTGCATTGAGAAGACGATAATCCACACAGAACCGCCAGGTGCCATTTTTCTTCCTCACCAAGACCACTGGGGCTGCCCATGGGCTATCTGATGGCTCAATCACCCCAGCAGCGAGCATCTCTTGAATCTTTTGCTCCGCTTCCTGTCGTTTAGAGAGGGCCAGCCGATGGGGGCGTAGTCGAACAGGTTGAGCGCTGCCAGTCTCAATGGTGTGTTGAACCAGTCCAGTCTGTTTACATTCATCATCTCTAGCAGCAAAAATGTCCCCATAACCATCAAGAAGGCATTTCAGCTTATGGCTCTGCTGTGGGTTGAGGCTGGCACTGCTGCGCTGCCACAACTGATGTATGGCCTCGGTGGTTTCAACAGATGGGGTACTCACCGGCTCTGCAGGAGGTGTTGGAGCACATGGACTTGAGACTGGTTGGGCTGCAGCCGACTTGCGTTGTCCACTTGGCTTGGAATTCGTTCTCTGACCAGACTGCAGCACGACAGTCTCAATGCCAAGGGTAACAGATTTCTTCATCACATCAATCTGGGCTCCCCAGTGTCTCAGCAAGTCCAAGCCGATGATGCATGGGTCCTGGATGTTGGCAAGCCAAAACTCATGTACGACCTTCTGGTCCCCAACCTGGACTGTCAACAGCTTCCTCCCCTTCATGCTGAACCTTTCTCCGGTCACTGTCATCAGCTGGGTGTTGGTTGGGGTCCAGGCCACGGGAGGTTGGTTGGTGACATCAGGAATAGTGCCTGGTCGTACCAAAGAGATTGTCGACCCAGTGTCTATCAAAGCCAGGCAGGATTGACCATCAAGTTGGCAGTCCAGGTACAATCCTTTTGTGTGGCCACAGCGGCCCACCAGCGTACACTTGCCTTGGAGGGGGAGTGGAGTTTTGAGTGGCAGTCCCCTCACTGAGCCACTCCATGGCTGTTTCCCGTCATATTTGCTTTCGGGGCAGGAGCTGGGCATTCACGTGCAATGTGTCCAAGTTCGTCACACCTGTAGCAGCGGTCACTTGGTCGAGCTGCACGTTTGAAGCGGGAAGGCCTTCCCCAGGACTGAAGTGGCATGGCTTGGCAGACCTCTTCAGCCTCCTCCGTCTCCTCAAAGGCAGCCATTCTGACAAGGGGTCTTGGAGTCAGGGGTCTCGGTTGTACTGGTATTGGGGAGAGCACCACTTCAGCCCGTTCAGCTTCATGCAGAGCCTCGGTGAGTGACTGGGGCAACGACAGGCGAACATGCTGACGTAGCTGCTCAGGTCGAAGCCCCCGTAAGAAGGCGTGGAGGGCCAGCTCCTCTAGGACAGTTGCTTCAAAGTGAGGGTAACCTTGTTGGGCGTACAGTTGCAGATCGGCGGCGAAGGTGCCCAGGCTCTCACCCTCCTGTCGGCAGCGGCTGGCCAGATGCTCCCTGCTGTGGTCAGTGGAACGTCGCTGCCCAAACCGCCTCTGTAGTGCTGTCATCAGGTGGTGGAGGTCTCGCTGTTCTGCCGGGGTGAGGTCAAGAAGCACTTGTACCGCCTTCCCTTCCAATGCCAGGGCCAGGTGAGTGGCTGCCTCCTCGTCACTCCATCCACTGTGCAGTGCGGCGAGCTGAACTTGAGAAAGGTACGGCTCCAGCAGCGTTGTCCCGTTGTATCTGGGAAGCTTCACAGATGTCCTGGGTGCAGTTACCGGGAGCGATGGGCTTGGTGTGGTTAAGGGCAAAAGTCCATCTGCATTAGCCATAGTGCTGACGATTGGTGGGGGGAGACCAGCAGCTCTCCTGGAACTAGCTGCAGTATCCCTCCCGGCCTCCAGGGGATGATAATGCCGTGGCACACTGGCTCCATCCGGCAGGCCTGCCTGTAGCGTCGATCTGGCTGCACTCCCCTCTCTCGTCACCAGAGGGCGTCGAAACTGCGGGGCGTCAACCTCAACGCCGCTCCTCCCATTCACCGGTGAGTATTCAGTGGTTCTGCCAGCAGTTACAGGACCAAGTGGCTGGAGATGGTCTTCCTCTGCTCCTGAGAAATTTGCTCTCTGCTGCTCTTTCTTCAGGAATGACATGCTCTTTTTAATGTCCTTCTCCAGCTGGCGTAACTCCTCTGCAATTCTTCTTTCAGCTGCCATCATCCCACTTCTGACACCAATGTGGTGAGCGCCGTGGAAGAATTGCTCTTTTTAGATTGCCAGCTGATCACCCAGAGGCTTTTATTCTGACAACACGAACAACACAACCGGAACTTCAGAGTGGACGACACTCCACACAACACCATCATCACTCATGGTTGCAACCAAACTTTCTAACAACCAAAATAAACTAGATGAAACAAACACTCCCTGAACTGGGGAACAAAAACACAGCAAAAGCACAATCAACCAACACCAAGCCCAACAATAACCAACAACAACAACAACAACAAAACATGAATTCCCATCATGCCTTGCAGCGACCACCTCCGTGATCGCTACAATATGTATAGATGCATATATATTTATCTAATTATCTATACAGTCTGTTCTTTTAAGTGCAACTATCCTGACTGTCTTCAGGTTTTTGTGCAATGTTGAGCTGAGATTTAAAAAAAACAAATGTAGATTTAGAAAATATATGTTAAATGTTGTATTTTATTCTTGTTTTTTTCATACTGGACATCAGATTACCTGAAATACTAGGAACTCTCTATATCTTGTAATACTTCAGAAGCCCCCAAAGTCAATGTTACTATGGACACTGTTCAAATTGGTATTTCAATGTTGATTTGGTTGTTTCTGCAGATGGAGCCGGTTTTTAGAAAGACTCGGGGAGGCCAGGTCATCCTGGCCAACTCTGCTGCTGCTTCTGCCTATCAAAAGCCTCCAGGTGGCTTCTGCGATGCTCTTCCTATGCAGGAAGTCCTGCAGGAGGCCAGCGGCAGTTCAGCGTCTTGGGGGTGACCCAAACAACCAGGTGCATGTGTTGGGGCAGTTTACTGTGCAGTTTGGTCATTTTCAGGGCGTCACCTTCCAGTGGCTGCTTGGAAATGCTCTGGGCTCTGCAGCCTACATCGCCTATGACATTAGGAAGGAGGTTCCCAGTGCTGCACCGTCTCCCTCAACAAGTTCAAGCTCAGGGTGAGTCTCCAGGCATGTCTCTCTTGAGAGGCCGCCACTTGGTGGACACGTCGAGTCATTGCATTCTCCCTTTGTGCGCCGTCGCGCCCCTAGTGGTCGTTACGGTCACTGCCTCGAACCAGACGCCTGCCTCCCTCTGCTGTCCGTTCGTGGTCATTACACCCACTCACACTGACCCTCCAAGGTCCGCCGCCACCTGGTGGACACTCGTGGTCACTACATCCCCGCTCAGACTTCCACACACACACACACACACACACCCTCTTTCTTTGTACATAGTGTTTGCTGTTAGTAGATTAGATCTCCGTGTTTAACGTTTATTACTTTATTACTGCAGGCGCAGTTCTGGAACACCCGCAGGGAAAAGATTGAGGGGGTTCCTTCTGAGGGCCAACGAGACGTTCTCCACCTTCCTCCTGACGAACAGCAGCTGGTCACCGGAGACTGTGGACCAGCTGCTGAGGGCTCGGCTTCACTTTCAGGTACATTCTCCAACTTTAGTCCTCATTTAACGAAATGGGTTTTTTTTCCGTGTGTAGAGCAAAAGTTTGGTCAACGTGATGTTTTGTGAATGTGTGTCAACCTGAGATACAAAACGTATTCAGCTTAGAAATAAAGATTAAATTATAGATTATTGTGATTTATAATTATATTAATGGTAACACAAAAACAGTCAGAAAATAGATACCATTATTCTATACTGATTTAATTGATTCTATGAACTAAAGTTGGAAATCAGTCAAGAATAATAAGACTCAGAAAATATGAAGTACATTTCAAACTGTAGAAATGTGATCTTCAGGATGTCCTCATGGTATCGCTCTGGAGCCCAATGACTTATTCTCCTGCTGTTCTTCTTTCTGTTGTGTGATTATTTGTTTCGTAACGTGATTTTAATTTTGTGCCACGCAGGTTTCTCCGACCGGACCTCAAATGCAGCTGAAGGACTTGGTGTGCAATGCGAGTGTCCTGAGACAGTGGCTGACGGTGGACGAGGGAGAAGCCGCCATGAACGACCTCCAGACGGCTGTGTGACCAGCCTGCTGACGTTCTGCCTCTTTCTGTCTCAACTCCACCTCACCAAGTTCCTCACGGTAGACTCCAGTTAACAGGGGAACCGGGGTTTTTACAAAGAAGCGTTATCGTATGTTGACTATGGCTGATATTATCGGGAGATAATATCCACTTGGCATTCTGCTGTATGTACGTACTTCATAAGAGCACTTTATTAGTGCATGCAGGTCCTATGCTTCCTTTTATGTGTTGTACAAACTAAGTGTCGCATCCGCGGTCTAAAGATGGTCTCATAAACTGATGGTTCACAACCTTTATTGCACCTTGTGTGTGAACACACCGTAAGAGCTACAACGTAAAAAACAGAAACATACAATTAGCAACTCTTAACAGCATGTTTACCCTTAACCTTAGCCTTAAATTACTGCCTTAAATGAAATACATTACCTTACATAACAATTAACTTAAACATTGAAATCACTTTGTAGTAAACCTATTTGAACCAAAACACAATAGCACTCTCTAGTGGTTAGAAAATTACTCTAACAAAGCAGATAAACACGAGGTCTGTAAAATGAAAGAAACATACATTTAAGAAACATTTAACAAACTTAATACAAACCTTGTCTCCTTAAAAACCGGGTGCTATTGAAATGTAACTATAAACTTCTCCTTAAACTAAATTCTCAAGTTTCACAGAGCACATGTCACTGTCCACAGACGTCTTCGGTGTTTTCTTCTTTACCACCGTCACTTCCGATTTACGGCACTTGCAGTCATTTCAAAATAAAAGCATACATAATATACCGTCATTTCAACTTAAAATAATAAACTCAAAAATTGCAGAATGAACATACTCAAGTTCATTTACACTAAGTTGTCACTTTCTAGTTTCTAAATCTTCCCAAGGAGTTTCCTAATTCACCATTGGTGATATTGTGTGCGTCTCCTCCAGAGAGAGTGTCTGATGGTCAATGCTGGAGACCTCAGGTCCATCAGTCAGGCCGTCACGTCCGTCTCTCAGGAGCTCGCTGTCCTCATGGATGATGTAAGAACGCACATTTGTTGTTGCTTTTTCATGAAGACCTACTCTCAAATCCTCCAGAAAAGGTACCTCATGAAGTCAACTAAATAATGAATGCACTGTTTGGGATATTTTTTTCTCCCGTCTATGTTTTGTCTTAAAAATAAACAGTTTACCAGATGGCATCTATTCACATGGAGCAATTGGTTTGTCACGTTGGGTTACTGTTACTGGTTATTCCCTGTCTGTCTCTTACTTTTTTTTCCAATCATCTCTTGTCTCATTATTTGAGGCTTATCTCTTATCTGTTATTTTTCCAGCCTAAAAACCAAGAAATGGGTGAATGAATTCAGGTGAGGAGCAATTTTTCTACTTGGAACAAGATGATCAGCTATAACTCATTGGTGTCTTCTTTTTGTTGTCTGACTGAATTCCTACATACTGTAAATATTCTTTCATTCGCTCTCCAGAGGGGATGTTGTATGATTTATTAAGGGTTTTTTAAAGTTGAATTTCTGTGCTGCAGTTGGGAAAACACAGCTATAAATCCATGTTCAGGGACATTCAATCAATTACAATGGTCAAATTGTCTCAATGGCTACATACAGAAAATCGTGGGTTTAAATCCACCTGGAGGTGTTTGTGGAATTAACTTGTGTGTGCATGTGTTTCCTCAGGGTTCTCTGGTTTTCTTCCACAGTCCAATTAAATGCATGTTAATGGTAATACTAAACTGACTCTCTGTGTATGTCCCGTGGCAGACTGATGACGTGTTCTGTTTCTTTTGTGGCTGTGTAAAACACATTGGTTACTGTGGAACTGTGCTGTGTATTCATCAACAACATCTCACATGTTGGAAGATAAACAAGAGCACGGAGCAACATTTTATCAAAAATAATTTATTCATTAGAATAAATTTGTTATTTATCAAATAATAATGACATTGGGCCACCACCAGCTAAACTGGAAATAGTTAATGCCAAAAAAAGTGTTATTTAAATTGATTAATGTTTCTCTTTAGATATAACAATCTTGAATAACAGGGAAGGTGTGAGATTCGAGCGCAGGCTGTTTCAAACCAGTGAACCAGGACCGCTTGACCCCGTCAGCTAGAAAGGGTATGTACTGGGTTTCAGAAGATGGCAGTGCCTCGAGGTCAGTGGGGACGCGCACTGGGTGGATGTCTGTGACTCCCCCCCCCCCCCCCCCCCCCCCCCCCCCCTTTTGTGCGAGTCCCTTGCGAAGATCGTGTGATAATCGCGGGAGACCTCCTCATACAAATGCATCTCCTTGTTTCTGTTGTGGTAAAGCGCGAGCCTCAGCAGAGCGTTGCTCGGTCTTTGACTCGAAGCCTGAATAAGGTTCTTCTGGTACAGACATGGTCTGTTTACCTGAAATGTCTGTATTCTCTGGTTGAGTCATTGGAGCGTGCACAACCATGTCACCTTCGGTCCTCGGTTTTGTACCATCAAGAACCTGTTCAAGGTTAACATGGTGAGCGCTGGTGATGGTTTTGGTTGTGGAAATGAGGAGAGTTGTGTCATGCGTGTCGTCGCTGGTGAGGGACGAAGGCAGATTGTCAATGAGATGAGAATTAGTTCAAGATTGTGGAATGAACTGTCAGTTAACATCTCTAAAGGTGGAAATGCGGTCACTTTAATCTGACCAGGTGTCAGATTTTGGACCCGTGGAGTGGCTGAACGATTGCTGTTAGAAGCTGGGTGGCCTAGTTCTTAGCCAATGGGAGTCGGGCTGACGACTTGGGACCAAAGGCGCCGTTTGGTGGCAGCGAGTCGGTTTAGGATGTCCTGACCAATAAGCAGTTCTTCTGTGTCCAGATCAGTGACGTGGATGGGATGCGTCGCTGACATGTCCTGGAAAGCTGTTGACCCAGACACATTGAGTGATGTGGTGCAAGTCCTGAGTGAAGCCTCGGATGTTTATGCTACACTCTTCCACCTGAAGTGGAATGTTCCTTCTCCTGAAAAGGAGTGAAAGAGCTGCGAGACCACGTGGTGGTGCGGCTGAGAGCACTGATGGATGTGTGTCATAGCAACTCGCTGTTGAGGTTTCTTCTCTCCTGTGTAGACAGCCACAGAAGACCGGCAACAACAGTCTTCAACTGGGTCATGTGGCTCCCGAGGTATCTTTGCTCTGAGCACGCAGTGTCTCTGACGACTCATGGTAGGAGTCACGCAAAAGCTGTGTTTCGAAAAGTGCGAAAATGTTGTTAATGCACAGGTGATGGTTACACCTGTGGCTTTCACTTCTGTAGTCTATACAAATTGTAACCTCGCAACTGCAACACAGTGTTTTTAGCACCTTGGGTGAGCAATAGTTGTGCTAGTGTACATTTATCTGGGTAGATACTTGAATAGTGAAAGTACGAGTTTGTCCTAATGAAATCAAAGCTTTATTCTAAAAACATACTCAGTATCTCGTCTGAAGCATCTTTTCGGCCACAACTGATGAAAAGACCATAACAGTCAAATCCAGCATAATAAAAGAGGTTGAAACTGCTTTAACCTAATAAACACTTCATGTTTAAACTTGAATTGAGAAAGTACTAGTTTGTTCTAATGAAATAAAAACTTTATTCCAAAATCTCTCTAAATCTCGTGTGGAGCATCATTTCGGCCACTCCTGATGAAATGAAAATAGCAGTTACTCCACTAAATATAATTGGTTGAAAGTGCTTGCAACTGCTAAGTCCATCATGTTTAAACTTGAATTGAGAAAGTACTAGTTTGTTCTAATGAAATAAAAACTTTATTCCAAAATTACTCTATATCCCATGAGGAGCATCATTTCGGCCACTCCTGATGAAATGAAAATAGCAGTTACTCCACTAAATAAAACTGGTTGAAACTGCTTGGACCTGATAAACACATCATTTAAAAGTTGAATAGTGAGAGTTTAGTATGTTTCGTGAAATACAAACTTTATTCTAAAAACACACTCAGTATCTCGTCTGAAGCATTTTTTCGGCCACAACTGATGAGAAGACCATAGCAGTCAAATCCAGCATAATTAAACTGCTTAAACCTGATAAACACTTCATGTTTAAACTTGAATAGTGAAAGTACAACTATGGTCTAGTAAAATACAAACTTTATTCTAAAAACCAACTCTCAAGCTCCTCATCCTATCTCTAAGGGTGCGCTCAGCCACCCTACGCAGGAAGCTCACTTCAACCGCTTGTATCCGGGATCTCGTTCTTTCGGTCATGACCCATAGTTCATGGCTGTGGTGGAGGCAATAACTCGGGTCTGGGAGGAGTTCGGAGAGGCCATGGAAGAGGACTTTCGGTCTGCCCCGAGGAAATTCTGGCAAACCGACTCCATGCTCCGGGAGCATGAAGTCCGGGGCCCTTCATCCCTGCAACATCGCGTGACGCAGGGACGGTACCTCTGGACAGGCAGAATGGGGTCGTGGTCCCTCTCTTGTGGTGAGAGGGACCACGTGGTGTGGTGTGTTCCAACTACAGAGGGATCACACTCCTCAGCCTCCCCAGGAAAGTCTATTCCAGTGTACTGGAGTGGAGGGTCCGGCCGTTAGTCAAACCTTGGATCCAAGAGGAATAATGCGGTTTTCATTCTGGTCGTGGAACACTGGACCAGCTCTATACCCTCCACCAGCTGCTTGAGGGTTCATGGGAGTTTGCCCAACCAGTCCACATGTGTTTTCTGGATCTGGAGAAGGCGTTCGACCGCGTCCCCTGAGACATCCTGTGGGGGGGTGCTCCGGGAGCATGGAGTCCGGGGCCCTTCATCCCTGCAACATCGCGTGACGCAGGGACGGTACCTCTGGACAGGCAGAATGGGGTCGTGGTCCCTCTCTTGTGGTGAGAGGGACCACGTGGTGTGGTGTGTTCCAACTACAGAGGGATCACACTCCTCAGCCTCCCCAGGAAAGTCTATTCCAGTGTACTGGAGTGGAGGGTCCGGCCGTTAGTCAAACCTTGGATCCAAGAGGAATAATGCGGTTTTCATTCTGGTCGTGGAACACTGGGCCAGCTCTATACCCTCCACCAGCTGCTTGAGGGTTCATGGGAGTTTGCCCAACCAGTCCACATGTGCTTTCTGGATCTGGAGAAGGTGTTCGACCGCGTCCCCTGAGACATCCTGTGGGGGGGTGCTCCGGGAGCATGGAGTCCGGGGCCCTTTGTTAAAGGAGTTTGGTTTGCATTGGCGGCAATAAGTCGGACCTGTTTGCAGTGGTTTCACCTGATCCGCCAGTGGCAGACAGAAAAAAGCATTAGCCAAATCTATACAAGAGAAAAATCTATGTTCAGGTGAGAGATGTGACAACGCAGTTTTGAGATGTCTGGAATCTCGTTTCTCTGCACAGGTTGCCGGGACCGGCAGCCAGGGGGGACTCGGCTGAGATCCTCAACACCAGCCCCTGGGTACTTCTCAGGGTGATAAAGAGGAAGTGGTCCGAGCCCAGGTGAACGGGTCGATTTAAGGTCGTCGAGAGGACGTCTCACGCTGTTCGGCTGAGTGACAAAGGCTCCCCAGGAAAGTCTATTCCAGGGTACTGGAGAGGAGGGTCCGGCCGTTAGTCGAACCCTGGATACAAGAGGAACAATGCGGTGCCATCTGTCGCAGTGTACTCTGGTGGGAAAACCACATCGCACTCTTAAGGAAACCTCCATCCATCTGAAGCAAGTTGCCCCTGGATCGGCTAATCCAGGAGACAGCTCCACACGTCAAAGGGCAGAATAATCCCTGTACACCGAAGTAAGAAGAACACAGAGAAGTAGATGACAGCAAGGGAGGAGGTGAAATAGCGCTCCTCTCTGTTCATGTGACTTGCCAAGTCCATCCATCCATCCATCCATCCATTTTCTGCCGCTTATCCGGGGCCGGGTCGCGGAGGCAGCAGTCTGAGCAGAGTTGCCCAGACTTCCCTCACCCCAGACACTTCCTCCAGCTCTTCTGGTGGCACCCCAAGGCGTTCCCAGGCCAGCCGAGAGACATAATCCCTCCAGTGTGTCCTGGGTCTGCCCTGAGCCCTCCTACCGGAGGGACATGCCCGGAACACCTCCCTTGGGAGGCGTCCGGGGGGCATCCAAAATAGGTGCCCAAGCCACTTCAGCTGGCTCCTCTCGATGTGGAGGAGCAGCGGCTCTACTCCGAGCTCCTCCCTGGTGGCTGAGCTCCTCACCCTATCTCTAAGGGTGTGCCCAGCCACCCTACGGAGGAAGCTCATTTCAGCCGCTTGTATCCGGGATCTTGAACGATATCCCCAGTTGAGGTCAACAGCTCCCCACATCCACTGTAAACAGTGTTGGTGGAGAACTGCTTCCCCCACCTATGGCGCCGGACGGTTTGTCAGAATTTCCTCGGGACCGATCGAAAGTCCTCCTCCCTTACTTCTGGTTTCCACCACCGGGTTCGGGGATTGCCGCCACGACAGGCGCCAGAGACCCTGCGGCCACAGCTCCGAGCAGCAGCTTCAACAATGGAAGTGGAGAACATGGTCCACTCGGACTCAATGTCTCCAGCCTCCCTCGGGATCTGTGAGAAGCTCTCCCAGAGGTGGGAGTTGAAAACTGCGCGGACGGAGGGCTCGGCCAGATGTTCCCAGCAGACCCTCATAACACGTTTGGGCCTGTCGAGTCTATCCGGCCTCCTCCCGGTCCAGCGCATCCAACTCACCACCAGGTGGTGATCAGTTGACAGCTCTGCCCTTCTCTTTACCCTAGTGTCAAAGACACACGGCCAGAGATCAGATGACACGACCACAAAGTCTATCATTGACCTCCGGCCTAGGGTGTCCTGGTGCCACGTGCACTTATGGACACCCCTGTGCTCGAACATGGTGTTCGTTATGGACAAGCTGTGACTGGCACAGAAGTCCAATAACAGAACACCTCTCAGGTTCAGATCGGGGAGGCCGTTCCTCCCAATCACCCCCTTCCATGTCTCACTGTCATTGGCCACGTGCGCGTTGAAGTCCCCCAGGAGAACAATGGAGTCCCCAGTTGGGGCACTATCCAGCACCCCTCCCAGGGACTCCAAGAAGGTTGGGTACTCTGAACTACTGTTCGGTGCATTGGCCGAGACAACAGTCAGAGACCTGTCCCCTACTCGAAGGCGTAGGGACGCAACCCTCTCGTTCACTGGGGTGAACTCCAACACATGGCGGCTGAGCTGCGGGGCAATCAGCAAGCCCACTCCAGCCCGCCGCCTTACACTGCGGGCAACTCCAGAGCAGTGGAGTATCCAGCCCCCGTCGAGGAGCTGGGTTCCGGAGTCCAAGCTGTAAGTGGAGGCGAGCCCGACTATATCTAGACGGTATCTCTCAGCCTCCCTCACAAGCTCGGGCTCCTTCCCCCCCAGCGAGGTCACATTCCATGTCCCAATAGCCAGATTCTGTGGCCGGGGATCGGGTCGTCGAGGCCTCTGCCGTCGACTGCCCCCCAATCCACAATGAACCTGACCCCTACCGCCTCTGTAGGTGGTGGGCCCACAGGAGGGGCAAGTCCCCCGACAACATAGGGGGTCATTCGGGTGCTCAAACTCCCCCACCACGACAAGGTTGCAGTTCAAGGGGGAGTCACCACCGTTTAAAAGTTTTGTATGTTGCTATTTGAGTATATGATTGTTGATTTTGCTTACATATGACCTCTATTATACGAAGAGTGCCTCATACTGTATTGACACTAGTTATTGACCTCTGGGGTCAGAGGTCAAAAGGGGAATTGAAGGAATATAGTGGTTAAACATTCGTTTTCTGTGTGACAACTGGACATATTGTATTCAGTTGTGTTTCTACACTAGTGGGGTTTCTCCCAGTGCCCAAGTTGGAAAACACAGCTATAAATCCATGTTCAGGGACATTCCAAGTTGGTTGGCGATGTCTCCTCAGTGCTCTACTTGCAAAAACATGGTCAAGGTACGATTGGATCAACAGATAAGAGGTCAGAGGTCACTTTGTCCCACAGAACATCAAGCTCTGAGAAGAACCAGTTTGAAGCAGTTTTGGGAACAAAGGAATAGCAAATTCACCATAGCAACGCATACATCACGAGGAACCGACCAATGTGAGGTTGAGGTGGTGTATGCAAATGTATAAATATGAACCACGTGTTGCAGTTGTGCCCTTCTTCATTGTAAACCTGGCCTGCACACTTGGGTCTGCAAGGAAGAATGGTCTGAGCTCGTATTATGTAATCTGATATATGTATTTTTGTAATCTCTTGTTTGTGTGATTATTAAATTCACTATTGAAGAAATTAACTCTGTTCCTGCCTCTCCCGGATCAAACGAACAAGCAGGAATTCAGGGGAACACAGGAACAAATTCCAACACTAAGCATATCTACCTAAATTCAGTAACACGATTTCTCTAGATTAAACCAGTCTGAGATGCTATATCTAAAGACAGTAACGGGATTGATTTTTTTTTTTTTTTTTTTTTTTTATTGAACCAGCCTGAGCAGCTCCATCTAGAGACAGTAACGTGATTTTCTAAATCAAACCAGCCTGATCAGCTCTATCTAAAGACAGTAACGTGATTTTCTAAATCAAACCAGCCTGATCAGCTCTATCTAAAGGCAGTAACACGATTTTTCGAGATTAAACCACCCTGAGCAGCACGTGATTTTCTAGATTAAACCAGCAAGATCAGCTCTATATAAAGACAGTAACACGATTTGTCTAGATTAAACCAGCCTCAGCAGCTCTATCTTAAGAAAATAACATGATTTTTTTCTCAATTAAACCAGCCTGAGCAGCTCTATCTTAAAGGAGTACAGTAGGATTTTCCCGAATTATAGGAAAGAACCACCCTCTCCACCTATTGAAAAATGCACATGCGCAAAGCTCTACCTGCTCCCGAGATGGAACGCCTACTAAAACGTGTGCGAGAGACATGAACGAGCCCAGTTCTCCTCGTGCACGCACTGTTTACAAGTCACAAGTCGGGATCGCTTACACAAGCTCACTTTACAAGAAGATTTGAACTTTTTCCACTAATCAACCCTGGAAATTTACAATATAGACGTAGATAACTTTTACTGGAAGTGATTTGAAATGGATTTCTCCAAATAGAATGCCAAACTTTACCTGTCGAGTAGAAACTTTGTGACTGAAGCATCAGTGGGAAGCCCAACCTGGGCTTTCAGCGCACGCCATCGTGTGAAAGAATCTCCCAAAAACACTCTGGTCTTGTTTCTCTCTTCCGAAGCCTTTCTCTTCTTCTCATACACTTCGAAGACACTTTTTCTCTTTTGCGACCCTCTGCCATTTTCAAAGTACCCGGTGAGAACTGCGAGCTCGCTGAAGGCGTAGCTCACCATATACACCTGAAAGCGCGCATGCGCAGAAAGTGAAAACTAATAGATCCACGCTACCTGGGGACGAGCACGTACGACGGCCTTGCGTAATATATCACCAGAATGATTGACAGTTGGGAGTACCAATAGTCGTGATGATCCACCCGGAAAAAGAAAATCCTCCTGTACACCTTTAAGACAGTAACATGATTTTACTTGATTAAACCAGCCTGAGAAGCTCTATCTTAAAAAAGTACACTCAAAAATGAAATGACAGAATTGTTTTTTCAGTGTGACATGATTTTCCTCGATTAAACCATGGTCCAAGTGGAGGAACGTGGGAGCAGCGCTTCAAAGGGTTGAGTGGAAATCTCCACCAACGGCTGATCCCACGTTTCATCGGGCTCATCCATCCCTCCGGACAGGGCCTCACAGCCAGAGACAGGTGAGCCGTTTAGGGACTATTCAGTAACAAGAACTTAGAGCTGTGATTTCACTTGTATATAAGTTAAAGATGTACAGCAAAGTTGGACTCTTCAGGTGATGAAATATACATTAAATGTCCACCAATGACTGTTAAGATGGTTGATCATTTAGTTTTAAACGTAGTAAACATAGAAAATACTTTGGCTGGTTATTGTGATTAAATTAAATTACATTTCACAACAAAACATGCTTTTAAAATAACAAAGACATTTGATCCAAATTACATTGAATTTAATACAAGAGACCCATTCTACAAAACAAACCTTTCCTCCTGCAATTAGCCTTTCAATACCACCTCACTCCGTGTGTGTTGTCCTCACAATCAATCAAAGTGATCTGGTGTCTCCTGGTGTTGATCTTAAGAGTCTCTCAACTTGTGGAACCTGTGCATTTAACACTTTTCTTTTGTCTACAGTGTGTTGTGGGAATCTCCCAGAACCTGTATCTCGCCCACCTTGCTGCTCCTCCTGTCACCTGCAGTACAAGGTGATTTCGTCTGTCCACTTCTGGCTCTAAAGACTCTTCTGGCTGTTTGTACCTACATGAACATCATTACATGCAGCTTGTTTACCAGAGCTTTACTTCAAGTCATTGCACAGCTAGAAAACTTTAGTTTAGTAAGTCTCAGTAAGGTCTGAGTGTGTATCACATGTTTAGGTGCAACCAGGGTTGGGTAGTAATGGAATACATGTAACAGTGTTACATAATTAGGATACAAAAAACATATAACTGTAATCTGTTACAGTACATAAAAAAATGTGTAATCTCGTTACAGGTATATTCGATAAAAACTGGGATTACTGAGCAGGATTACTACTGTATGTAGGGTTAGGGTGAGATGGAATAAACTAGAAATGCAGCTGTCACATGCGCCATGCACTGGCATTGCGACACTTCCCGACGCTTTCAGGCTGACAATCCATGCTTTGCCATGGATTATGCAGAGAGTTGCTTTCATCACTATGTTTTAAAGTCGGAGAAATCTCTTAAACTATGTCTCCCAGCCGTGAAAGTGCTGTGAACGTCCAGGAACTGGATATCTCACCTGAAGAAACATAGAAACATAAAACCTGCTCACTTTCACTGATGCACACATGGACTCTGTTTACTAGTTTTATTAGCTCGTAACATGCTTCCTACCTGTTCTCAATACGTTTAGAGGCTCTTGTGTTTTAGGGATTAATTGGGGCGACACGTGCCATCACTTTTTTCTTTTCACTCAATGAGTGCTGCCAGATACAGCCTCTCATCAAACATTCACATTTATTCCGGAAAAAAACCAACATTAAAACTAATGAGGAAACGGGGCGAGAGAGAGAGAGAGAGAGAGAGAGAGAGAGAGAGAAAGAGAGAGAGAGACAGAGAGAGAGAGAGAGAGAGGGAGAGAGAGTTTTAGAAAAGATGGGCACATTTTCTTGAATAGAAATTGAAAGCTTTATTTATATTGTGGTTTTGAGTCTCTAAAAAAAAAAATCAATGTTAGACACCTGATTGGTTACTGAGTTTTGATAGTTCAAAACTTGTTAAGTGCAATTTGTGTCTGCTGTGTCAATACACTGAGCAGATGACACTTTCTATTCTTTCTTGTCATTTTTTTATGTTTTATTATGGCCAGGCAAGAGTAGAGGCACGGCTTTTCAGAGGTTGATGGACTCGGTGCTGCGCGACCTCGCTTTCGTTTCTGTTGACCTGGACGACATCTTGGTGGCTAGTTCTTCAGTTGAGGAGCATTTTTCACACCTAAAGCAAGTTTTTCAGCGCCTTGAGCAGGGGTGGGCAATTATTTTTCCGAAGGGGCCAAATGAGAAGCAGAAAATATTGTGGAGGGCCGGGCCAAAAGTTTAAACTCTATTCTGCATATGAATTTTATTTCTACATTGAAAGCAGTAAATGGCATTGTTTACACATGCTGGTAAGTGTCTGTGTTATTATTAGGTAAAGAGAAAGTGAGGGTTATTTTAACAAAAAATGTTTTTATTCAGTGCAGTTATTCAAAACAATTGTAAACATGAAACATTTGTAACTCTTTTTTTAATTACATTAACAAATATCATTAACAAGATATGTCACATTATGATTGTCAAACTGCCAAGCTGTGCAGACAAAAAGTAATAGTGAACACACATTTGGGTATTTTCTTGTTCAGTGAGAGAAATCTAGCCTTTGCTGCCCTTTAACGAGTGCATCAAAGTCAGGTTGAATGTCTGAGGTGGAGATGCGAAGCACAGCTGACAGATGATCATCAGTAAGAGAGGATCTGAACCTGGATTTGGTAAACTTCATTACTGAGAATGTTTGTTCACATATGTAGGTAGATCCAAACAGAACCAACATCTTCTGAGCATGTCTCCTCATGTTTGGAAAGTTCTCCTCCTTAAGAGATGAGTAGAACTCCAGCAGTGATGCTGACTTAAAGTGCTCTGCCAGTACTGTGTCAGACTGCAGGTCAATGAGCTCCAGCTGAACATCACTGGGTGCATCATCTACTCTGCAGGCAAAGGGAGAGGAAACCAGGTGCATTTCATCCTCAATGTTTTTACAATCATCAAATCGCCTTAAAAACTCACCATGCAAATCTCCTAACATGGATGAGTACCTGCAGAGATGATTAGCTGATGGTCTGACTTCTTTAAGGGTTTGCATGTGAGTGAGAGTGTTGTTCTGTAGTTGACTTGAAAGAAACAGCAACTTTCTCATAAAAGCCTTCACCAGGTTATGCATGTCATGAACGAAAAGGCCCTTGCCTTGCAGTTTAGTGCTCAGTTCATTCATCAGTGCCGTCACATCAACAGCAAATGCAAAATCTGCCATCCAGTTCATATCTGAAAGCTCGGGGATATTTTTGCCTTTCATCTCACAAAACTCTTGAATCTCTGTTTTCAGGTCCCAAAATCTTTTGAGCACTTTGCCCAGACTGAGCCATCTGACAGCTGTGTGGTACATGATGTCACCATGTTCATTCTCATGCTCCTCTAAAAGTGCAACAAACTGCCTGTGATTTAATGCTCGTGCCCTGATAAAGTTAACCGTTTTTGTTACAACATCAATAACATGGTTAAGTTTTAGCACAGACCTACACAGTACATGCTGATGTATAATACAATGTATCAACACTAAATGATGCTCTGTGCCGAGTTCAGTCACTTTATCTTGGATCTGTTTCAAAAGTCTGACATGTTTTCCTGTCATATTCGGACAACCATCAGTAGTGACGCCTACCAGTTTGTCCCATTTCAGTCCAAGCTTGACCATGCATGCATCGACCTCCTTGAACAGATCGCTTCCCGTTGTCGTTCCTTTTATTGACCTCAATGCTGCCAGCTCCTCCGTAATCTTGAAGTTCTGCCTTATTCCCCGGAGAAACACCAGTAACTGGGCAGTGTCACGGACATCACAGCTCTCATCCAAAGCCAAAGAGAAAAAGTCAAAACTTTCAACTCCACTTTTGAGCTGACATTCGAGATTCTCCGCGATTTCTTCCGCGGTTCTCCGCGTGTTTTGTCTCATAATGCCGACTCACATTATACTCCTTAAACACGGCGACGTGCTCTCCACAAACTAAACAGACGGGTTTACCACCGACTTCAGTAAACAAATATTTAGTGCTTCAAATCTTCTTGAAATTTCGGCCTTCAGCATCCACCTTTCTTTTCTTGACGTGCCCGTACATCATTGAGGGGTGACAATGACCGCTAATCACATGCACTGATTGACTTGTTTTACGGGGTACGTATACGACGTACGTAGGTTACGTACACTGTTCATAAATAAACAGGCTTCAAAGTAAAAGCATTTCCGTTTTAGTTTATACAGCCGATGGTTTTAGTCCACGCATTAAAATTCGAAAGAAGCTTTTGTTTTCTTAATTCTAAGCAACCTTTCGCGGGCCGGTCAGAATCGGGTCACGGGCCGCATTTGGCCCGCGGGCCTTAAAATGCCCAGGTCTGGCCTTGAGGAACATGGCCTAATTGTCAACCCTGCTAAGTGCCAGTTTGGTCTGCCTGTGATTGACTTTTTGGGTCATCGTATTTCAACTCAGGGTGCCATTCCATTGCCTTCTAAGGTGCAAGCGGTGACAGATTTCCCTCGTCCAGCCTCGGTTAAGGCCCTGCAGGAGTTTTTGGGCATGATTAATTTCTACAACCTTTCATATTGAGATTACAACTATATACCAAATAAAGGTTTTATCAGCTCTATCAATTACAATGGTCAAATTGTCTCAATGGCTACAGACAGAAAATCGTGGGTTTAAATCCACCTGGAGGTGTTTGTGGAATTAACTTGTGTGTGCATGTGTTTCCTCAGGGTTCTCTGGTTTTCTTCCATAGTCCAATTAAATGCATGTTAATGGTAATACTAAACTGACTCTGTGTATGTCCCGTGGTAGACTGATGACGTGTTCTGTTTCTTTTGAAACGTATTTTCAGTGACGTCCAGACAAGACGTCAATATAATGTTCAAGAAAGACGTCTCAAAAAACTTTCATTCAGGCTCTTCTGAGGAAGTCTTCTGGATGTCTAGAGACATCGTCTTTAGTTGTGTTCTGGACCTACATGTTGACACAAAGAACAGTGGCTGTGTAAAACACATTGGTTACTGTGGAACTGTGCTGTGTATTCATCAACAACATCTCACATGTTGGAAGATAAACAAGAGCACGGAGCAACATTTCATCAAAAATAATTTATTCATGAAAAATTATTCATTAGAATAAATTGGTTATTTATCAAATAATAATGACATTGGGCCACTGTGATGGATGAAGGAATTAGGTGTTAATATTTTAAATTAATATTTGTTTGCACCACAGTGTTGTATATTTCATATTTATTACATTGCATAAGTTTCTGTTTTTTTTGGAGAAGTTTCCTTTCTGTTTAATGTACATGCGCATGCTCTGTATAGGGTAATGGAAAGGTCACCTGCTGATCATGAGCCCACCACATGGACACTTAACAAAAGAACAGTATTGGTGTGCTGTGATTGGACGCTGTGTTGATTGATGTGCATGATCAAGCGAACCCCATGGAGAAGACGGTTTTTTTCTTTTTTTCTTCGAGACTTCTCTTCTGACCCACCCCGAGTTCGCCATCAGGAAAAGATGGACATGTTTGTTGTTACAGCGACTGGCTGTTTTTTTTTTAATATCATCTCCACATTCGCATCACGGTGTTTTCATTTCGTGGACGACATTGGACAACTAAATGAGAAGGCAATGCCTTGAAGGACAAGAACTGTTCAAAGCGCATGGCGGCGCAGAATGGGTTACGTGAGTTAAAACGACCAGCGGAGAAAGAACATCCTTCTTCGAGGCCCATGGTGACATCGTTTTCATTTCGTTTGGGAGGGGAAACTTTTATTTTAAAACCAGGCCTGGTCGGTAATTATGTAAACTGATTGTGATGTGTAAATAGGTTGTAAATACGGTTAGATAAAAGGTCAACTTGATAAAGCAATCTATCGTTTCTGTTGTGTTCTGCTTTAACGCATAACACCACCACCAGCTAAACTGGAAATAGTTAATGCCAAAAAAAGTGTTATTTAAATTGATTAATGTTTCTCTTTAGATATAACAATCTTGGATAACAGGGAAGGTGTGAGATTCGAGCGCAGGCTGTTTCAAACCAGTGAATTCAGGCCCAGGACCGCTTGACCCCGTCAGCTAGAAAGGGTATGTACTGGGTTTCAGAAGATGGCAGTGCCTCGAGGTCAGTGGGGACGCGCACTGGGTGGATGTCTGTGACTCTCCCCCCCCCCCCCCCCCCCCCCTTTTGTGCGAGTCCCTTGCGAAGATCGTGTGATAATCGCGGGAGACCTCCTCATACAAATGCATCTCCTTGTTTCTGTTGTGGTAAAGCGCGAGCCTCAGCAGAGCGTTGCTCGGTCTTTGACTCGAAGCCTGAATAAGGTTCTTCTGGTACAGACATGGTCTGTTTACCTGAAATGTCTGTATTCTCTGGTTGAGTCATTGGAGCGTGCACAACCATGTCACCTTCGGTCCTCGGTTTTGTACCATGAAGAACCTGTTCAAGGTTAACATGGTGAGTGCTGGTGATGGTTTTGGTTGTGGAAATGAGGAGAGTTGTGTCATGCGTGTCGTCGCTGGTGAGGGACGAAGGCAGATTGTCAATGAGATTAGAATTAGTTTAAGATTGTGGAATGAACTGTCAGTTAACATCTCTAAAGGTGGAAATGCGGTCACTTTAATCTGACCAGGTGTCAGATTTTGGACCCGTGGGTTGGCTGAACGATGGCTGTTAGAAGCTGGGTGGCCTAGTTCTTAGCCAATGGGAGTCGGGCTGACGACTTGGGACCAAAGGCGCCGTTTGGTGGCAGCGAGTCGGTCTAGGATGTCCTGACCAATAAGCAGTTCTTCTGTGTCCAGATCAGTGACGTGGATGGGATGCATCGCTGACATGTCCTGGAAAGCTGTTGACCCAGACACATTGAGTGATGTGGTGCAAGTCCTGAGTGAAGCCTCGGTTGTTTATGCTACACTCTTCCACCTGAAGTGGCTTTCCTTAAGTGGCATGCGCAAGCGTGGTTCTAGAAACCCGTGCGAAGGTGTCTGAACACATGAGGGGGATTTCTGACCCAGTACCAAGCAGTGAGAGAGTGTCAACAACCCCTACCACCACTGAAGTGTATCTGTGGTTGGCATAGCCAAGATTACCCAAGAATGTCAAATGGGCCTCTTTCACCTCCTGGATCTCCTCCTCCTGCCAAAATGAACTTTGTGTGCGGAGGGGAGGGGCTAAGTCATGCGGTCAGGGGGAGCCAGGTCCCTTCTTACCAGGCAGGTTCAGGTGCTGTGTTGGGATTTATGGTTGGTAATTAGCATAAATAATTACTGTAAGTAATGGATTACTGAAAGTAATAGATTACTGAAAGTAATTTAGGAAAAATTGGAATTACTAATGAAGTAAACGGTTAGTTACTCATCAGCAACTCCTAGAGTAATTGAGTAATTACTCAAAAGTTAATAAATTATCAAAAATAATTTATTAATAAAAATTATTAATTTGCATAAATTGGTTATTTATCAAATAATAATTAAATCGGGGCACCACCAGCTAAGCTGGAAATAGCTAATACCAAATTTCAGTCTCGTTTGTCAAAAAGGGTTATTTAAATAAAGTTAATATTTCTGTGTAAATATAACAATATTAAATAACAAGGAAGGTGTGAGATTCGAGCACAGACTGTTACAAACCAGTGAATTGTCAACAATAAATACACAATGATAACCAAGAATCGATCAATTCAGTTAAAATGCGTTTATTAACAAAAATGTATTATTCAAAAATAATTCATAAATCATTTATTAAAACAACACAATTAAGTAATAAACAATCAAACACGAAGATCTAATCTATTAAACAGCAAACACTATGTACAAAGAAAGAGGGTGTGTGTGTGTGTGTGTGTGTGTGTATGTGTGTGAGAGTGTATGAGTGAGTGTGTGGAAGCCTGAGTGGGGTGTAATGACCACGAACGTCCACCAGGTGGCGGCAGGCGTTGGAGGGTCAGTGTGTGTGGGTGTAATGACCTCGAACGGACACTAGATGGCGGCAGGCGTCTAGTTCGAGGTAGTAACCGGAACGACCACTAGGGGCGCGGCGGCGCACGGAGGGAGAATGCAATGAGTCGACTTGTCCACAGAGTGGCGGTCTTTCAAGAGATTGCAATCACCAACGCGGCCACCAGAGGCGCTTAGTGCACTCTTTCTGGACAGCGTGACGTCACTGTGCTCGTGCACGGCTCGTGAGCCTGCTCGGAGCGCGCCTGGGGGCTCGTGGCTGAGAAATCCCAGGGACAGTGAACTACACACGGTCACAGAAGCGGGTGCAGCAGCGCGCGGCTGCTTTTACGCGATCGTTTATGAGGAGGAGAGGAAAAATGAAAAGGAGGGAGGGAGAAGGGCAGTGGACAGAATATGTTCAGCTCTGCACACTGTCTTGGACTCCAGTCTAGAAATGGTCTGTGCAAGTTGAGAGAGAGAGCGAGAGAGAGAGAGAATGTTCGCGTGGATGTAAATCCAACGCGCAGACACAGATTGGTTGAAACAGGGATCGGCGTCCCTGACTTCAACACAATAATAAAACACACAGCAATATTACAGTCACGTTATTCTCATTGTCTGCCCAGACTCTAAGCCTTACTCAGTTTGATGAGGGTGAACGTGCTGCGGCGGCCGGGAAAGTGCGTTGATTTCCCGGCTGGAGCTTGTTTTTCTCTCTGGCGTCCCAGGGAAAACAAGCTCAAATGGTCTGTGGACAGGAAAAGTCCACAGGATGATCCGAGGAGGATCAAGCGCTTATTTTGAGGAGGGGGAGAAGAAGCGGCTTCAGGTCTGCAGGCGGGAGGACGGTGCGCTGGCAGCTGCACACTCGGACTCCGGTGAAGAAGAAAAAAAGGAAAAAGGGAAAAGTAGACGTAGTTCCACGGTGGTTGTCGGCTCGTCCGGCCGGGTGTGGAACTCCGGGCCCGGTCAGCGGGCACACGTGGCACTTCGTCTCCGTGCGAAACGGATGCGTCCGTCTTTACGCAGGTTTCAACATTGGAGAGGCAGAAATCACCCCGGCGGGGGTGTTTTATACCTCTTGTTGTGGTTTCGTGTTACCGGTCGGCTCTGGGTCATGTGGACCAATCCTGACGGAGGGCCCGCCCTGGACCTTCCAGCTGGTGAGGGAGCTCTCAGGCTCCCCCTGCCGTTGGCCTCTAGTATTGCACCTTGGAGGGGGGGTGATCCGGGATGAATGGCGAACTTTTCCCATTCTGACCATGTGATCTCTTTGTTCTCAAAACGTGGTCTCCCCTCCCCCTTCCATGAGGTTGAGTGGCCCCCAACATCCCCCCTTTGGTCCGAAGAGTGGGATGCGGATCTCAGGCTTTGGAGCAAACCTGGGCCGAAACGTCTATGAGTCTGTGAATGTCCCAATGTCCTGTGGAACACAAGGTCATTTTCTGTCCAACAGTTCATACATGAGGTTATTGTCCGAGCAGGGCAAGGCTAGTCTGGGCCGGGTAAGGCTAGTCTGGGCAGACCTACTATTCCTGTTCTAACTATCTAAGCCTTCATACATTTCATTTCTTACAAGTGCATCACCAGAGAAAATGAAAGAGGTAGGAAAGGGCAGGAAAGTTGAAGAACAGGAGGGAGATGGGTTAGTAGGCAGCTCGAGGACAAGTTTACAAAAGCGGAGGTACCGGATACAAGGAATGGAGTTTGATCTGTAAACTGTGGATGTGGTTGCACCAGTGAGCAAGTGTCCAAAAGCCACCAGCCGTCTGGGGCTTTTGGTGCACCTGCTCCGGTGAGGAGTGAGAGTGAAGTGTGGTGTGTGGAGGTGCACGTGTGTGTTCCCTTCCAAAACCCAACTTTCACTACAGAGGCTTCAAACTGTACACATTATTTCTGTTAATAATGGCTAAGTTTTGAAGAAATCACAACTCTTGGCTCTGTGGTTTCACAGAGGTTAAAATAGCACTGCCGAGACTGTCAGATGTATCTGTGAAGGTTGTATAACCGTGGTGGTGTTAGTCTTGAGAAATTGCTCAACCCGGGTTAGTGGAGCTAAGTAAGGTGGTTCTACCTGTACTGAAGCTGCTAACGGAGGAGCTAATCTCCCTTCGATCTCGTGTGAGATCTCTGACTATACACAGGGGTTATTTCTCCTAAACAATACTTGACTGGTCTAAGGCATGCTAAGTGGTGTTAACAGAGCTGGATATGAGTTCACAGTGACTATATTTCCCTGAATGGTTCGACTCGAGCTTTGTAACTGCTCACGTTGTCTAAGGAGGCAGGGTTAGATTTCTGATGGTGGCAGGGTTAGTACATGCACCTGATGGGAATTGTTCGTGCTGGCACTAAACCCTACTGATTAAAATCTATTCTGCTCCTGGAATGGAGGTTCTCCCCCCTCGCTAGGGGAGGAGTCGACCTTACTCCGAGGGAGTAACTTGATTGAGTGGCTCTGCAGTGCAGGCCGTGACAACACTGACCTCTTCTGGCTGGTCCAGAAGGTGCAGTGTAAGGTCATTTCTCTACCAGTCATTCTTTGGAGGGAGTGGAACCTGTGGAGTGGTGTATGGTGGACCGATTGGTCACCAACACCCGTTGGAGGCTCACGTCTCCATCTGCACCACCGCTGTTGCCATACCGGAGTATGTGTGTGGTGCTGTGGTTGACTCTGTCAACCTGGGAGAATGACTGGGAGTGGTATGGTGAATGGAGGTTGGCCTCCATTACCAAAATGTCGTACAGGGCAGCCATGACACTGGGTGTGGCATGTGTGCCTGTCTGAGTCGACCAAAGATGGGAAGCTCCAGTGGCTGAACGCTTGGTTCAGAAGGAGGGCAGCAGCCGGAATGGCTGTGTCAAGATGGAGGCTCCCAAGTTATGACACGTTAGTCGGGCTCTGAGGTTTTGACTGGAGTGAACTCTCCCTGCTGGGGGTTCAGTCCCATCAGCGCCACCTATGAGCCCAATGAATTCAGCTTTGGTGCGGCCTCCCAAACTATGCTGAGAGCAAGTTTGGTTCACGCTACCAAAAGTTGATAAAGGACGTGTCGTGTCTCGGCTAAATGTTCCTCACAGGTGCAGTGACGCATGAGGAAGTCATCCACATAGATGAGGGTTGCCGTGAGCAGCAATGTTACTCATCATGGTGTGGAGAAGGATGGTAGACACCGATGGTGGGTCTAAGTAGCCGAAGTGGCACCGGTTCCAGGCGAACTGGCGGTTGCCAAAGGAAGAAACTAGCTGCTACTGGTTAGCGGGGACCACCTTCGTGGTCCAGCACCGCTTTACCGCGTATACAGCTAGAAAGAGTATGTACTGGTGTACACAAGATGGCGGTGCCTCGAGGTCAGTGGGGACGCACGCCAGGTGGAGGTCTGTGACCCCCCTTTCGTGCGAGACCCGCGCGAAGATCGTGTGATAATCGCAGAAGACCTCAATGAATGCATCTCCTCGTTTCTGCTATGTAAAGCGCTAGCTTTAGCAGGTTGTGGCTCGGTCTTTGACTCGAAACCTGTATAAGGTTCTTCTGGTACAGACGCGGTCTGTTTACCGGAAGTGTCTGTATTCTCTGGTTGAGTCATCGGAGCCTGCACAACCAGGTCACCTTCGGTGCTCGGTTTTGTTCCATGGAGAACCTGTTTGAGGTTAACATGGTGAGTGCTGGTGATGGTTTTGGTTGTGGGAATGAGGAGAGCGGTGTCATGCGTGTCGTCACTGGTGGGGGACGATTGCAGGTTGTCAGTGAGAGGCACCATCAGTTCAAGATTGTGAAATGAACTGTCAGTTGACATCTCTAAAGGTGGGAATGCGGTCACTTTAATCTGACCGTGTGCCAGATTGTGGACCTGTGGGTTGGCTGAACGATTGTTCAGCTCCAGAAGAGATGTGTCACAGATCACCGGGTCGGGATCTGGACGGTGAGTCGAGGAGGCACATGAACCAGGGACCTTGGTTAGGGTCTGAAGTGACCCTGCTGAAAGTGAGCGGTGGCTCGGAACTTTGAGCAGGCCGGCGTCGGTGGCCGATCTCTCGGACCAGCGCGCCAAAGGTGCCTCCGGAACCGAAGTTACATCCATGTATGCACCCCCCACGGTGTGGTGGGTGTGCAAAGAAGTACTCATGTACAAAGAAGAACTCACGTCCTTCAGTGACAAGAGTAAAGAGTGGTGGGCTTGAACTGGGTCTCGGCTCGTCACCTGCAGCGGATGCTGACTGTCAGGGAGCCTTGAAGTGGATTGGCTGGGGTCAAACTTTGGGAGAGACCCAAGTATTGGTAGGGGACCTCTAGACTGAATGGCATCGACTCTGCTGTTGAAAGCTTGGTGGCCTGGTTCAGGGCCAAGGGGAGTCGGGCTGGTGACTTGGGACCAAAGGCGCCATTGGTTGCAGTCCATCAGCACAGCCAGTCGGTTTAAGAGGTCCTGACCAATAAGCAGTTCCTCTGTGTTCAGGTCAGTGACATAGATGGGATGTGTCACCAACATGTCCTGGAAAGTTATGTCGACCCAGACACGTTTAGTGATGGGAGACACGTTCTGAGTGAAGCTTCTGATGTTTATGCTACACTCTTCCACCTGAAGTGGCTTTCCTAGGGCACGCATGGTTCTAGCAACCTGCGTGAAGGTGGTTGAACACATGAGGGTGATTTCTGACCCAGAATCAAGCAGGGCGAGGGTGTCTACACCCCCTACCATCACTGAAGTGTATACGCGGTTGGCATTGCCATTGCGTACAAGATCACCCAAGAATGTCAAAGGGGGCTCCTCTGTTGGTTCTGAGGGCCTCTTTGACCTCCTGGATCTCCTCCTCCTCCTCCTGACAAAGCAAACTTTGTGTGCGGAGGGGAGAGGCGACCGGCCTAGTCATGTGGTCAGGGGCCGGGAGTCCGGTTCCTCAGGGGAGCCGGGTTCCTTCTGACCAGGCGGGTTCAGGTCCTGCATCACCTCCTTGAGGCAGGTTTTAATCCACTGTGGGACGTCTGCGTCCCAGTGGTTTTGGGTCTGACCTCGGCCTCGGTTGTGAGACTTACCTCTCCGTTGGGAGTGGTGAGGTCTCGGTCTGCCTGACCTCTTACCTCTGCGCGGTTGCTCACCTCGTGATCGAGGCTGTGGACATCTAACGGGTCCCCCATCCACAGCAGGTGTGGGGGAGGGGACCTCGTGACCTACAGGTGACAGGTTCGTGTTTCCGGTCGCCTGCGTTCTCAGGACGCCTGCGTCACCATCATGGTTTTCACCTGAACTGTGACGCAGCTCCCACACCATCTGCGCGTGTTTGCGGAGGTCTTTCATGGTGGGGTTTGTGGTCCTGCAGAACAGAGCGACATCAAACCGCACACTGTTGTGGAGGTTGTTAATGAAGAGCGACTTTAAAGTCTGGTCTTCATCCAACCCCGGTGCGCTGCGGCCTTGGAAGTAGGCGGCCCTAAGGCGCCTATAGTACTCTCTGGGAGGCTCCGCCTCCTTCTGAGTAATGGCAAGTGCACCAAAGGTTGAAGAGGCAGGATCATTGTACAGAGAATACTCTTCCCTAAGTGCATGACAGAGGGATGAGTAATGATCTCTGACGGCAAGTGGGAGGGATTCCATGTAAACATGGACGCTCCTGGACGTCGTCTTCCAGAGAAGCTTCAGCTTCTCACGTGACGAAGGATGAGGCAGGTCGAGGAGGCAGCGTTCAACCTCCCGGAGGTAGTCCTCTATACTAACCTCCCGGTTGTTTGGGTTGAACTGCTCTATATCCTCTGCGAGGGACTCAAGCTGGCGGGTCCGAAGACCACGTTCCCTTGGGGGACCGGAATGGTCCGAGTCATCTGAGCTGGACCCCCCTGGTTCTCTCCGGTGGAGAGAGTGAGGGTCATGATGACCAAGAGGGTCTCCAGTGAGTGGAGGACCAAAGCTGATAGCACTGTGAGGTGCTGCAAAATAACTCCTTTCATTCTCCTGAAAAGGAGTGAAAGAGCTGTGAGAGCGCATTGTGGTGCGGCTAAGCACCGATGGATGTGTGTCAGAGCACACCGGGACCCTGCGGTCCTTAAAGTGAAAAGCTGGGGGGACTGAGTGTCGGTTCAGTGGGATGCAGTCAACTCCCACAACACTGGGCAGGTGTCTTGTGCCACGCCCCCCTGGCTGTGTGTCAAGCCCCCCCCTCGCCATGGCTGCGGGGAAGCTTGATGCAGTCTGTCTCCCTGACGGGACAGGTCCAAGTCTACACTCACCTGTGGTGGTCGGTCCACCTGACTGGACAGCTTCAAGAATGCGCATAACTGGGGTAATTTGTCCATCTGACTGGACATTTTCCAGACTGCGGAGATGTGTTGCGTCTCTGCTGAGAGCTGCACCAGGTTTTACCCCAATGTGGTTTGGCTCATTGTGCTGAGAGCCATAACCTGACTCATCTTCTGATGAATCATCAGATGACGTGTTTGTTTTGACTTCTTTCACAGAAGTTCGGGTTAGTAACCCAATAGGTTCCGTATAAGGAGCCTGATCGTCCCTGGCCTGGATCTCCTGTCGCAGGCGGGAGTTCTCCAGCTTCAGCTGGGCATGGTTAATCCTCAGCTGCGAACTGTAAAGTTGCAGCTGGGAGAGCTGCTCTTGAGCTTCGAGAGCTTGCAGCTCGGCCTTGCGCTGGTAGAGCAGTGCAATGTGGCCTAACACATCCGGAATGGTGAGCTCTACCTGACCAACCGGGTTCCTCACATAGCTTAACAGCTGCCTGATCTCTGCTTCACAGGTCTCTAAGCTGTAGCTGTTGAGGTTTCTTCTCTCCTGTGTGGAGAGGCATAGGAGCCCAGCGACCACAGTCTGCAGGGCTGGGTCATGTGGCTCCCGAGGAGTCTCTGCTCCGAGCACGCAGTGTCTCTGACTACTCATGGTAGGAGTCACGCGAAAGCTGTGTTTGAAAAGTGCCAAAAGGTTGTTAATGCACAGGTGATGGTTACACCTGTAGCTTACAACTCTAAAGGTTGCTAATTGCTCTAACTGTAACCTCTCTCAAGTTAACAGGGTGGTGTTAGCACCTTGGGTGAGCAATAGCGGGTTAGTGTACATTTATCTCTATGCCAGAAATAAAAGAATGCATGAAAATGCAAGAAAAAGAAGGCTTTACCACTTCACAAACACAATTGACTTTGCTTAGCAGTGCTGTAACGTGTTCTTCGAAAAACTAAGTTCTGAGAAAAACAAAGTTATCGGTTGTAAAACTAAACAGACAATTCTGGATAAATTATGCAGATATTGTGACAATACTGGTTTTAAAACATCCTCACACGGGGCACCATTATGTTGGGATTTATGGTTGGTAATTAGCATGAATAATTACTGTAAGTAATGGATTACTGAAAGTAATAGATTACTGAAAGTAATTTAGGAAAAATTGGAATTACTAATAAAGTAAACGGTTAGTTACTCATCAGCAACTCCTAGAGTAATTGAGTAATTACTCAAAAGTTAATAAATTATCAAAAATAATTTATTAATAAAAATTATTAATTTGCATAAATTGGTTATTTATCAAATAATAATTAAATCGGGGCACCACCAGCTAAGCTGGAAATAGCTAATACCAAATTTCAGTCTCGTTTGTCAAAAAGGGTTATTTAAATAAAGTTAATATTTCTGTGTAAATATAACAATATTAAATAACAAGGAAGGTGTGAGATTCGAGCACAGACTGTTACAAACCAGTGAATTGTCAACAATAAATACACAATGATAACCAAGAATCGATCAATTCAGTTAAAATGCGTTTATTAACAAAAATGTATTATTCAAAAATAATTCATAAATCATTTATTAAAACAACACAATTAAGTAATAAACAATCAAACACGAAGATCTAATCTATTAACCCTCTGGGGCCTGAAGCATTTTGTGCCGTTTTTCACTACAATTGATTTTTCCTTTATATCTCAGATATAAAATTCTTAAACCTTGCCTTTTTTGGTGTCATTTTGTTCAGGACAACCTCAAATGCATTTCTGAAGTATTTTCATCACTTTGGCATACTGTATTAAAACAGTGGATCTAAAAACACCATAAAATTACAAATTCGGGTGGTAAAAACATAGATTTATTGACTATAAAATTCACAGACATGGTTAACGAATCATTTTGTTTACTTGTAAAGTAAATCTAAACTATAATTAACTAAAATGTATCAAAACAGGACTGAAAAAACAATTATATACAGATATTTACAGTGAAATAGAAGCACTGCCTCAGGCGTTTTTGTAAAACTATTTGCAAAAGGTCACACATATAATGTCAGGTGAAGACAAATGATTTGTGCCACTCAAAAAAACAGATTGTGTCCAACACAACACAGAGGGACACATCACACATGGCATTTCCATGAAGTGTTTTTCCTTTTCTTGTGTTCCTGCAGGCAATTTTTACATTTTAGCCTTTGGCTGTTGTGGTGGAGCTGGAATGATGGGGACAGGGGTGGGGGACACGTCTCCTGGTCTGGGGGACACCTGTCTCCCCTCTAACAAAAATAAGCTGAGGTCTTCAATATTGCCATCAGAATCACTCTCAAACTCAGTGTCACTCGATGCTCTGCTCCTTCAAAAAAAAAAAAAAAGTCGGAGCGCCTGATTGACGTTCATAAGGCGCGTCATTGTTTTGATAGGAGAAAAAAAAAAGAGTTCACTTGAAACTAAAAAACACTCTAATCTCACTCACTACACACTCACTACACACTCACTACACACTCACTACACACTCACTACATGGTCAAATCATGATAATAGTCGCTTTTTCTCTGATATAAATCTCAACTCACTCTCGCTGTCTCCGTCTCTCTGTTTACTTTTTCATGGGTGAACTAAACAAAATGACACCTCCCACTATGGAAACTTTTGATTGGACATGGGCTCTTCTTCTCAACCAATGAGTGAAAGGTATACTGGCACATTACAAGTGTTGTTTTTTTTTGCTGCTCAGTTACTTTCACTTTCACTCCTGACCGGTCTTCTGCACCTGACGCACTAAAATGTCGCGGAAAAACACGGACACAGTTTTCCTCATATCTCCGTTACATCATTTAAAAACGAGCTTGTAGTTTTATATCTGCACTTTCGACATGGATTGAAACACTGGACCAGATGACGCTGTGCTGTGACACTACTGCCTTTTCAAACGGTCATGTGATTTTGATGTACAAAGAAAGAGGGTGTGTGTGTGTGTGTGTGTGTGTGTGTGTGAGAGTGTGTATGAGTGAGTGTGTGGAAGCCTGAGTGGGGTGTAATGACCACGAACGTCCACCAGGTGGCGGCAGGCGTTTGAGGGTCAGTGTGTGTGGGTGTAATGACCTCGAACGGACACTAGATGGCGGCAGGTGTCTAGTTCGAGGTAGTAACCGGAACGACCACTAGGGGCGCGGCGGCGCACGGAGGGAGAATGCAATGACTCGACTTGTCCACCGAGTGGCGGTCTTTCAAGAGATTGCAATCACCAACGCGGCCACCAGAGGCGCTTAGTGCACTCTTTCTGGACAGCGTGACGTCACTGTGCTCGTGCACGGCTCGTGAGCCTGCTCGGAGCGCGCCTGGGGGCTCGTGGCTGAGAAATCCCAGGGACAGTGAACTACACACGGTCACAGAAGCGGGTGCAGCAGCGCGCGGCTGCTTTTACGCGATCGTTTATGAGGAGGAGAGGAAAAATGAAAAGGAGGGAGGGAGAAGGGCAGTGGACAGAATATGTTCAGCTCTGCACACTGTCTTGGACTCCAGTCTAGAAATGGTCTGTGCAAGTTGAGAGAGAGAGCGAGAGAGAGAGAGAATGTTCGCGTGGATGTAAATCCAACGCGCAGACACAGATTGGTTGAAACAGGGATCGGCGTCCCTGACTTCAACACAATAATAAAACACACAGCAATATTACAGTCACGTTATTCTCATTGTCTGCCCAGACTCTAAGCCTTACTCAGTTTGATGAGGGTGAACGTGCTGCGGCGGCCGGGAAAGTGCGTTGATTTCCCGGCTGGAGCTTGTTTTTCTCTCTGGCGTCCCAGGGAAAACAAGCTCAAATGGTCTGTGGACAGGAAAAGTCCACAGGATGATCCGAGGAGGATCAAGCGCTTCTTTTGAGGAGGGGGAGAAGAAGCGGCTTCAGGTCTGCAGGCGGGAGGACGGTGCGCTGGCAGCTGCACACTCGGACTCCGGTGAAGAAGAAAAAAAGGAAAAAGGGAAAAGTAGACGTAGTTCCACGGTGGTTGTCGGCTCGTCCGGCCGGGTGTGGAACTCCGGGCCCGGTCAGCGGGCACACGTGGCACTTCGTCTCCGTGCGAAACGGATGCGTCCGTCTTTACGCAGGTTTCAACATTGGAGAGGCAGAAATCACCCCCGCGGGGGTGTTTTATACCTCTTGTTGTGGTTTCGTGTTACCGGTCGGCTCTGGGTCATGTGGACCAATCCTGACGGAGGGCCCGCCCTGGACCTTCCAGCGGGTGAGGGAGCTCTCAGGCTCCCCCTGCCGTTGGCCTCTAGTATTGCACCTTGGAGGGGGGGTGATCCGGGGGGTGATCCGGGATGAATGGCGAACTTTTCCCATTCTGACCATGTGATCTCTTTGTTCTCAAAACGTGGTCTCCCCTCCCCCTTCCATGAGGTTGAGTGGCCCCCAACAGCTGCTTCACCACTCTGATGCAGGTTTTAATCCACTGTGGGACATCTGCATCCCAGTTGTTTTGAGTCTGACCTCAGCCTCGGTTTTTAGACTTACCTCTCCTCACCTGAGACCTCAGGACACCTGCATCACCATCATAGTTTTCACCTGAACGGTGGTGCAGCTCCCACACCATCTGCGCATGTTTGCGGAGGTCTTTCATGGTGGGGTTTTTGGTCCTGCAGAAAAGGGCGACATCGATCCACACACTGTTGTGGAGGTTGTTAACGAAGAGGGACTTAAAAGTCTGGTCTTTGTCCAATCCTGGTGCATTGTGGTCTTGGAAGTAGGCAGCCCTTAGGCACCTATAAATACTATCTGGGAGTCTCCGCCCCCTTTTGAGTGATTGTAAATGCACCAAAGTTTGCAGAGGCAGGATCATTGTGCAGATGATCCTGCTTCCCTAAGTGCATGACAGAGGGCTGAGTAATGGTCTCTGATGGCAGATGGGAGGGACTCTATGTAAACATGGACACTCCTGGATGTCATCTTCCAGAGAAGCGTAAGCTTCTCTCGGGACAAAGGATGAGGCAGGTTGAAGAGGCAGCGTTCAACCTCCCCCAGGTAGTCCGCTACACGAATTTCCGGGTTGTTTGGTTCGAACTGCTCTATGTCCTCTGCAAGGGACTCAAGCTGGCTGGTCCAAAGACCAGGTACCCTTGGGACATCGGAATGGTCAGAATCATCTGAGCTAGAACATCCTGGTTCTCTCCGGTGGATAGAGTGAGGGAGCTGATAGCACTGTGAGGTGCTGGAAAATTACAATGTTCCTTCTCCTGAAAAGGAGTGAAAGAGCTGCGAGACCACGTGGTGGTGCGGCTGAGAGCACTGATATCCATCAGTGTGTCATAGCAACTCGCTGTTGAGGTTTCTTCTCTCCTGTGTAGACAGCCATAGAAGACCGGCGACAACAGTCTTCAACTGGGTCATGTGGCTCCCGAGGTATCTTTGCTCTGAGCGCGCAGTGTCTCTGACGACTCATGGTAGGAGTCACGCAAAAGCTGTGTTTCGAAAAGTGCGAAAATGTTGTTAATGCACAGGTGATGGTTACACCTGTGGCTTTCACTTCTGTAGTCTATACAAATTGTAACCTCGCAACTATAACACAGTGTTTTTAGCACCTTGGGTGAGCAATAGTTGTGTTAGTGTACATTTATCTGGGTAGATGCTTGAATAGTGAAAGTACGAGTTTGTCCTAATGAAATTAAAACTTTATTCTAAAAACATACTCAGTATCTCGTCTGAAGCATCTTTTCGGCAACAACTGATGAAAAGACCATAACAGTCAAATCCAGCATAATAAAAGAGGTTGAAACTGCTTTAACCTAATAAACACTTCATGTTTAAACTTGAATTGAGAAAGTACTAGTTTGTTCTGATGAAATAAAAACTTTATTCCAAAATCACTCTATATCCCGTGTGGAGTATCATTTCGGCCACTACTGATGAAATGAAAATAGCAGTTACTCCACTAAATATAATTGTTTGAAAGTGCTTGAACCTGATAAACACATCATTTCACCTTGAATTGAGAAAGTACTAGTTTGTTCTAATGAAATAAAAACATTATTCCAAAATTACTCTATATCCCGTGTGGAGCATCATTTCGGCCACTCCTGATGAAATGAAAATAGCAGTTACTCCACTAAATATAATTGTTTGAAAGTGCTTGCAACTGCTAAGTCCATCATGTTTAAACTTGAATTGAGAAAGTACTAGTTTGTTCTAAGGAAATAAAAACTTTATTCCAAAATTACTCTATATCCCGTGAGGAGCATCATTTCGGCCACTCCTGATGAAATGAAAATAGCAGTTACTCCACTAAATAAAACTGGTTGAAAGTACTTGCAACTGCTAAGTCCATCATGTTTAAACTTGAATTGAGAAAGTACTAGTTTGTTCTAAGGAAATAAAAACTTTATTCCAAAATTACTCTATATCCCGTGAGGAGCATCATTTCGGCCACTCCTGATGAAATGAAAATAGCAGTTACTCCACTAAATAAAACTGGTTGAAAGTACTTGCAACTGCTAAGTCCATCATGTTTAAACTTGAATTGAGAAAGTACTAGTTTGTTCTAAGGAAATAAAAACTTTATTCCAAAAGTACTCTATATCCCGTGTGGAGCATCATTTTGGCCACTCCTAATGAAATGAAAATAGCAGTTACTCCACCAAATAAAACTGGTTGAAACTGCTTGAACCTGATAAACACATCATTTAAAACTTGAATAGTTAAAGTACTAGTTTTTTCTATTGAAATAAAAACTTTGTTCCAAAATTTCTCTATATCCCGTGAGGAGCATCATTTCGGCCACTCCTAATGAAATGAAAATAGCAGTTACTCCACTAAATAAAACTGGTTGAAACTGCTTTAACCTGATAAACACATGATTTAAAACTTGAATAGTGAGAGTATTAGTATGTTTCGTGAAATACAAACTTTATTCTAAAAACACACTCAGTATCTCGTCTGAAGCATTTTTTCGGCCACAACTGATGAGAAGACCATAGCAGTCAAATCCAGCATAATTAAACTGCTTAAACCTGATAAACACTTCATGTTTAAACTTGAATAGTGAAAGTACAACTATGGTCTAGTAAAATACAAACTTTATTCTAAAAACCAACTCTCAAGCTCCTCATCCTATCTCTAAGGGTGCGCTCAGCCACCCTACGCAGGAAGCTCACTTCAACCGCTTGTATCCGGGATCTCGTTCTTTCGGTCATGACCCATAGTTCATGGCTGTGGTGGAGGCAATAACTCGGGTCTGGGAGGAGTTCGGAGAGGCCATGGAAGAGGACTTTCGGTCTGCCCCGAGGAAATTCTGGCAAACCGACTCCATGCTCCGGGAGCATGAAGTCCGGGGCCCTTCATCCCTACAACATCGCGTGACGCAGGGACGGTACCTCTGGACAGGCAGAATGGGGTCGTGGTCCCTCTCTTGTGGTGAGAGGGACCACGTGGTGTGGTGTGTTCCAACTACAGAGGGATCACACTCCTCAGCCTCCCCAGGAAAGTCTATTCCAGTGTACTGGAGTGGAGGGTCCGGCCGTTAGTCAAACCTTGGATCCAAGAGGAATAATGCGGTTTTCATTCTGGTCGTGGAACACTGGACCAGCTCTATACCCTCCACCAGCTGCTTGAGGGTTCATGGGAGTTTGCCCAACCAGTCCACATGTGTTTTCTGGATCTGGAGAAGGCGTTCGACCGCGTCCCCTGAGACATCCTGTGGGGGGGTGCTCCGGGAGCATGGAGTCCGGGGCCCTTTGTTAAGCGCTGTTCGGTCTTTGTATTCCCGGAACAGGAGTTTGGTTTGCATTGGCGGCAATAAGTCGGACCTGTTTGCAGTGGTTTCACCTGATCCGCCAGTGGCAGACAGAAAAAAGCATTAGCCAAATCTATACAAGAGAAAAATCTATGTTCAGGTGAGAGATGTGACAACGCAGTTTTGAGATGTCTGGAATCTCGTTTCTCTGCACAGGTTGCCGGGACCGGCAGCCAGGGGGGACTCGGCTGAGATCCTCAACACCAGCCCCTGGGTACTTCTCAGGGTGATAAAGAGGAAGTGGTCCGAGCCCAGGTGAACGGGTCGATTTAAGGTCGTCGAGAGGACGTCTCACGCTGTTCGGCTGAGTGACAAAGGCTCCCCAGGAAAGTCTATTCCAGGGTACTGGAGAGGAGGGTCCGGCCGTTAGTCGAACCCTGGATACAAGAGGAACAATGCGGTGCCATCTGTCGCAGTGTACTCTGGTGGGAAAACCACATCGCACTCTTAAGGAAACCTCCATCCATCTGAAGCAAGTTGCCCCTGGATCGGCTAATCCAGGAGACAGCTCCACACGTCAAAGGGCAGAATAATCCCTGTACACCGAAGTAAGAAGAACACAGAGAAGTAGATGACAGCAAGGGAGGAGGTGAAATAGCGCTCCTCTCTGTTCATGTGACTTGCCAAGTCCATCCATCCATCCATCCATCCATTTTCTGCCGCTTATCCGGGGCCGGGTCGCGGAGGCAGCAGTCTGAGCAGAGTTGCCCAGACTTCCCTCACCCCAGACACTTCCTCCAGCTCTTCTGGTGGCACCCCAAGGCGTTCCCAGGCCAGCCGAGAGACATAATCCCTCCAGTGTGTCCTGGGTCTGCCCTGAGCCCTCCTACCGGAGGGACATGCCCGGAACACCTCCCTTGGGAGGCGTCCGGGGGGCATCCAAAATAGGTGCCCAAGCCACTTCAGCTGGCTCCTCTCGATGTGGAGGAGCAGCGGCTCTACTCCGAGCTCCTCCCTGGTGGCTGAGCTCCTCACCCTATCTCTAAGGGTGTGCCCAGCCACCCTACGGAGGAAGCTCATTTCAGCCGCTTGTATCCGGGATCTTGAACGATATCCCCAGTTGAGGTCAACAGCTCCCCACCTCCACTGTAAACAGTGTTGGTGGAGAACTGCTTCCCCCACCTATGGCGCCGGACGGTTTGTCAGAATTTCCTCGGGACCGATCGAAAGTCCTCCTCCCTTACTTCCGGTTTCCACCACCGGGTTCGGGGATTGCCGCCACGACAGGCGCCAGAGACCCTGCGGCCACAGCTCCGAGCAGCAGCTTTGACAATGGAAGTGGAGAACATGGTCCACTCGGACTCAATGTCTCCAGCCTCCCTCGGGATCTGTGAGAAGCTCTCCCAGAGGTGGGAGTTGAAAACTGCGCGGACGGAGGGCTCGGCCAGATGTTCCCAGCAGACCCTCATAACACGTTTGGGCCTGTCGAGTCTATCCGGCCTCCTCCCGGTCCAGCGCATCCAACTCACCACCAGGTGGTGATCAGTTGACAGCTCTGCCCTTCTCTTTACCCTAGTGTCAAAGACACTAGGCCAGAGATCAGATGACACGACCACAAAGTCTATCATTGACCTCCGGCCTAGGGTGTCCTGGTGCCACGTGCACTTATGGACACCCCTGTGCTCGAACATGGTGTTCGTTATGGACAAGCTGTGACTGGCACAGAAGTCCAATAACAGAACACCTCTCAGGTTCAGATCGGGGAGGCCGTTCCTCCCAATCACCCCCTTCCATGTCTCACTGTCATTGGCCACGTGCGCGTTGAAGTCCCCCAGGAGAACAATGGAGTCCCCAGTTGGGGCACTATCCAGCACCCCTCCCAGGGACTCCAAGAAGGTTGGGTACTCTGAACTGCTGTTCGGTGCATTGGCCGAGACAACAGTCAGAGACCTGTCCCCTACTCGAAGGCGTAGGGACGCAACCCTCTCGTTCACTGGGGTGAACTCCAACACATGGCGGCTGAGCTGCGGGGCAATCAGCAAGCCCACTCCAGCCCGCCGCCTTACACTGCGGGCAACTCCAGAGCAGTGGAGTATCCAGCCCCCGTCGAGGAGCTGGGTTCCGGAGTCCAAGCTGTAAGTGGAGGCGAGCCCGACTATATCTAGACGGTATCTCTCAGCCTCCCTCACAAGCTCGGGCTCCTTCCCCCCCAGCGAGGTCACATTCCATGTCCCAAAAGCCAGATTCTGTGGCCGGGGATCGGGTCGTCGAGGCCTCTGCCGTCGACTGCCCCCCAATCCACAATGAACCTGACCCCTACCGCCTCTGTAGGTGGTGGGCCCACAGGAGGGGCAAGTCCCCCGACAACATAGGGGGTCATTCGGGTGCTCAAACTCCCCCACCACGACAAGGTTGCAGTTCAAGGGGGAGTCACCACCGTTTAAAAGTTTTGTATGTTGCTATTTGAGTATATGATTGTTGATTTTGCTTACATATGACCTCTATTATACAAAGAGTGCCTCATACTGTATTGACACTAATTATTGACCTCTGGGGTCAGAGGTCAAAAGGGGAATTGAAGGAATATAGTGGTTAAACATTCGTTTTCTGTGTGACAACTGGACATATTGTATTCAGTTGTGTTTCTACACTAGTGGGGTTTCTCCCAGTGCCCAAGTTGGAAAACACAGCTATAAATCCATGTTCAGGGACATTCCAAGTTGGTTGGCGATGTCTCCTCAGTGCTCTACTTGCAAAAACATGGTCAAGGTACGATTGGATCAACAGATAAGAGGTCAGAGGTCACTTTGTCCCACAGAACATCAAGCTCTGAGAAGAACCAGTTTGAAGCAGTTTTGGGAACAAAGGAATAGCAAATTCACCATAGCAACGCATACATCACGAGGAACCGACCAATGTGAGGTTGAGGTGGTGTATGCAAATGTATAAATATGAACCACGTGTTGCAGTTGTGCCCTTCTTCATTGTAAACCTGGCCTGCACACTTGGGTCTGCAAGGAAGAATGGTCTGAGCTCGTATTATGTAATCTGATATATGTATTTTGTAATCTCTTGTTTGTGTGATTATTAAATTCACTATTGAAGAAATTAACTCTGTTCCTGCCTCTCCCGGATCAAACGAACAAGCAGGAATTCAGGGGAACACAGGAACAAATTCCAACACTAAGCATATCTACCTAAAGTCAGTAACACGATTTCTCTAGATTAAACAAGTCTGAGATGCTATATCTAAAGACAGTAACGGGATTGATTTTTTTTTTTTTTTTTTTTTTTTTATTGAACCAGCCTGAGCAGCTCCATCTAGAGACAGTAACGTGATTTTCTAAATCAAACCAGCCTGAGCAGCTCCATCTAGAGACAGTAACGTGATTTTCTAAATCAAACCAGCCTGATCAGCTCTATCTAAAGGCAGTAACACGATTTTTCGAGATTAAACCAGCCTGAGCAGCACGTGATTTTCTAGATTAAACCAGCAAGATCAGCTCTATATAAAGACAGTAACACGATTTGTCTAGATTAAACCAGCCTGAGCAGCTCTATCTTAAAGGTGTACAGTAGGATTTTCCCGAATTTTAGGAAAGAACCACCCTCTCCACCTATTGAAAAATGCACGCAAAGCTCTACCTGCTCCCGAGATGGAACGCCTACTAAAACGTGTGCGAGAGACATGAACGAGCCCAGTTCTCCTCGTGCACGCACTGTTTACAAGTCACAAGTCGGCATCGCTTACACAAGCTCACTTTACAAGAAGATTTGAACTTTTTCCACTAATCAACCCTGGAAAGTTACAATATAGACATAGATAACTTTTACTGGAAGTGATTTGAAATGGATTTCTCCAAATAGAATGCCAAACTTTACCTGTCGAGTAGAAACTTTGTGACTGAAGCATCAGTGGGAAGCCCAACCTGGGCTTTCAGCGCACGCCATCGTGTGAAAGAATCTCCCAAAAACACTCTGGTCTTGTTTCTCTCTTCCGAAGCCTTTCTCTTCTTCTCATACACTTCGAAGACACTTTTTCTCTTTTGTGACCCTCTGCCATTTTCAAAGTACCCGGTGAGAACTGCGAGCTCGCTGAAGGCGTAGCTCACCATATACACCTGAAAGCGCGCATGCGCAGAAAGTGAAAACTAATAGATCCACGCTACCTGGGGACGAGCACGTACGACGGCCTTGCGTAATATATCACCAGAATGATTGACAGTTGGGAGTACCAATAGTCTTGATGATCCACCCGGAAAAAGAAAATCCTCCTGTACACCTTTAAGACAGTAACATGATTTTACTTGATTAAACCAGCCTGAGAAGCTCTATCTTAAAAAAGTACACTCAAAAATGAAATGACAGAATTGTTTTTTCAGTGTGACATGATTTTCCTCAATTAAACCATGGTCCAAGTGGAGGAACGTGGGAGCAGCGCTTCAAAGGGTTGAGTGGAAATCTCCACCAACAGCTGATCCCACGTTTCATCGGGCTCATCCATCCCTCCGGACAGGGCCTCACAGCCAGAGACAGGTGAGCCGTTTAGGGACTATTCAGTAACAAGAACTTAGAGCTGTGATTTCACTTGTATATAAGTTAAAGATGTACAGCAAAGTTGGACTCTTCAGGTGATGAAATATACATTAAATGTCCACCAATGACTGTTGAGATGGTTGATCATTTAGTTTTAAACGTAGTAAACATAGAAAATACTGTGGCTGGTTATTGTGATTAAATTAAATTACATTTCACAACAAAACATGCTTTTAAAATAACAAAGACATTTGATCCAAATTACATTGAATTTAATACAAGAGACCCATTCTACAAAACAAACCTTTCCTCCTGCAATTAGCCTTTCAATACCACCTCACTCCGTGTGTGTTGTCCTCACAATCAATCAAAGTGATCTGGTGTCTCCTGGTGTTGATCTTAAGAGTCTCTCAACTTGTGGAACCTGTGCATTTAACACTTTTCTTTTGTCTACAGTGTGTTGTGGGAATCTCCCAGAACCTGTATCTCGCCCACCTTGCTGCTCCTCCTGTCACCTGCAGTACAAGGTGATTTCGTCTGTCCACTTCTGGCTCTAAAGACTCTTCTGGCTGTTTGTACCTACATGAACATCATTACATGCAGCTTGTTTACCAGAGCTTTACTTCAAGTCATTGCACAGCTAGAAAACTTTAGTTTATTAAGTCTCAGTAAGGTCTGAGTGTGTATCACATGTTTAGGTGCAACCAGGGTTGGGTAGTCATGGAATACATGTAACAGTGTTACATAATTAGGATACAAAAAACATATAACTGTAATCTGTTACAGTACATAAAAAAATGTGTAATCTCCTTACAGGTATGCTCGATAAAAACTGGGATTACTGAGCAGGATTACTACTGTATGTAGGGTTAGGGTGAGATGGAATAAACTAGAAATGCAGCTGTCACATGCGCCATGCACTGGCATTGCGACACTTCCCGACGCTTTCAGGTTGACAATCCATGCTTTGCCATGGATTATGCAGAGAGTTGCTTTCATCACTATGTTTTAAAGTCGGAGAAATCTCTTAAACTATGTCTCCCAGCCGTGAAAGTGCTGTGAACGTCCAGGAACTGGATATCTCACCTGAAGAAACATAGAAACATAAAACCTGCTCACTTTCACTGATACACACATGGACTCTGTTTACTAGTTTTATTAGCTCGTAACATGCTTCCTACCTGTTCTCAATACGTTTAGAGGCTCTTGTGTTTTAGGGATTAATTGGGGCGACACGTGCCATCACTTTTTTCTTTTTACTCAATGAGTGATTCCTGCTGCCAGATACAGCCTCTCATCAAACATTCACATTTATTCCGGAAAAAAACCAACATTAAAACTAATGAGGAAACGGGGCGAGAGAGAGAGAGAGAGAGAAAGAGAGAGAGAGACAGAGAGAGAGAGGGAGAGAGAGTTTTAGAAAAGATGGGCACATTTTCTTGAATAGAAATTGAAAGCTTTATTTATATTGTGGTTTTGAGTCTCTAAAAAAAAAAATCAATGTTAGACACCTGATTGGTTACTGAGTTTTGATAGTTCAAAACTTGTTAAGTGCAATTTGTGTCTGCTGTGTCAATACACTGAGCAGATGACACTTTCTATTCTTTCTTGTCATTTTTTTATGTTTTATTATGGCCAGGCAAGAGTAGAGGCACGGCTTTTCAGAGGTTGATGGACTCGGTGCTGCGCGACCTCGCTTTCGTTTCTGTTGACCTGGACGACATCTTGGTGGCTAGTTCTTCAGTTGAGGAGCATTTTTCACACCTAAAGCAAGTTTTTCAGCGCCTTGAGCAGGGGTGGGCAATTATTTTTCCGAAGGGGCCAAATGAGAAGCAGAAAATATTGTGGAGGGCCGGGCCAAAAGTTTAAACTCTATTCTGCATATGAATTTTATTCCTACATTGAAAGCAGTAAATGGCATTGTTTACACATGCTGGTAAGTGTCTGTGTTATTATTAGGTAAAGAGAAAGTGAGGGTTATTTTAACAAAAAAAAATTTTATTCAGTGCAGTTATTCAAAACAATTGTAAACATGAAACATTTGTAACTCTTTTTTTAATTACATTAACCAAAAACACTTTTTTCTATTAAGACATCACAATGTCTTTGTATGTCAAATATCATTAACAAGATATGTCACATTATGATTGTCAAACTGCCAAGCTGTGCAGACAAAAAGTAATAGTGAACACACTTTTGTGTATTTTCTTGTTCAGTGAGAGAAATCTAGCCTTTGCTGCCCTTTAACGAGTGCATCAAAGTCAGGTTGAATGTCTGAGGTGGAGATGCGAAGCACAGCTGACAGATGATCATCAGTAAGAGAGGATCTGAACCTGGATTTGGTAAACTTCATTACTGAGAATGTTTGTTCACATATGTAGGTAGATCCAAACAGAACCAACATCTTCTGAGCATGTCTCCTCATGTTTGGAAAGTTCTCCTCCTTAAGAGATGAGTAGAACTCCAGCAGTGATGCTGACTTAAAGTGCTCTGCCAGTACTGTGTCAGACTGCAGGTCAATGAGCTCCAGCTGAACATCACTGGGTGCATCATCTACTCTGCAGGCAAAGGGAGAGGAAACCAGGTGCATTTCATCCTCAATGTTTTTACAATCATCAAATCGCCTTAAAAACTCACCATGCAAATCTCCTAACATGGATGAGTACCTGCAGAGATGATTAGCTGATGGTCTGACTTCTTTAAGGGTTTGCATGTGAGTGAGAGTGTTGTTCTGTAGTTGACTTGAAAGAAACAGCAACTTTCTCATAAAAGCCTTCACCAGGTTATGCATGTCATGAACGAAAAGGCCCTTGCCTTGCAGTTTAGTGCTCAGTTCATTCATCAGTGCCGTCACATCAACAGCAAATGCAAAATCTGCCATCCAGTTCATATCTGAAAGCTCGGGGATGTTTTTGCCTTTCATCTCACAAAACTCTTGAATCTCTGTTTTCAGGTCCCAAAATCTTTTGAGCACTTTGCCCAGACTGAGCCATCTGACAGCTGTGTGGTACATGATGTCACCATGTTCATTCTCATGCTCCTCTAAAAGTGCAACAAACTGCCTGTGATTTAATGCTCGTGCCCTGATAAAGTTAACCGTTTTTGTTACAACATCAATAACATGGTTAAGTTTTAGCACAGACCTGCACAGTACATGCTGATGTATAATACAATGTATCAACACTAAATGATGCTCTGTGCCGAGTTCAGTCACTTTATCTTGGATCTGTTTCAAAAGTCCGACATGTTTTCCCGTCATATTCGGACAACCATCAGTAGTGACGCCTACCAGTTTGTCCCATTTCAGTCCAAGCTTGACCATGCATGCATCGACCTCCTTGAACAGATCGCTTCCCGTTGTCGTTCCTTTTATTGACCTCAATGCTGCCAGCTCCTCCGTAATCTTGAAGTCCTGCCTTATTCCCCAGAGAAACACCAGTAACTGGGCAGTGTCACAGACATCACAGCTCTCATCCAAAGCCAAAGAGAAAAAGTCAAAACTTTCAACTCCACTTTTGAGCTGACATTCGAGATTCTCCGCGATTCCTTCCACCCTTCTGGTGACGGTTCGCCTGGACAGCGGGACTTTTTCAAATGCTTCTTTATTCTCAGGGCATATTAGCGCGGCAGAGTCCACCAAGCACTCTTTCACAAACTCGCCATCCGAGAACGGCTTGCTGTTTTTAGCGATTTTGTGGGATATGACGAAGCTGGTCTTGGTCGCTGCATCCCGGGCTGTGTGTAGTTTGCTAAAACAGCCTTGTTGTTTTGCTAGCTTTGCTAGCAAGTCTTCTGATATTCGCGCTCTCTCAGCCTCCGCCAAGTGTCTGTATTTCTCCGCGTGTTTTGTCTCATAATGCCGACTCACATTATACTCCTTAAACACGGCGACGTGCTCTCCACAAACTAAACAGACGGGTTTACCGACTTCAGTAAACAAATATTTAGTGCTTCAAATCTTCTTGAAATTTCGGCCTTCAGCATCCACCTTTCTTTTCTTGACGTGCCCGTACATCATTGAGGGGCGACAATGACCGCTAATCACATGCACTGATTGACTTGTTTTTTACGGGGTACGTATACGACGTACGTAGGTTACGTACACTGTTCATAAATAAACAGGCTTCAAAGTAAAAGCATTTCCGTTTTAGTTTATACAGCCGATGGTTTTAGTCCACGCATTAAAATTCGAAAGAAGTTTTTGTTTTCTTAATTCTAAGCAACCTTTCGCGGACCGGTCAGAATCGGGTCACGGGCCGTATTTGGCCCGCGGGCCTTAAAATGCCCAGGTCTGGCCTTGAGGAACGTGGCCTAATTGTCAACCCTGCTAAGTGCCAGTTTGGTCTGCCTGTGATTGACTTTTTGGGTCATCGTATTTCAACTCAGGGTGCCATTCCATTGCCTTCTAAGGTGCAAGCGGTGACAGATTTCCCTCGTCCAGCCTCGGTTAAGGCCCTGCAGGAGTTTTTGGGCATGATTAATTTCTACAACCTTTCATATTGAGATTACAACTATATACCAAATAAAGGTTTTATCAGCTCTATCAATTACAATGGTCAAATTGTCTCAATGGCTACAGACAGAAAATCGTGGGTTTAAATCCACCTGGAGGTGTTTGTGGAATTAACTTGTGTGTGCATGTGTTTCCTCAGGGTTCTCTGGTTTTCTTCCACAGTCCAATTAAATGCATGTTAATGGTAATACTAAACTGACTCTCTGTGTATGTCCCGTGGTAGACTGATGACGTGTTCTGTTTCTTTTGAAACGTATTTTCAGTGACGTCCAGACAAGACGTCAATATAATGTTCAAGAAAGACGTCTCAAAAAACTTTCATTCAGGCTCTTCTGAGGAAGTCTTCTGGATGTCTAGAGACATCGTCTTTAGTTGTGTTCTGGACCTACATGTTGACACAAAGAACAGTGGCTGTGTAAAACACATTGGTTACTGTGGAACTGTGCTGTGTATTCATCAACAACATCTCACATGTTGGAAGATAAACAAGAGCACGGAGCAACATTTCATCAAAAATAATTTATTCATGAAAAATTATTCATTAGAATAAATTGGTTATTTATCAAATAATAATGACATTGGGCCACTGTGATGGATGAAGGAATTAGGTGTTAATATTTTAAATTAATATTTGTTTGCACCACAGTGTTGTATATTTCATATTTATTACATTGCATAAGTTTCTGTTTTTTTTGGAGAAGTTTCCTTTCTGTTTAATGTACATGCGCATGCTCTGTATAGGGTAATGGAAAGGTCACCTGCTGATCATGAGCCCACCACATGGACACTTAACAAAAGAACAGTATTGGTGTGCTGTGATTGGACGCTGTGTTGATTGATGTGCATGATCAAGCGAACCCCATGGAGAAGACGTTTTTTTTCTTTTTTTCTTCGAGACTTCTCTTCTGACCCACCCCGAGTTCGCCATCAGGAAAAGATGGACATGTTTGTTGTTACAGCGACTGGCTGTTTTTTTTTAATATCATCTCCACATTCGCATCACGGTGTTTTCATTTCGTGGACGACATTGGACAACTAAATGAGAAGGCAATGCCTTGAAGGACAAGAACTGTTCAAAGCGCATGGCGGCGCAGAATGGGTTACGTGAGTTAAAACGACCAGCGGAGAAAGAACATCCTTCTTCGAGGCCCATGGTGACATCGTTTTCATTTCGTTTGGGAGGGGAAACTTTTATTTTAAAACCAGGCCTGGTCGGTAATTATGTAAACTGATTGTGATGTGTAAATAGGTTGTAAATACGGTTAGATAAAAGGTCAACTTGATAAAGCAATCTATCGTTTCTGTTGTGTTCTGCTTTAACACATAACACCACCACCAGCTAAACTGGAAATAGTTAATGCCAAAAAAAGTGTTATTTAAATTGATTAATGTTTCTCTTTAGATATAACAATCTTGGATAACAGGGAAGGTGTGAGATTCGAGCGCAGGCTGTTTCAAACCGGTGAATTCAGGCCCAGGACCGCTTGACCCCGTCAGCTAGAAAGGGTATGTACTGGGTTTCAGAAGATGGCAGTGCCTCGAGGTCAGTGGGGACGCGCACTGGGTGGATGTCTGTGACTCTCCCCCCCCCCTTTTGTGCGAGTCCCTTGCGAAGATCGTGTGATAATCGCGGGAGACCTCCTCATACAAATGCATCTCCTTGTTTCTGTTGTGGTAAAGCGCGAGCCTCAGCAGAGCGTTGCTCGGTCTTTGACTCGAAGCCTGAATAAGGTTCTTCTGGTACAGACATGGTCTGTTTACCTGAAATGTCTGTATTCTCTGGTTGAGTCATTGGAGCGTGCACAACCATGTCACCTTCGGTCCTCGGTTTTGTACCATCAAGAACCTGTTCAAGGTTAACATGGTGAGCGCTGGTGATGGTTTTGGTTGTGGAAATGAGGAGAGTTGTGTCATGCGTGTCGTCGCTGGTGAGGGACGAAGGCAGATTGTCAATGAGATGAGAATTAGTTCAAGATTGTGGAATGAACTGTCAGTTAACATCTCTAAAGGTGGAAATGCGGTCACTTTAATCTGACCAGGTGTCAGATTTTGGACCCGTGGGTTGGCTGAACGATTGCTGTTAGAAGCTGGGTGGCCTAGTTCTTAGCCAATGGGAGTCGGGCTGACGACTTGGGACCAAAGGCGCCGTTTGGTGGCAGCGAGTCGGTCTAGGATGTCCTGACCAATAAGCAGTTCTTCTGTGTCCAGATCAGTGACGTGGATGGGATGCATCGCTGACATGTCCTGGAAAGCTGTTGACCCAGACACATTGAGTGATGTGGTGCAAGTCCTGAGTGAAGCCTCGGTTGTTTATGCTACACTCTTCCACCTGAAGTGGCTTTCCTTAAGTGGCATGCGCAAGCGTGGTTCTAGCAACCCGTGCGAAGGTGTCTGAACACATGAGGGGGATTTCTGACCCAGTACCAAGCAGTGAGAGAGTGTCAACAACCCCTACCACCACTGAAGTGTATCTGTGGTTGGCATAGCCAAGATTACCCAAGAATGTCAAATGGGCCTCTTTCACCTCCTGGATCTCCTTCTCCTGCCAAAATGAACTTTGTGTGCGGAGGGGAGGGGCTAAGTCATGCGGTCAGGGGGAGCCAGGTCCCTTCTTACCAGGCGGGTTCAGGTGCTGCTTCACCTCTCTGATGCAGGTTTTAATCCACTGTGGGACATCTGCATCCCAGTTGTTTTGAGTCTGACGTCAGCCTCGGTTTTTAGACTTACCTCTCCTCACCTGAGACCTCAGGACACCTGCATCACCATCATAGTTTTCACCTGAACGGTGATGCAGCTCCCACACCATCTGCGCATGTTTGCGGAGGTCTTTCATGGTGGGGTTTTGGTCCTGCAGAAAAGGGCGACATCGATCCACACACTGTTGTGGAGGTTGTTAACGAAGAGGGACTTAAAAGTCTGGTCTTTGTCCAATCCTGGTGCATTGTGGCCTTGGAAGTAGGCAGCCCTTAGGCACCTATAAATACTATCTGGGAGTCTCCGCCCCCTTTTGAGTGATTGTAAATGCACCAAAGTTTGCAGAGGCAGGATCATTGTGCAGATGATCCTGCTTCCCTAAGCGCATGACAGAGGGCTGAGTAATGGTCTCTGATGGCAGATGGGAGGGACTCTATGTAAACATGGACACTCCTGGATGTCATCTTCCAGAGAAGCGTAAGCTTCTCTCGGGACGAAGGATGAGGCAGGTTGAAGAGGCAGCGTTCAACCTCCCCCAGGTAGTCCGCTACACGAATTTCCGGGTTGTTTGGTTCGAACTGCTCTATGTCCTCTGCAAGGGACTCAAGCTGGCTGGTCCAAAGACCAGGTACCCTTGGGACATCGGAATGGTCAGAATCATCTGAGCTAGAACATCCTGGTTCTCTCCGGTGGATAGAGTGAGGGAGCTGATAGCACTGTGAGGTGCTGGAAAATTACAATGTTCCTTCTCCTGAAAAGGAGTGAAAGAGCTGCGAGACCACGTGGTGGTGCGGCTGAGAGCACTGATGGATGTGTGTCATAGCAACTCGCTGTTGAGGTTTCTTCTCTCCTGTGTAGACAGGCATAGAAGACCGGCGACAACAGTCTTCAACTGGGTCATGTGGCTCCCGAGGTATCTTTGCTCTGAGCACGCAGTGTCTCTGACGACTCATGGTAGGAGTCACGCAAAAGCTGTGTTTCGAAAAGTGCGAAAATGTTGTTAATGCACAGGTGATGGTTACACCTGTGGCTTTCACTTCTGTAGTCTATACAAATTGTAACCTCGCAACTATAACAGTGTTTTTAGCACCTTGGGTGAGCAATAGTTGTGTTAGTGTACATTTATCTGGGTAGATGCTTGAATAGTGAAAGTACGAGTTTGTCCTAATGAAATTAAAACTTTATTCTAAAAACATACTCAGTATCTCGTCTGAAGCATCTTTTCGGCCACAACTGATGAAAAGACCATAACAGTCAAACCTAGCATAATAAAAGAGGTTGAAACTGCTTTAACCTAATAAACACTTCATGTTTAAACTTGAATTGAGAAAGTACTAGTTTGTTCTAATGAAATAAAAACTTTATTCCAAAATCACTCTAAATCTCGTGTGGAGCATCATTTCGGCCACTACTGATGAAATGAAAATAGCAGCTACTCCACTAAATATAATTGTTTGAAAGTGCTTGCAACTGCTAAGTCCATCATGTTTAACCTTTTATTTAGTGGAGTAACTGCTGTTTTCATTTCATTAGGAGTGGCCGAAATGATGCTCCACATGGGATATAGAGTAATTTTGGAATAATGTTTTTATTTCATTAGAACAAACTAGTACTTTCTCAATTCAAGGTTAAATGATGTGTTTATCAGGTTCAAGCAGTTTCAACCAGTTTTATTTAGTGGAGTAACTGCTATTTTCATTTCATTAGGAGTGGCCGAAATGATGCTCCACACGGGATATAGAGCAATTTTGGAATAAAGTTTTTATTTCATTAGAACAAACTAGTACTTTCTCAATTCAAGTTTAAACATGATGGACTTAGCAGTTGCAAGTACTTTCAACCAATTATATTTGGTGGAGTAACTGTTATTTTCATTTCATTTCCACAACAACCTGGAGCTGAACGCCCAGAAGACAGTGGAGATGATCGTGGACTTCAGGAAAGACACAGCCCCTCCGTCCCCCCTCACCCTGACAGACTCCCCCACCCCATCTCCATTGTGGACTCCTTCCGTTTCCTGGGTACCACCATCACCCAGGACCTCAAATGGGAGCCAACCATCAGCTCCCTCATCAAGAAGGCCCAGCAGAGGATGTTCTTCCTGCGGCAGCTGAGGAAACTTAAGCTGCCGACCAAGATGCTGGTGCAGTTCTACACGGCCATCATCGAGTCCATCCTCACCTCCTCCATCACAGTGTGGTACCCCGGAGCCACAGACCGGGACAAGTACCGACTGCAGCGCATTGTGCGTGCTGCTGAGAAGGTGATTGGCTGTCAGCTCCCATCTCTCCAAGTCCTGTTCATCTCCAGGACCCGGAGGCGTGTGGGTCGGATCACTGCTGACCCTTCTCACCCTGGACACGGACTATTCACCCCTCTCCCCTCAGGCAGGAGGCTGCGGTCTATCAAGACCCAGAGATCCCGCCACTTGAACAGTTTTTTCCCCACCGCTGTCAGACTCATGAACAATACAAAGACTTAATGACTCTAAGATCCACTGCACCACTTATCACTATCACTTTTTATCACTCCATCACCTTATGCACCGTAAGTAATTCCATCCTGTTGTTCCTGCTGTTCTATGTCCATTGTTGCCGTGTACCATATTTTATATTTTACCTCTTATTTTTATCTTATTTATTTGTATATTCCTAAGCCTTATAGCTTAAAGTTTTTAGCTTTTCTTTTATCTAAACCAAGTGTATGTTTTTATGTTTAATGCACATCTCACCAAGAAAAATTCCTAGTTTGTGAACCTGTTCACAAACAATGGCAATAAAAAGGATTCTGATTCTGATTAAGAGTGACCGAAATGATGCTCCACACGGGATATAGAGCAATTTTGGAATAAAGTTTTTATTTCATTAGAACAAACTAGTACTTTCTCAATTCAAGTTTAAACATGATGGACTTAGCAGTTGCAAGCACTTTCAACCAATTATATTTGGTGGAGTAACTGCTATTTTCATTTCATTAAGAGTGACCGAAATGATGCTCCACACGGGATATAGAGTAATTTTGGAATAAAGTTTTTATTTCATTAGAACAAACTAGTACTTTCTCAATTCAAGTTTAAATGATGTGTTTATCATGTTCAAGCAGTTTCAACTAGTTTTATTTAGTGGAGTAACTGCTATTTTCATTTCATCAGTAGTGGCCGAAATGATGCTCCACACGAGATATAGAGTGATTTTGGAATAAAGTTTTTATTTCATGAGAACAAACTAGTACTTTCTCAATTCAAGTTTAAACATGATGGACTTAGCAGTTGCAAGCACTTTCAAACAATTATATTTAGTGGAGTAACTGCTATTTTCATTTCATCAGGAGTGGTCGAAATGATGCTCCACACGGGATATAGAGTGATTTTGGAATAAAGTTTTTATTTCATTAGAACAAACTAGTACTTTCTCAATTCAAGTTTAAATGATGTGTTTATCAGGTTCAAGCAGTTTCAAGCTCCTCCCCCCCTCCTCCTAACCCTAACCTCTCCTTCCCTTCTCCCACCTCTCCCTCTCCTCCCACCTCGCCCCCCCCCCCCCCCCGAGCCCCAGAGAACACCAATACTGAAAAATCCAACCCGCCACCCAAATACCCACCGGAAAAATATAGATTGGACCCTAAAAGCAAGACAGGCATGCCTGATCATTGGAGACTCTAATCTATCAAACTTTCCAGCCTTTGACCACAAAAATGTGCAAATTGACAGTTACCCAGGAGCCAAATTCTCCCACGTAACACCCCTACTAGAGACGACCGAAAGGAGCAGAAGGGTTAACAAGATTATCCTCTCCTTCGGCATAAATAGCAGGGACAACAAACCAAAAGAGACAACTATAAAACAAACCCGAAATGCTAAGAGAGCAGCCCGTCAAACTTTCCCAGAGGCCACAATCCACATCCCCTGTGTGAACTACTCACACACACTAATAGAACAACAACGCAAAAACTTAGATGAACTAAACAACTACATCCGAAGGGATAAAAACCACATCCCACTACTCCCAGATGAACACTTCTGTACCGCAGAAGACCAGCTTCACTGGACAAAAAGAACAGCAGAAAAAATGCTAGAACATTGGCTGACCCATTTAAACTGAAAATCCCCACAAGCCTACCTAAGGAGGGGAGTAAAAATATCATCCTTTTGGCTGAAAACTTTGAAATAACAGAAAACGAACAAAAATTATTAGAAAAAGGACTCTCCTTCGTCCCCACACTGGACATCCACAAAGAACAAAGGAATAATCTTAGACAGGACATAACTTATCACAGGAGACTAAAACTAACAACCTTCTTCCACGGAAAAGGAAACAATACTAGGAAACCATTTACACCTAAATCCACATGGGAACCAACAACAGGGCAAATCCAGGAAGAAATAAACAGCCTAATTTCACAAGACAGGAACCTAATGACCAATTTGACAGAACACCACAGGGACCCACAAAATTTAACCCAAAACGAAGTAACGGCCCTTAGGAAATTAGCCACAAACCAGGACATAGTAATCAAACCAGCAGACAAAGGCAGCGCAATAGTAATTCTAGATAGGGAACAATACATCTGGGAAGCAGAGAGACAACTCAACAACCCAGCATACTATAAAAAACTAAAAGAACCAATATACTTAGAAACAGCGAAAAAAATCGAGGAAATCATACAAACACTGATACAAAAAAACTACATAAACCACAAACAAAGCCAATACCTTAGAGGCACAGAAAAGCCCAGACCAAGAATATTTTACCTACTCCCAAAAATCCACAAAACACCCGACACATGGCCAAAACCATACGAGATCCCACCAGGCCGACCTATAGTCTCAGACTTCAACAGCGAATCCTACAGGACAGCTGAATACATAGACCACTTCCTAAATCCTCTGTCAAACCATCACCCCAGTTACATCAAGGACACCTATGATTTTGTAGCCAAAATCAAAAACACCAGGGTCCCACAGACAGCCATTCTATTTAGCCTGGATGTAGACAACCTCTACACCAACATAGAAACCACAGATGGCCTCAGGGCAGTCAGAAAGTGGTTTGATAAATACCCGGACCAAAACAGACCAGACACAGAAATATTGTAACTCCTACACATCAACCTCACACAAAATGACTTCCAATTCAACCAGGAAACTTACCTGCAAATTAAAGGAACTGCAATGGGGAAAAAGTTTGCACCGGCCTATGCAGACATATACATGGCCGAATGGGAGGAAGCAGCCCTCGCAAAATGCACACACAAACCCACACATTACTTTAGATATTTGGACGACATCTGGGGCACATGGACACATGGCCCAGACAAATTTACACAATTCCTACAAACACTAAATACGCACCATACCTCCATCAAGCTCAAACACACGACACACCCAGACACAATGGACTTCTTAGACACAACCACCTACAAGGGTCCCAATTTTAACCTCACCCACACACTAGACATCAAAGTACATTTCAAAGACACAGACACACACGCACTCCTACACAAGGACAGCTTCCACCCCAAACACACCTTTAGAGGCCTGATAAAATCCCAACTACTGAGATTCCACAGAATTTGCAGCCAAACCTCAGACTTTGAACAAGCAACCCAGACCCTATCCACAGCACTAAGAAAGAGGGGATACTCACGAAGCTTCCTGAGAAAGGCCAAACGCACCTTCCTGGAAACCAAACAAAGAGAACCAAAAAAAACGATCCCACTAATAACAACATACTCCCAACTTAGCGTTAATGTAAACCACAACATCAAAAAAAACTTTGAGGCCACTCAACAAAAATGCCCCACACTCGCAGAATACAAAATTATCTCAGCCTACCGAAAAAACAAAAACCAACAAGATTTCCTAGTTAAAAGCAAACTCCCACCTAAAACAAACCAACCCCACAAACCAAAACACCAACATGAGCATCAAAAAAGATTGGTAAAAAACAGAACAACAAAAGAAGTAATTGCCATTCCCCAAAAACTAAACATAGACACCAAAAACTGCGTATACATAATTACTTGCAGCACATGTGGGATCCAATACATAGGAGAAACAGGAAACACAATCAGAACCCGCATAATACAACACAAATACAACATCAAAAACAAAAAAGAGACCAACACACACATGGTCCAGCACTTCCTACAACACGGCCTAAAAGCACTAGAAGTAAGCGGCCTACAACAAAACATCAACTGGACACAAAAACAAAGACAACAAACAGAAAGGAAATAGATTCACAAACTAAACACCCAGCATCCAGCTGGACTAAATCAAAATTACTAAACAAACCCGCCCTAAAACTCTGCCGAGCGTACTGAGGGCAACCTTGAAACAGGGCAGCCTGGACGGCCCATGCACCACCAGCCCACTCATAGGACACAAACAGTGTACTACTGGGGGAAGCTGGATCCATTTTTCCCACCCTAACCCCAACCCCAACCCAAACCCTAACCCTAACCCTCTAAAAATACCAAACCTCAACAAAGGTAATAAACCCAGACTTAGGGACACAAAGAAATACCCAAACAAGGGAACTAATTCCAAATTTGGAAAATATATACATATATGGAATAAAGGGAAATAAAACAAAATTAAAAATACTTACCTGGGTCTATGATGGGAGGGGGACCCCCAGTGGATGGACCGTGCACTTAACCGTCTCCTTCGGGGGGCGGGACCACTTCCCCAACACCTAACCCCAACCCCAACCCAACCCTAACCCTAACCCTTTAACCCCATGCCTAAACCTAACCTCTTAACCCTACGCCTAAACCTAACCCTAAACCTAATCCTAACCCCTTAATCCCATGCCTAACTCTAACCCTAAACCTAATCCTAACCCTAACCTCACAGTCCTAACCCTAACCCCAATCCCTTTACCATATAGGGAAATTGAAATTAAATCCTAAACCTAAGGATTTTAAAATAAATATAACCATAACAAATGGAAAACATAAATTATAATCCCTAAATTTAAACACTAAAAATATATAATTGACACTTTTGGATTTGTAAAAAAATGCTTTAAATTTTAGGACATTAAAAAGGATTAAAAACACGGTAAATATTATAAAACGGGTTTATTGATAAAAAAAAATATATAGTTAAACAGGGTTTCAAAAAAAATTCGGCATTTACAGGGTTAAATTTCCCTCCTCCCCTACACGCTCACACTCACTCCGAGGAGCAGCCCCTCCCCTTTTTTTTAAATAAAAAAAAGAAAAAAAAAAAGAAAAGAGAAAAGAAAAAAAAGAGAAAGAAAAAATAGAGAAAAGAAAAAAAAGAGGCAGTCCCTTTAACTATCATCACGTGCAGCAGCAAAATATTGCGACTCAGACAGACGGAGAGAACACTGCTGTATGAGCCAGAGCCTTCATTTTACACCTTTTTTCACCTTTTTCTTTTACAAAACGTGCTAATCGTGCCTGAAGAAGACCTAGGAGGGTCGAAACGTTGCACGGGGCACGTTGTTTTTGTTTTTTTGTGCGGTAACCCGAGTTGGGGAGCTTTTTCTTTTCTAATTTTATTTGTTTTGAAATAACCTAGTGGGTTTACTGATGCATAATTATATCAGACCGAGCACGGTTTTTATTTCTATAACATAACTAGACCTTTTTATTATATTGTGTACATACACACAATTCATATTTTTTTCTTTTTATTTATTTTCAAAAAAATAAAATAAAAAACAAAACATATTCCTGTGTGTGTGAGGAGCTGTAAAAAATAGTTTCCTCTCACAGAATGGGAGACTATGGGGAGTGGACGACAGTGCGTTACGGAAGACGCAAAAACAGGGACCCTGGATGGAGGGACAATCGGGGCCCTGGTCCACAATATGGGCGGAGAAAGGATGGGTACCGAGGGAGGGATGGTACATACCCCCCGGAGGATGGACAGAGCACCCCCTGACACCCGTGGATACGGGGGTCGGGGCTCATTCAAAAATCCCAACGCCAGGACTTTACCCCAACCCCAAGACTTTATCCACAGATATTTGTAATTTCAGGAGTTTGTGTTGATTCACCGCCCAAGTAGCAACAACTTTTTATTTCAGGAGTTTGTGTTGATGTACAGGCAAGTCTTTGTCATTTCAGGAGTTTGTGTTGATGGAGAAATACTTGCCGGGCCATCAATACAAACTCCTGAAATGATAAAGACTTGCCGAGCCATTAAAACAAACTCCTGAAACCACAAATTGTTGCTACTTGGACGGTCCATCAACACAAACTGCTGAAATTACAAATACTTCCCGGTCCATCAACACAAACTCCTGAAATAAAAAATTGTTACTTCGATGGTGCATCAACACAAACTCCTGAAATCACAAAGACTTGCCGGGCCATCAACACAAACTCCTGAAATAAAAAAATTGCTGCTACTTGGACGGTGCATCAAAACAAACTCCTGAAAGGACAAAGACTTGCCGGGCCATCAATACAAACTCCTGAAATAAATAATTGTTGCTACTTGGATGGTGCATCAACACAAACTCCTGAAATAAAAAATTGTTGCTACTTGGACGGTCCAGCAACACTAACTCCTGAAATTACAAATGCTTGCCGGTTCATCAACCCTAACCCTCCTGAAAGGACAAATACTTGCCGGTCCATCAAGACAAACCCCTGAAAGGACAAAGACTTACCGCGCAGCCGTACAGTAAAACATAGGGTTTCAAAAAACCTCCAGGGATTACAGGGTTAAAAGTCCCCCCTCCCCTACACGCTCACACTCGCTCCGAGGAGCAGCCCCTCCCCTACCCATGCACTCCCTTTAATTATCAGCTGCACGTGCAGGACATTCATAGCGCCTCAGACAGACGAGAGAACACTGCTGCTTGATCCACAGCCTTCATTTGAGAGTTTTATAAAACGTGCATATTGTGCCTGAGGAAGACCTATTAAGGTCGAAATGTTGCACGTGGCACTTTTTTTTTTGGAGTAACCCACGTTGGGGATACTATTATATATTTTTTCTTTTAAAATAACCTAGTGGGTTTTATTGAGAACTAATAATTATATCAAACCGATCACGGTATTCATTTTCATAATACAACTAGACTTTTTTATAGTATTGTGTACATACACACAATCAATATTTTTTTCTTTATTATTTTCAAACAAATAAAACAAAAAACATTCCTTCTTGCAAAAGAGCTGTGGGAAGACGGAGACAGCTTCTTTTGACAAAATGGGGGAACATGGAGAGTGGACAATGGTGCATTATGGAAGGCGCAAAAACAGGGACCCCGGATGGAGGGACAACAGGGGCCCTGGTCAACAATATGGGCAGAAAAATTATGGGTACCGGGGGAGGGATGGTACATATACCCGATGGATGGACTTACACCACCACCCCTCCTCAGAGAAAACAAAAAACCACAGAAATAATAAAACCCATTTAAACAATAAAACTGTTCAACCACCATGCATTTGAGCCCTATGTCAACCAACAGGTCAAAAGATTATGGGATGGCATGTGAGATTGTCTAAACCAAACAGCATGAAATGTACAGACAAAAAACACTTTGCAATACCTTCAAGTTATGTTTATTCTGCAAAAGTTTTTACCCTTTACTGACTACATTTCCCACATCATGTGTGCACAGAGTTGTACCACAGATTTGACTAAACATGGTCGGCCGATCGTACTTGAAAGCCCAGGCAGCATAAATTGCAGGCTTCAAGTGGGACACAAGACCTACTTGGCACACAACACAGATGGAACATACATAAACACTACAAGAAAATTCAACCACCATGCATGTGACATTTGTTCCCCATGTCAACCAACGAGTCAACATTAGGGGATAGAGTCTGAGATTGTCTAAACCCAAAAAGCATGCAAACAGATGCATGGAACAAAAGATGTTACAACTTGGAATTTTCTAAAACACTTTATTCAGCTCAAGTATATTTGATGTCATTAAACTGACAGTGAAAAGTGACTGTCACCCTCAATTGTACCACAGATGTAACCAACATTTAAACATGGGTGGCCCAGCTTAGTTTAAAGCCCACTCACCATGACAAGGTGTAGGCCTCGACTGGGGACACAAGACAAGACATCTGGCGCACAAGACAAACTCAGACATGCATCAAGACTACAAAGCAATCACAATTCAAACAACTTTTTTGCATTCGTCATTTTCATGGTTTGTAAAAACATACATGAGACCACAAAACCAGTGAAGCCACTATGTTTGTGGCTTTATTGTTTGTAGAACAATGGGACAATTGGGAGAATCCGCCACATTCAGAATTGTCCAATAGATCCAGATATTTCCACTGAGAGCCAGATGTTTCCATTGAATCAAGACTTTTCCATGAGATCCAGGGCTTTGTTTTAATTAAATTGAGGGGTGCTGGATTTGACACATTTCCCCATTTATTTGCCAGCATTGGAAACACCTCCATTATGTGCATCACCTTCATTGTTTGAAACCCATGGTTGCACCTCAGAAATGAATTTCTTGTTGACTATCATTGTTGCATTCAAACAAGTTTCAGGTTTCTTTTTTATCAGGTGACATGAAACCCAACCATCTCTCATGCATGCATTCCGCATCATTGCACACCTCGATGTCCATGTATTTCCACAGCGGAGTTGCTTTTGAGGTTCGAACAGATACCGTTCATTGATTTTGAAGAGGATTGAGAAGAATGTCCAGCATCTGTGGCATTTCACGGATTTTGCAGTTTCAGGACATTTTGCTTCCAAGTCAAGAGGCCCTTCCTCAATCACTCTTCCAGATCCTCCAAAGCATGCTTTTCCTTTAAAACTCCAAGACAAGCAATGCATCCAGCCTTTTCTGCTTTGGCTCTTAATGCAACAAAAGATTGTGGATTTTACACTTTTACCTCTGATTATTTTCCAAAAACATTTCAAACACCATAATTGTCATATGCGTCGCCATTGTTTGAAACTCAGTTGCACCTCAAACACATTTTTATTGAACACCTTTTATTAAACAACTTTCAGGTTTATTCTTTATCAGGCAACATGAAACCCAGAAAACTTTCATGTAGGCATTCATCATTGCACAGCCAACCCAGCTCACACCACTTTTTTACAATTAATTTGTTGTTTGACATGAAACCTTGGATACTGGCTCTGAGGTTCAGCTTAGTTTGACAGTTCTCACCCTTTCACATTGAGCTACAAACCCCTCAGCAGTCAGTTGAATTGTTTTTTCAGTGTTTATTCCCAACCCATCGCAGTCGGCAGCGGATGCACCAGTCAATGGTGATGCCAGACATAGTGCAGCGTGTCTCCATGGTAACCAGTAAAGTTCCGTGTCAAAGTCAGCACAGTCTGTCAAAATGGTTCATTTGTGACTCACTACAGCAACCAATGCATTAGATTAGCAACTATACTTCAAAATACATGTGCACATGATTTTTATTTGGTCGTCTGTTGTGTGACGCGACATGCAATCCTACCTCCTTGCATTGGATGTGGTGCATGCAGTGATTCTCAGGTCCAACCGCGCTCCAAGAATGGTCCAATACTGCTTCAACATGGCTCCACAAACCAGTCCTGTGTCATGTGGGAAGTAAGAGTTAAAATGACACTGCCGCCATTGAAATGCACATCCAATAGAAACACTTACCTGGTTCCAAACCATTGGCCAAAAGGCTGATGTCATCTGTAGAACTGCAAACAATTCTAACAATCACCAAGTAGAAAGACTCACCTGACTAAACAGTTTGGCCTCCACAGAGTAGAATCAGTCATCTGGCTCCAAACTGTTGGGCTGATGACATCTAGAGAACAGAGGAGGAAAAGTAAACATATTTTACCATTGAAATATAGATCCAGTAGAAACACTGACCTGGCTGCAAACTGTTGGCCAAAAGTCTGATGACACCTGGAGAAAAGAGGAACATTTTAAAAACATGTTTTCACCAAATATATATATCCAGGAGATACTCACCACAACTGATGACTTCCCTAGTATTCCATGAATACGAAGAACACATGAAGGCTTTTTTGCCCAGTTCTATATGAACAGTTGGAATTGTGAGTACAAATAAGTCTTTATATCACAGACTGTAGTTATTTTAGTTTTTGCATCATAACTGCAATGGTACAGAGGCAGCAAACCAAGAAGTGCTTTAGACAAAACCAAGCCAGTGAATGTGTCTGCATAGAGATCGAGCTGTTGTAGCAACTACCCCACCCCTCCTGGGGTTTCAGCACATCAATGGTACCACAGATTTCACAAAACATTTGAACACAAGTGTCCCATCTTCGTTGAAAGCAGCTCACCACAATAAGGTGCAGGCCTCAACTGGGGACAAGACACTTTATGCACATGACAAACTCAGACAGAACATAAGACTACAAAAAATGATTCTAACAACTTTTGTATTTGTTTCTGGGGGATTTTTCTAGTTTGTCAAAAACAAAGTACAATCAACTTGATAACAAACATGACATTCCTTAATCAGGAGAATCAGACAGGCAGCCTTTTCCTGAGACCGTTTTTTTAAAACCACAACAGAAGAGGCATTGGATTTAATACTTATTTGCTCACAACATTGAAAACGCCACCATAATGTTCATCATGTGCTTCAACATCATTCGTTGATCCCAACTGACCCATCATTGGTTTCACAAATGCATTTCAACTGAACACAATTTCTGCTTTGAACCAAGCTTCAGGTTTCTCTTTATCAGCTGACATGAAACCCAACAAACTTTCATGTACACATTTGGTGTCATTGCACATCCAAATCAGCCCATTTTGTACCCTTCATTGGTTGTTTGCCATGAAACCTTGGATGCGATCCCTTACACCTGCTGCTAGGTCAAGCTTAGCCTTTGAGTTTGTAGCCCACTCACCATGACGAGGTGCCGGCCTCAAGTAGGGACAAGACATACCCAGACAGGACAGCATACAGGAACAAGACTAACAAATGGTATTGCAGCTGTGAAATCTTGACAATTAAAATTTCAACCAATATGAAATAACTTAGGAGAATCTACTAAATCCAGGCTTTTCCACTGAATCAAGGTTGTTTTTTTCTTTACTACAATAAAAAGGTGCTGGATTTAACCCGTTTTCCCATTGATTTGCCAACAACATTGTAAACGCCACCATCATTTTCATAATGTGCATTACCATTGTTTGAAACTCAAAGTTGCATCTCAGAAATGCATTTCTTTTTGAACACCATTTTTACCTTGAAACAAGTTTCAGCCTTTTGTTTAATCAGCTGACATGAAACCCAACAAATTTTCATGTATGCATTTGGCATCATTGCACACCTGAACCAGGTCTGTCAAACCATTTTGTACCACTGATTTGTTGTTCGGCATGAAACCTTGGATGTGATCTTATGGTGGCTGTAGGTCCAGCTTTGCATTTATGATCCTGGGATGAAAAACAGTTTGCCTGCTTTCCTTTTCCTCCTTGTGGTCATGACTGGTTGGTTGAGAAAGGTTCACTCCATTGGATATTTTCCTTCAGTCTCACATCCTCCTGTTCATTATGCGATGGTTTGAGTCCTCCATGTCCAGGCATTTCCAAGGTTGAGTTGCTGGATTTAAGGTTCCGACAGATGTCATTTTACTTTTCACAATAAGAGCTCATTGGTTTTTAAGAGGCTTGGGAACATCCAGTTTCTCTGGCATTTGACTGGTTGTTTTGCAGATGTTGCAGCAAGGTTTGCTTCCAGGTCAAGCAGCTCTTCCTCCGTTATTCTTTCTGCTCCTCCAAAGCATATCCTTCCTTTACAAATGCAGCCTTTTCAGCATCTGCTCTTACTGCAGTAGAAGAGGGGCTGGGTTTTATACTTTTATCTATTGATTTGTCAACATTTGATCCACCACCATAATTATGTGCATCACCATTGTTTGCAACCCAGTTGCACCTCAGAAATACATTTCATGTTGAACACCATTTCTTTCAACAACTTTCAGGTTCCCTTTTTAAATCAGGGGACCTTTAAACCAAAGAAACTTTCATGTATGCATGTGACATTGCACAACCGAGCCAGCTCCGTCACCATTTTCTTTTTAACAATTTGTTGTTTGACATGAAACCTTGGATGCCATCCCCTATGCTGGCTGCTAGGTTCAGTTTAACCTTTGACAGTTTTCAGCCCTTCACATTTAGCCACAAACCTTCAGCAGTCAGTTGAATCATGTGTTTTTTCAGTGTTTATTCCCACACCATCACTGCAATCAGCGGCAAACACCAGAGTCAATGGGGACATCAATCATAGCGCTGCATGTCTCCATGGTAACCGGGAAGTAAAAGTTCAGTGTCAAAAAGTCCTGCAACCACTGCATTGGATTAACAACTATTCTTCAAAATACAAGTGCATATGATTTTTATTTAGACATGTATTGTGTGACGCTACATGGAAATCTACCTCCTTGCGTTGGGCGCCATGCATGCAGTGATTTCCAAGTCCAACGCGGCTCCAAGAACACTCCAACAGCTCCACACCAACTACAAAGCCCAGCATAGGATGAGAAGTAAAATATGCAATCCAACATGCTGTCACCATTGAAATACTGATCTAGTAGAAACACTCACCTGGCTCCAAAGTATTTGGCCTTGACTTGCAGTGTAAAAACACACCTGGCTGAATAGCGTTGGCCTTTCAGCTGATGTCACCTGGAGAAAAGAAATTAAGTCAAATATCATTGAAACACCTCTAGTAGAAATGCTCACCTGGCTCCAAACGGTTGGCCTCCACCTCCAGTAGAAACTCACCTGGCTCAAAACGGTTGGCCATTAGGCTGCTGTCACCTGGAGAACAGAACAAATGTTTTCGTAGTCATTGAAATAAACATCCAGTAGAAACACTCACCTGACTCCAAAGCATTTAAGCTCGACAACTCGAAATTGTAGGCCATTCGGGTGATGGCACCTGGAGAACAGAAGGAATCAAGTCAAAATATCACCATGGAAATAAACATCCAGTACAAACACTCACCTGGCTCCAGACCGCTTGACCTTGATTTCTAAGAGAAACACCCACATGGCCACTAGGTTGATGATCTAAAGACTTAGGAGAAACATTTTTTAAAACATTGTCACTGTAGTGACTTAACAAAAAAATGTCTCACTTAAGTTCACGTTATGACAATATGGATATGAATATATGATACAATACGTTCAAAAATATGCAACCCCAATTCACCTCCTTTCTCCTCTACCACATAGGATAAAATAAAACCTTCCAGTCAAGCCACAAGTGACATTAGCAAAAAGGCATTGCAGGAGAGAGTTCCTAGTCATCAAAATACACATCCAGGAGATGCACTCGCACCTGATGACCTAAGGTTCCAATGCCTTAGGCATCTCTGCACCACACCTGCCTTGATACATGGGATTTGAATCTTGGTTATATTTGGCCATTTTGCCAGCCCATCTGGCATCACCATGCTTTCAATGATAACCTGCATATTCTCCCGTTTCAGAACCTCTTGAACAGGACAGAAGTTATTGCTGCCCAAACCAGCCATCTGCAAACCAGTTGAGCAGCCTGGAATGACTGCCTCCCACCCCATGGTTAAAAGGAAGATTTCACTCCAGTGATGTTCACCTTCTGCATTTGATGACCAGAGCAAAATGTGGACAAGCTTCCCGAGTCAGAGAAGGCAAAAGTTCCCATCATGACACTTCCAAGTTGTTTTCACTCATGGAAGAATGGATGGGATACACCAGTCCTCCAACTCCTTTATGTCCACATGCCTGGGGTGAAAATTGTTGGCCTGCTTTCCTTTTCTGCCATGTGGTCATGAGATTCACTCCATTGGACATTCTCCTTCATTCTCACATCCTCCCTTTTGTGTGATAGTTTGAGTCCTCCATGTCCAGGAATTTCCAAGGTTGAGTTGCTGGATTTAAGGCTCTGACAGATGTCATTTTAATTCTTCAAATTATCGCTCATTACTTTTTAAGCAGCTTGGGAACATCCAGTATCTTGCATTTGATGAATCCTTTTTGCAGTTGTTGCAGTAATGTTTCCTTCCAAGTCAAGCAGCTCTTCCATCTTAGTTATTCTTCCTGCTCCTCCAAAGCAGACCTTTATTTAAAAATGCAGCATGAGAAATGCATGCAGCAGTGCTGCATTTTACACTTTTGCCCATTGGTTGTCAACATTTGAAACACCATAATGTGCATCACCTTCATTGTTTGAAACCCAGTTGCACCTCAAACACATTCCTCGTTGAACACTTTTGCTTTCAACCAATTTTCAGGGTTTTTTTTGTTTTAATCGGGGGAAATGAAACCCAACAAACTTTCACATACGCATGCAGCATCATTGCACAAACAAACCAGCTCCGTCACCATTTTATTTTTAACAATTTGTTTGACATGAAACCTTGGCTGCCATCTCTTATGCTGGCTGCAAGGTTCAGCTGAGCCTTTCACATTTAGCCACAGACCTCTCAGCAGTCAGTTGACTGTTTTTTCAGCGTTTATTCCCACACCATCAGCGATGGACACACCAGTCAATAGGGACATTGACACTGAACTTTTACTTGTTCGCTATCATGGAGGCATGCAGTGCCATGTCTAGTCAGTCAAAAAGGTCCATTTGTAACTTGCTACAGCAACCAATGCATTGGATTACCAACTACCCTTCAAAATACAAGTGCATATGATTTTTATTTGTATTGTGTGATGCTACACGCAATTTTACCTCCTTGCTTTGGACACCATGCATGCATTGATTTTTCCAGTCCAACACTACTCCAACATGACTCCACACTCCAACTTCAAAGCCCAGCATAGGAGGAGAAGTGAAAGATGTAAATCAAAATGCTGTGACCATTGAAATACAGATGTAGCAGATCGACTCACCTGGATCCAAAGCATTTGGCCTCCGCCAGTAGAACCATTCACCTGACTCCAAATCATTGGGCATTGACTGATGTCACCTGAAGAACAGAAAAGGAATAGAGTCAAATTCTTAACCATTTAAATGTATATCCAGTAGAAACACTCACCTGGCTCCAAACGGTTGGCCATTGCTCTGGTGACACCTGAACAGAAAATAATGCAAGTTAAAATATCACCATTGAAATGCACATCCAGAAGAAACACCCACCTGGCTCCGAAGTATTTGGCCGTGACATGCAGTATATAAACACACCTGGAGCCTTTCAGCTGATGTCACCTGGAGAAAATAAATCAAGTCAAATATCATTGAAACACCTCCAGTAGAAACACTGACCTGGCTCCAAACTGTTGGCCATTAGGCCAATGTCACCTGGAGAAAAACATTTTTACAAAGATACTCACCATTGAAATGTACATCTAATTGGAACACTCACCTGGCTCCAAACCGTTTGGCCTTGATGTCCAAGAGAAACATGTGGCTCTAAATAATTGGCCATTAGGCTGATGTCACCTAGAGAACAGAATAAATGTTTAGTCAATCATTGAAATACACAGCCAGTAGAAACACTCACCTGACTCCAAAGCATTTAAGCTCCATGTCTTAAACACCAACTCGAAATTGTTTTCCATTAGCATGATGACACCTGGAGAACAGAAAAGGAATTGAGTCACAATATCACCATTGAAATGCATATCCAGTAGACCAGGGTTGTCAAACTCAGATCCTCGAGGGCCGAAGCTCTGCACGGTTTCCACGTCTCCCTCCACTGAATGTCCTGATGCTTCATCACCACATTCAGCACAAAGCCAGATAACGAGCTGCTCATTGCAATCAGCTGTGTGGAAGCAGGGAGACATCCAAACCGTGCAGGGCTGCGGCCCTCGAGGACTGGAGTTCCACACATGTGCAGTAGACACTCACCTGGCTCAAAATCATTGGCTGATGACACCTGAAGAAAAGACTTGAGAAACAGTTTGACAACATCATCACCGTCGCGACTTCTAACCAACAAAAGTCAGAGGCTGAAGTTGGAATTCTGCACCGCTGACTCGTTCCACAGAACACCCCACTTGTGTTCTTTAGTGTACAGGTTTATTTGGATTGTCAAGCAGAGAAGGAACATCTTTCTGACTGAAGTTTAAATGACAATATGGACATTTTCATATCCAATGATACTATATGATATACGATACATTCAACAAAAATGCAATCCCAAGTCACCCTCTGCCACACAGGACAATAGAAACCTTCCAATCAACCCACATCAGCAACACCCACGTGACATCAGCAATGAAACATTGCATGATACGGCTCCTACAGTCACCATCAAAATACACATCAAGGAGATACTGAACTGATGACTGAGAAGGTAGATGAACTTCCTGGGTCTGAGAAGGCAAAAGTTCCCATCATGACACTTCCAAGTTGTTTCACTCATGGAAGAATGGACGGGATACACCAGTCCTCTAACTCCTTTATGTCCACATGCCTGGGGTGAACATTGTTGGTCTCCTTTCCTTTTCCTCCATGTGGTCATGACTGGATGGTTGAGGAGATTGACTCCATTGGACATTTTCCTTCATTCTCACATCCTCCGTTTGTGATAGTTGAGTCCTCCAGGTCCAGGAATTTCTAAGGTTGAGTTGCTGGATTTAAAGGCTCTGATGTGTCATTTTACTTCTTCACATTATAGCTCGTTACTTTAAGAGGCTTGAGAACATTCAGTATATGGCATTTGACAGATCATTTCACAGTTGTTGCAGCAATTTTTACTTCCAAGTCAAGTGGCTCTTCCTTAGTTATTCTTCCTGCTCCTCCAAAGCATGCCTTTCCTTTAAAAAAAACAAAAACAAAGCAGCACGAGCAATGCCTGCAGCCTTTTCTGCATCTGCTCTTAATGCAACTGAAGAGGTCCATTTAACACTTTTACCCATTGATTGGTCAACACCACAATTACGTGCATCACCTCCATTGTTTGAAACCCAGTTGCACCTCAAACATATTCCTTTCTGAACACCAGTTTTGCTTTCAAACAACTTTCAGGTTCTCATTATTTAATTGGGGGTAATTAAACCCAACAAACTTCCATGCAAGCATGTGGCATCATTGCAAACCCAAACTAGTCCCGTGACCATTTTCTTTTTAACAATTTGTTGTTTGACATCCCCGATGCTGGCTGCTAGCTTCAGCTTAGCCTTTCACATTTAGCCACAAATCCCTCAGCAGTCAGTTGAATAATTTGTTTTATCATGTGTTTATTCCCACACCATCAGCAATGGACACATCAGAGTCAATAGGGACATTCGACATGGCACTGCATGCCTCCATGGCAACCATGAAGTAAAAGTTCAATGTCAAGTCAGTCAAAAAGGTCCATTTGTAACTTGATACGGCAACCAATGCATTGGATTAACTATTCTTCATAATAGTGCATATGATTTTTATTTAGACATGTATTGTGTGACGCTACATGGAAATCTACCTCCCTGCGTTGGGCGCCATGCATGCAGTGATTTTCAAGTCCAACGCGGCTCCAAGAACACTCCAACAGCTCCACACCAACTACAAAGCCCAGCATAGGATGAGAAGTAAAATATGCAAGCCAACATGCTGTCACCATTGAAATACTGATCTAGTAGAAACACTCACCTGGCTCCAAACTGTTTGGCATTTATGTCCATGAGAAACATCCATGTGGCTCTAAATCATTGGTCATGGGGCTGATGTCACCTAGAGAACAGAATAAAGGTTTAGTCAATAGATCATCATTGAAATAAACATCCAGTAGAAACTCACCCGACTCCAAAGCATTTGAGCTGGACAACTCGAAATTGTAGGCCATTCGGGTGATGGCACCTGGAGAACAGAAGGAATCAAGTCAAAATATCACCATTGAAATAAACATCCAGTACAAACACTCACCTGGCTCCAGACCTCTTGACCTTGATTTCTAAGAGAAACACCCACATGGCCATTAGGTTGATTATCTAAAGACTTAGGAGAAACATTTTTTAAAACATTGTCACTGTAGTGACTTAACAAAAAAATGTCTCACTGAAGTTCAAGTTATGACAATATGGATATGAATATCTGATACAATATGGATATACAATACGTTCAAAAATATGCAACCCCAATTCCCCTCCCTTCTCTACCACTCTTGATATGGACAGAAGTTCTTGCTGCCCAAACCAACCACCTCCAAACCAGTTAAAGAGCAGCCTGGAATGACTGCCTCCCACCCCATGGTTAAAAAGGAAGATTTCACTCCAGTGATGTTCACCTTCTGCATTTGATGACCAGAGTAAAGTGTGGACAAGCTTCCCAGGTCTGATAAGGCAAAAGTTCCCATGACGTCACTTCCAGGTTGTTTTCGCTCATGGAAGAATGGACGGGATACACCAGTCCTCTAACTCCTTATGTCCACATGCCTGGGGTGAACATTGTTGGTCTGCTTTCCTTTTCCTCCATGTGGTCATGACTGGATGGTTGAGGAGATTGACTCCATTGGACATTTTCCTTCATTCTCACATCCTCCGTTTGTGATAGTTGAGTCCTCAATGTCCAGGAATTTCTAAGGTTGAGTTGCTGGATTTAAAGGCTCTGATGTGTCATTTTACTTCTTCACATTATAGCTCGTTACTTTAAACCTCTGGGGCCAATTGACGCTCTGGAGCGTCAAAATAACATGACCGTTTGAAAAGGCAGTAGTGTCACAGCACAGCGTCATCTGGTCCAGTGAAGGGCCTGTTCCTGCTCCTCCATGTCCAATACTGAAGGGCCTGTTTCTGCTCTCTCATGTCCAGTACTAAGGGGTCTGTTCCTGCTCTTCCATGTCCAGTACTGAAGGGCCTGCTCCTGTTTCTCCATGTCCAGTACTTTTGGGCCTGTTCCTGCTCCCTCATGTCCAGTACTTAAGGGCCTGTTCCTCCATGTCCAGTACAAAGGGGCCTGTTCCTGCTCCTCCAAGTCCAGTACTGAAGTGCCTGTTCCTCCATGTCCAGTACTGAAGGGCCTGTTTCTCCATGTCCTGTACTGACGGGCCTGTTACTGTTCCCTCATGTCCAGTACTGAAGGGCCTGTTTCTCCATGTCCAGTACTGAAGGGCCTTTTTCTCCATGTCCAGTACTAAAGGGCCTCTTCCTGCTCCTCCATTTGCAGTACTGAAGGGCCTGTTCCTGCTCCCTCATGTCCATCACTGAAGGGCCTGTTCCTGTTCCTCCATGTCCAGTACTAAAGGGCCTGTTCCTGTTTCTCCATGTCCAGTACTGAAGGGCCTGCTCCTGCTCCTCCATGTCCAATACTGAAGGGCCTGTTTCTCCATGTCCAATACTAAAGGGCCTGTTCCTGCTCCCTCATGTCCAGTACTAAAGGGCCTTTTCCTGCTCCTCCATGTCCAGTACTAAAGGGCCTGTTCCTGCTCCCTCATGTCCAGTACTAAAGGACCTGTTCCTGTTTCTCCTATTCCAGTACTAAAGGGCCTGTTCCTGCTCCTACATGTCCAGTACTAAAGGGCCTGTTCCTGCTCCCTCATGTCCAGTACTAAATGGCCTGTTTCTGTCAGGAAATTGGACTAAGGTCCCCTTTAAGAGTGGGCGGGCCATAGGTCTGGGCGCTCCAGCACTGCACCTGTGGTCACTTTCCAATCATCACCCTGCCCTATATATATGTCCTGTCTGTGTTTAGTCATTGTTGGTTTGTTAGTCTTCCTTGTCTCGTCTGTCCTGTCCAGTGATTGAGTCAAGTGCTGTCAACCATGAAATAAAAGACTTGTTTGAATCCAGCCTACCTCCAGAGTCCTGCACTTGGGTCCTGTCCGTGATCCGTGACAGTTTCTCCATGTCCAATACTGAAGGGCCTGTTCCTGCTCCCTCATGTCCAGTACTAAAGGGCCTGTTCCTGCTCCTCCATGTCCAGTACTAAAGGGCCCATTCCTGCTCCCTCATGTCCAGTACTAAATGGCCTGTTTCTCCATGTGCAATACTGAAGGGCCTGTTCCTGCTCCCTCATGTCCAGTACTAAAGGACCTGTTCCTGTTTCTCCTATTCCAGTACTAAAGGGCCTGTTCCTGCTCCTCCATGTCCAGTACTAAAGGGCCTGTTCCTGCTCCCTCATGTCCAGTACTAAATGGCCTGTTCCTCCTTGTCCAGTATTGAAGGGCCTGTTTCTCCTATTCCAGCACTGAAGGGCCTTTTCCTGCTCCTCCATGTTCACAACTGAAGGGCCTGTTCCTGCTCCCTCATGTCCAGTACTGAAGGGCCTGTTCCTGTTTCTCCATGTCCAGTCCCAAATGGCCTGTTACTGCTCCTCCATGTCCAGTTCTCAAGGGCCTGTTCCTCCATGTGCAGTACTGAAGGGTCTGTTCCTGCTCCCTCATGTCCAGTACTAAAGGGCCTGTTCCTGCTCCTCCATGTCCAGTACTAAAGGGCCTGTTCCTCCATGTGCAGTACTGAAGGGCCTGTTCCTGCTTCTCCATGTCCAGTACTAAAGGTCCTGTTCCTCCATGTTCAGTACTAAAGGGCCTGTTCCTGTTCCTCCATGTCCAGTACTAAAGGGCCTGTTCCTGTTCCTCCATTTCCAGTACTAAAGGCCCTGTTCCTCCATGTTTAGTACTAAAGGGCCTGTTCCTTCTCCTCCATGTCCAGTACTGAAGGTCATGTTCCTGTTTCTCCATGTCCAGTACTAAAGGGCCTGTTCCTCCATGTGCAGTACTGAAGGGCCTGTTCCTGCTTCTCCATGTCCAGTACTAAAGGGCCTGTTCCTGCTCCTCCTATTCCAGTACAGAAGGGCCTGTTCCTGCTCCCTCATGTCCAGTACTGAAGGGCCTTTTCCTGTTCCTCCATGTCCAAAACTGAAGGGCCTGTTCCTGTTCCTCCATGTCCAGTACCGAATGGCCTGTTCCTGCTCCTCCAGTTCCAGTACTTAAGGGCCTGTTCCTGTTTCTCCATGTCCAAAACTGAAGGGCCTGTTTCTCCATATCCAGTACTGAAGGGCCTGTTTCTCCATGTCCAGTACCGAAGGGACTGTTCCTCCATGTCCAGTACTAAAGGTCCTGTTTCTCCATATCCAGTATTGCAGGGCCTGTTCCTGCTCCTACATGTCCAGTACTAAAGGTCCTGTTTCTCCATGTCCGGTACTGAAGGGCCTGTTCCTGTTCCTCCATGTCCAGTATTGAAGGGCCTGTTTCTCCATTTCCAGTACTGAAGGGCCTGTTCCTGCCTCCTCATGTCCACTACTTAAGGGCCTGTTCCTGTTTCTCCATGTCCAGTACTAAAGGGCCTGTTTCTGCTCCTCCATGTCCAGTACTAAAGGGCCTGTTCCTGCTCCTCCATGTCCAGTATTGAAGGGCCTGTTTCTCCTATTCCAGCACTGAAGGGCCTGTTCCTCCATGTCCAGTACTAAAGGGCCTGTTCCTGTTTCTCCGTGTCCAGTAATGAAAGGCTTGTTCCTGCTCCTCCATGTCCACAGCTGAAGGGCCTGTTACTTCTCCCTCATGTCCATTACTGAAGGGCCTGTTTCTCAATGTCCAGCTCTAAAGGGCCTGTTCCTGTTCCTCCATCTCCAGTACTGAAGGGCCTGTTTCTGCTCGTCCATGTCCAGTACTGAAGGGCCTGTTCCTGCTCTGTCATGTCCAGTACTGAAGGGCCTGTTTCTCCATGTCCAGTACTGAAGACCCTGTTTTTTCATGTCCAGTACCGAAGGGACTGATCCTCCATGTCCAGTCCCAAATGGCCTGTTACTGCTCCTCCATGTCCAGTACTCAAGGGCCTGTTCCTCCATGTGCAGTACTGAAGGGCCTGTTCCTGCTTCTCCATGTCCAGTACTGAAGGGCCTGTTTCTCCATGTCCAGTACTGAAGGGCCTGTTCCTGCTCCCTCATGTCCAGTACTAAAGGGCCTGTTCCTGCTCCTCCTATTCCAGTACTGAAGGGCCTGTTCCTGCTCCCTCATGTCCAGTACTGAAGGGCCTGTTCCTGTTTCTCCATGTCCAGTCCCAAATGGCCTGTTACTGCTCCTCCATGTCCAGTACTCAAGGGCCTGTTTCTCCATGTCCAGTACTCAAGGGCCTGTTCCTCCATGTGCAGTACTGAAGGGCCTGTTCCTTCTTCTCCATGTCCAGTACTGAAGGGCCTGTTTCTCCATGTCCAGTACTGAAGGGCCTGTTCCTGCTCCCTCATGTCCAGTACTAAAGGGCCTGTTCCTGCTCCTCCTATTCCAGTACTGAAGGGCCTGTTCCTGCTCCCTCATGTCCAGTACTGAAGGGCCTGTTCCTGTTTCTCCATGTCCAGTCCCAAATGGCCTGTTACTGCTCCTCCATGTCCAGTACTCAAGGGCCTGTTTCTCCATGTCCAGTACTGAAGGGCCTGTTTCTCCATGTCCAGTACTAAAGGGCCTGTTCCTGCTCCTCCATGTCCAGTACCAAAGGGCCTGTTCCGGCTCCTCCATGTCCAGTACTAAAGGTCCTGTTTCTCCATATCCAGTATTGAAGGGCCTGTTCCTGCTCCTCCATGGTCAGTACTAAAGGTCCTGTTCCTCCATGTCCAGTACTAAAGGGCCTGTTCCTGCTCCTCCATGTCCAGTACTGAAGGGCCTGTTACTGCTCACTCATGCCCAGTACTGAAGGGCCTGTTTCTCCATTTCCAGTACTGAAGGGCCTGTTCCTGCTCCTCCATGTCCACTACTGAAGGTCCTGTTCCTGTTCCTCCATGTCCAATACTAAAGGGCCTGTTCCTGTTTCTCCATGTCCAGTACTGAAGGGCCTGTTCCTGATTCTCCATGTCCAGTACTGATGGGCCTGTTCCTACATGTCCAGTACTGAAGGGCCTGTTACTGCTCACTCATGCCCAGTACTGAAGGGCCTGTTCCTCTTTCACCATGTCAGTCCTGAAGGGCCTGTTCCTCCATGTCGAGTACTGAAGGGCCTGTTCATGTTTCTCCATGTCCAGTACTGAAGGGCCTGTTCATGTTCCTCCATGTCCAGTACTGAAGGGCCTGTTTGTCCAAGTCCAGTACTGAAGGGCTTGTTCCTGCCCCTCCATGTCCAGTACTGAAGGGCCTGTTCCTGTTCGTACATGTCCAGTACTGAAGGGCCTGTTTCTGCTCCCTCATGTAATAAAGGGCCTGTTCCTGCTCCTCCATGTCCATTACTGAAGGGCCTGTTCCTCCATGTCCAGTACTAAAGGGCCTGTTACTGCTCCTCCATGTCCAGTACTAAGGGGCCTGTTCCTGCTCTTCCATGTCTAGTACTGAACAGCCTGTTTCTCCATGTCCAGTACTGAAGGGCCCGTTTCTCCATGTCCAGTTCTAAAGGGCATGTTCCTGTTTCTCCATATCCTGTACTGAAGGTTCTGTTCCTGTTTCTCCATGTCCAGTACTGATGGGCCTGTTCCTACATGTCCAGTACTGAAGGGCCTATTTCTCCATGTCCAGTACTAAAGGGCCTGTTCCTGCTCCTCCATTTCCAGTACTAAAGGGCCTGTTCCTGCTCCTCCATGTCCAGTACTGAAGGGCCTGTTCCTCTTTCACCATGTCAGTCCCGAAGGGCCTGTTCCTCCATGTCGAGTACTGAAGGGCCTGTTCATGTTTCTCCATGTCCAGTACTGAAGGGCCTGTTCCTGCTCCTCCTATTCCAGTACTGAAGGGCCTGTTCCTGTTCCTCCATGTCCACAACTGAAGGGCCTGTTCCTCCATGTCCAGTACTGAAGGGCCTGTTCCTGCTCCTTCATGTCCAGTACTAAAGGTCCTGTTCCTGTTTCTCCATGTCCAGTACTAAAGGGCCTGTTCCTCCATGTGCAGTACTGAAGGGCCTGTTCCTGCTTCTCCATGTCCAGTACTGAAGGGCCTGCTCCTGCTCCTCCATGTCCAGTACTGAAGGTCCTGTTCCTGCTCCCTCATGTCCAGTACTGAAGGGCCTGTTCCTGCTCCTCCATGTCCAGTACTGAAGGTCCTGTTCCTGCTTCCTCATGTCCAGTAGTGAAGGTCCTGTTCCTGTTCCTACATGTCCAGTACTGAAGGTCCTGTTCCTGCTCCCTCATGTCCAGTACTAAAGGGCCTGTTCCGGCTCCTCCATGTCCAGTACTAAAGGTCCTGTTTCTCCATATCCAGTATTGAAGGGCCTGTTCCTGCTCCTCCGTGGCCAGTACTAAAGGTCCTGTTCCTCCATGTCCAGTACTAAAGGGCCTGTTCCGGCTCCTCCATGTCCAGTACTAAAGGTCCTGTTTCTCCATATCCAGTATTGAAGGGCCTGTTCCTGCTCCTCCATGGCCAGTACTAAAGGTCCTGTTCCTCCTAGTCCAGTACTGAAGGGCCTGTTCCTGCTCCCTCATGTCCAGTACTGAAGGGCCTGTTCCTGCTCCCTCATGTCCAGTACTGAAGGGCCTGTTCCTGTTTCTCCATGTCCAGTACTAAAGGGCCTGTTCCTGTTTCTCCATTTCCAGTACTGAAGGGCCTGTTCCTGATTCTCCATGTCCAGTACTGATGGGCCTGTTCCTACATGTCCAGTACTGAAGGGCCTGTTACTGCTCACTCATGCCCAGTACTGAAGGGCCTGTTTCTCCATGTCCAGTACTGAAGGGCCTGTTCCTGCTCCCTCATGTCCAGTACTGAAGGGCCTGTTCCTGTTTCTCCATGTCCAGTACTAAAGGGCCTGTTCCTGTTTCTCCATTTCCAGTACTGAAGGGCCTGTTCCTGATTCTCCATGTCCAGTACTGATGGGCCTGTTCCTACATGTCCAGTACTGAAGGGCCTGTTACTGCTCACTCATGCCCAGTACTGAAGGGCCTGTTTCTCCATGTCCAGTAGTAAAGGGCCTGTTCCTGCTCCCCAATGTCCAGTACTAAAGGGCCTGTTTCTCCATGTCCAGTACCGAAGGGACTGATCCTCCATGTCCAGTACTAAAGGTCCTGTTCCTCCATGTTCAGTACTGAAGGGCCTGTTCCTGCTCCTCCATGTCCAGTACTAAAGGGCCTGTTCCTGTTCCTCCATGTCCAATACTAAAGGGCCTGTTCCTGTTTCTCCATGTCCAGTACTAAAGGTCCTGTTCCTCCATGTTCAGTACTGAAGGGCCTGTTCCTGCTCCTCCATGTCCAGTACTAAAGGGCATGTTCCTGTTTCTCCATGTCCAGTACTAAAGGGCCTGTTCCTCCATGTGCAGTTCTGAAGGGCCTGTTCCTGCTTCTCCATGTCCAGTACTGAAGGTCCTGTTCCTGCTCCCTCATGTCCAGTACTAAAGGGCCTGTTCCTGCTCCTCCTATTCCAGTACTGAAGTGCCTGTTCCTGCTCCCTCATGTCCAGTACTGAAGGGCCTGTTCCTGTTTCTCCATGTCCAGTCCCAAATGGCCTATTACTGCTCCTCCATGTCCAGTACTCAAGGGCCTGTTTCTCCATGTCCAGTACTGAAGGGCCTGTTTCTCCATGTCCAGTACCGAAGGGACTGATCATCCATGTCCAGTAGTAAAGGGCCTGTTCCTGCTCCTCCATGTCCAGTACTAAAGGTCCTGTTCCTCCATGTTCAGTACTAAAGGGCCTGTTCCTGCTCCTCCATGTCCAGTACTAAAGGTCCTGTTCCTGCTCCTCCATGTCCAGTACTAAAGGTCCTGTTCCTCCATGTCCAGTACTAAAGGGCCTGTTCCTGCTCCTCCATGTCCACTACTGAAGGTCCTGTTCCTGCTCCTCCTAGTCCAGTACTGAAGGGCCTGTTCCTGCTCCCTCATGTCCAGTACTGAAGGGCCTGTTCCTGTTCCTCCATGTCCAGTACTAAAGGGCCTGTTCCTGTTCCTCCATGTCCAGTACTGAAGGGCCTGTTCCTGATTCTCCATGTCCAGTACTGATGGGCCTGTTCCTACATGTCCAGTACTGAAGGGCCTGTTACTGCTCACTCATGCCCAGTACTGAAGGGTCTGTTTCTCCATGTCCAGTACTAAAGGGCCTGTTCCTGCTCCTCCATGTCCAGTAGTAAAGGGCCTGTTCCTGCTCCCCAATGTCCAGTACTAAAGGGCCTGTTTCTCCATGTCCAGTACCGAAGGCACTGATCCTCGATGTCCAGTACTGAAGGGCCTGTTCCTGCTCCTCCATGTCCAGTACTAAAGGGCCTGTTCCTGTTTCTCCATGTCCAGTACTAAAGGGCCTGTTCCTCCATGTGCAGTACTGAAGGGCCTGTTCCTGCTTCTCCATGTCCAGTACTGAAGGGCCTGTTCCTGCTCCTTCATGTCCAGTACTAAAGGTCCTGTTCCTGTTTCTCCATGTCCAGTACTAAAGGGCCTGTTCCTCCATGTGCAGTACTGAAGGGCCTGTTCCTGCTTCTCCATGTCCAGTACTGAAGGGCCTGCTCCTGCTCCTCCATGTCCAGTACTGAAGGTCCTGTTCCTGCTCCCTCATGTCCAGTACTGAAGGGCCTGTTCCTGCTCCTCCATGTCCAGTACTGAAGGTCCTGTTCCTGCTTCCTCATGTCCAGTAGTGAAGGTCCTGTTCCTGTTCCTACATGTCCAGTACTGAAGGTCCTGTTCCTGCTCCCTCATGTCCAGTACTAAAGGGCCTGTTCCGGCTCCTCCATGTCCAGTACTAAAGGTCCTGTTTCTCCATATCCAGTATTGAAGGGCCTGTTCCTGCTCCTCCATGGCCAGTACTAAAGGTCCTGTTCCTCCATGTCCAGTACTAAAGGGCCTGTTCCGGCTCCTCCATGTCCAGTACTAAAGGTCCTGTTTCTCCATATCCAGTATTGAAGGGCCTGTTCCTGCTCCTCCATGGCCAGTACTAAAGGTCCTGTTCCTCCTAGTCCAGTACTGAAGGGCCTGTTCCTGCTCCCTCATGTCCAGTACTGAAGGGCCTGTTCCTGCTCCCTCATGTCCAGTACTGAAGGGCCTGTTCCTGTTTCTCCATGTCCAGTACTAAAGGGCCTGTTCCTGTTTCTCCATTTCCAGTACTGAAGGGCCTGTTCCTGATTCTCCATGTCCAGTACTGATGGGCCTGTTCCTACATGTCCAGTACTGAAGGGCCTGTTACTGCTCACTCATGCCCAGTACTGAAGGGCCTGTTTCTCCATGTCCAGTACTGAAGGGCCTGTTCCTGCTCCCTCATGTCCAGTACTGAAGGGCCTGTTCCTGTTTCTCCATGTCCAGTACTAAAGGGCCTGTTCCTGTTTCTCCATTTCCAGTACTGAAGGGCCTGTTCCTGATTCTCCATGTCCAGTACTGATGGGCCTGTTCCTACATGTCCAGTACTGAAGGGCCTGTTACTGCTCACTCATGCCCAGTACTGAAGGGCCTGTTTCTCCATGTCCAGTAGTAAAGGGCCTGTTCCTGCTCCCCAATGTCCAGTACTAAAGGGCCTGTTTCTCCATGTCCAGTACCGAAGGGACTGATCCTCCATGTCCAGTACTAAAGGTCCTGTTCCTCCATGTTCAGTACTGAAGGGCCTGTTCCTGCTCCTCCATGTCCAGTACTAAAGGGCCTGTTCCTGTTCCTCCATGTCCAATACTAAAGGGCCTGTTCCTGTTTCTCCATGTCCAGTACTAAAGGTCCTGTTCCTCCATGTTCAGTACTGAAGGGCCTGTTCCTGCTCCTCCATGTCCAGTACTAAAGGGCATGTTCCTGTTTCTCCATGTCCAGTACTAAAGGGCCTGTTCCTCCATGTGCAGTTCTGAAGGGCCTGTTCCTGCTTCTCCATGTCCAGTACTGAAGGTCCTGTTCCTGCTCCCTCATGTCCAGTACTAAAGGGCCTGTTCCTGCTCCTCCTATTCCAGTACTGAAGTGCCTGTTCCTGCTCCCTCATGTCCAGTACTGAAGGGCCTGTTCCTGTTTCTCCATGTCCAGTCCCAAATGGCCTATTACTGCTCCTCCATGTCCAGTACTCAAGGGCCTGTTTCTCCATGTCCAGTACTGAAGGGCCTGTTTCTCCATGTCCAGTACCGAAGGGACTGATCATCCATGTCCAGTAGTAAAGGGCCTGTTCCTGCTCCTCCATGTCCAGTACTAAAGGTCCTGTTCCTCCATGTTCAGTACTAAAGGGCCTGTTCCTGCTCCTCCATGTCCAGTACTAAAGGTCCTGTTCCTGCTCCTCCATGTCCAGTACTAAAGGTCCTGTTCCTCCATGTCCAGTACTAAAGGGCCTGTTCCTGCTCCTCCATGTCCACTACTGAAGGTCCTGTTCCTGCTCCTCCTAGTCCAGTACTGAAGGGCCTGTTCCTGCTCCCTCATGTCCAGTACTGAAGGGCCTGTTCCTGTTCCTCCATGTCCAGTACTAAAGGGCCTGTTCCTGTTCCTCCATGTCCAATACTAAAGGGCCTGTTCCTGTTTCTCCATGTCCAGTACTGAAGGGCCTGTTTCTCCATGTCCAGTACCGAAGGGACTGATCATCCATGTCCAGTAGTAAAGGGCCTGTTCCTGCTCCTCCATGTCCAGTACTAAAGGTCCTGTTCCTCCATGTTCAGTACTAAAGGGCCTGTTCCTGCTCCTCCATGTCCAGTACTAAAGGTCCTGTTCCTGCTCCTCCATGTCCAGTACTAAAGGTCCTGTTCCTCCATGTCCAGTACTAAAGGGCCTGTTCCTGTTTCTCCATGTCCAGTACTAAAGGGCCTGTTCCTCCATGTGCAGTACTGAAGGGCCTGTTCCTGCTTCTCCATGTCCAGTACTGAAGGGCCTGTTCCTGCTCCTTCATGTCCAGTACTAAAGGTCCTGTTCCTGTTTCTCCATGTCCAGTACTAAAGGGCCTGTTCCTCCATGTGCAGTACTGAAGGGCCTGTTCCTGCTTCTCCATGTCCAGTACTGAAGGGCCTGCTCCTGCTCCTCCATGTCCAGTACTGAAGGTCCTGTTCCTGCTCCCTCATGTCCAGTACTGAAGGGCCTGTTCCTGCTCCTCCATGTCCAGTACTGAAGGTCCTGTTCCTGCTTCCTCATGTCCAGTAGTGAAGGTCCTGTTCCTGTTCCTACATGTCCAGTACTGAAGGTCCTGTTCCTGCTCCCTCATGTCCAGTACTAAAGGGCCTGTTCCGGCTCCTCCATGTCCAGTACTAAAGGTCCTGTTTCTCCATATCCAGTATTGAAGGGCCTGTTCCTGCTCCTCCATGGCCAGTACTAAAGGTCCTGTTCCTCCATGTCCAGTACTAAAGGGCCTGTTCCGGCTCCTCCATGTCCAGTACTAAAGGTCCTGTTTCTCCATATCCAGTATTGAAGGGCCTGTTCCTGCTCCTCCATGGCCAGTACTAAAGGTCCTGTTCCTCCTAGTCCAGTACTGAAGGGCCTGTTCCTGCTCCCTCATGTCCAGTACTGAAGGGCCTGTTCCTGCTCCCTCATGTCCAGTACTGAAGGGCCTGTTCCTGTTTCTCCATGTCCAGTACTAAAGGGCCTGTTCCTGTTTCTCCATTTCCAGTACTGAAGGGCCTGTTCCTGATTCTCCATGTCCAGTACTGATGGGCCTGTTCCTACATGTCCAGTACTGAAGGGCCTGTTACTGCTCACTCATGCCCAGTACTGAAGGGCCTGTTTCTCCATGTCCAGTACTGAAGGGCCTGTTCCTGCTCCCTCATGTCCAGTACTGAAGGGCCTGTTCCTGTTTCTCCATGTCCAGTACTAAAGGGCCTGTTCCTGTTTCTCCATTTCCAGTACTGAAGGGCCTGTTCCTGATTCTCCATGTCCAGTACTGATGGGCCTGTTCCTACATGTCCAGTACTGAAGGGCCTGTTACTGCTCACTCATGCCCAGTACTGAAGGGCCTGTTTCTCCATGTCCAGTAGTAAAGGGCCTGTTCCTGCTCCCCAATGTCCAGTACTAAAGGGCCTGTTTCTCCATGTCCAGTACCGAAGGGACTGATCCTCCATGTCCAGTACTAAAGGTCCTGTTCCTCCATGTTCAGTACTGAAGGGCCTGTTCCTGCTCCTCCATGTCCAGTACTAAAGGGCCTGTTCCTGTTCCTCCATGTCCAATACTAAAGGGCCTGTTCCTGTTTCTCCATGTCCAGTACTAAAGGTCCTGTTCCTCCATGTTCAGTACTGAAGGGCCTGTTCCTGCTCCTCCATGTCCAGTACTAAAGGGCATGTTCCTGTTTCTCCATGTCCAGTACTAAAGGGCCTGTTCCTCCATGTGCAGTTCTGAAGGGCCTGTTCCTGCTTCTTCATGTCCAGTACTGAAGGTCCTGTTCCTGCTCCCTCATGTCCAGTACTAAAGGGCCTGTTCCTGCTCCTCCTATTCCAGTACTGAAGTGCCTGTTCCTGCTCCCTCATGTCCAGTACTGAAGGGCCTGTTCCTGTTTCTCCATGTCCAGTCCCAAATGGCCTATTACTGCTCCTCCATGTCCAGTACTCAAGGGCCTGTTTCTCCATGTCCAGTACTGAAGGGCCTGTTTCTCCATGTCCAGTACCGAAGGGACTGATCATCCATGTCCAGTAGTAAAGGGCCTGTTCCTGCTCCTCCATGTCCAGTACTAAAGGTCCTGTTCCTCCATGTTCAGTACTAAAGGGCCTGTTCCTGCTCCTCCATGTCCAGTACTAAAGGTCCTGTTCCTGCTCCTCCATGTCCAGTACTAAAGGTCCTGTTCCTCCATGTCCAGTACTAAAGGGCCTGTTCCTGCTCCTCCATGTCCACTACTGAAGGTCCTGTTCCTGCTCCTCCTAGTCCAGTACTGAAGGGCCTGTTCCTGCTCCCTCATGTCCAGTACTGAAGGGCCTGTTCCTGTTCCTCCATGTCCAGTACTAAAGGGCCTGTTCCTGTTCCTCCATGTCCAATACTAAAGGGCCTGTTCCTGTTTCTCCATGTCCAGTACTGAAGGGCCTGTTCCTGATTCTCCATGTCCAGTACTGATGGGCCTGTTCCTACATGTCCAGTACTGAAGGGCCTGTTACTGCTCACTCATGCCCAGTACTGAAGGGTCTGTTTCTCCATGTCCAGTACTAAAGGGCCTGTTCCTGCTCCTCCATGTCCAGTAGTAAAGGGCCTGTTCCTGCTCCCCAATGTCCAGTACTAAAGGGCCTGTTTCTCCATGTCCAGTACCGAAGGCACTGATCCTCGATGTCCAGTACTGAAGGGCCTGTTCCTGCTCCTCCATGTCCAGTACTAAAGGGCCTGTTCCTGTTTCTCCATGTCCAGTACTAAAGGGCCTGTTCCTCCATGTGCAGTACTGAAGGGCCTGTTCCTGCTTCTCCATGTCCAGTACTTAAGGGCCTGTTCCTGTTCCTACATGTCCAGTACTGAAGGTCCTGTTCCTGCTCCCTCATGTCCAGTACTAAAGGGCCTGTTCCTGCTCCTCCTATTCCAGTACTGAAGGGCCTGTTCCTGCTCCCTCATGTCCAGTACTGAAGGGCCTGTTTCTCCATGTCCAGTACCGAAGGGACTGATCCTCCATGTCCAGTACTGAAGGGCCTGTTCCTGCTCCTCCATGTCCAGTACTAAAGGGCCTGTTCCTGTTTCTCCATGTCCAGTACTAAAGGGCCTGTTCCTACATTTGCAGTACTGAAGGGCCTGTTCCTGCTTCTCCATGTCCAGTACTGAAGGGCCTGTTCCTGTTCCTACATGTCCAGTACTGAAGGTCCTGTTCCTGCTCCCTCATGTCCAGTACTAAAGGGCCTGTTCCTGCTCCTCCTATTCCAGTACTGAAGGGCCTGTTCCTGCTCCCTCATGTCCAGTACAAAGGGCCTGTTCCTGTTCCTCCATGTCCAATACTAAAGGGCCTGTTCCTGTTTCTCCATGTCCAGTACTAAAGGGCCTGTTCCTGTTTCTCCATTTCCAGTACTGAAGGGCCTGTTCCTGATTCTCCATGTCCAGTACTGATGGGCCTGTTCCTACATGTCCAGTACTGAAGGGCCTGTTACTGCTCACTCATGCCCAGTACTGAAGGGCCTGTTTCTCCATGTCCAGTAGTAAAGGGCCTGTTCCTGCTCCCCAATGTCCAGTACTAAAGGGCCTGTTTCTCCATGTCCAGTACCGAAGGGACTGATCCTCCATGTCCAGTACTAAAGGTCCTGTTCCTCCATGTTCAGTACTGAAGGGCCTGTTCCTGCTCCTCCATGTCCAGTACTAAAGGGCCTGTTCCTGTTCCTCCATGTCCAATACTAAAGGGCCTGTTCCTGTTTCTCCATGTCCAGTACTAAAGGTCCTGTTCCTCCATGTTCAGTACTGAAGGGCCTGTTCCTGCTCCTCCATGTCCAGTACTAAAGGGCATGTTCCTGTTTCTCCATGTCCAGTACTAAAGGGCCTGTTCCTCCATGTGCAGTTCTGAAGGGCCTGTTCCTGCTTCTTCATGTCCAGTACTGAAGGTCCTGTTCCTGCTCCCTCATGTCCAGTACTAAAGGGCCTGTTCCTGCTCCTCCTATTCCAGTACTGAAGTGCCTGTTCCTGCTCCCTCATGTCCAGTACTGAAGGGCCTGTTCCTGTTTCTCCATGTCCAGTCCCAAATGGCCTATTACTGCTCCTCCATGTCCAGTACTCAAGGGCCTGTTTCTCCATGTCCAGTACTGAAGGGCCTGTTTCTCCATGTCCAGTACCGAAGGGACTGATCATCCATGTCCAGTAGTAAAGGGCCTGTTCCTGCTCCTCCATGTCCAGTACTAAAGGTCCTGTTCCTCCATGTTCAGTACTAAAGGGCCTGTTCCTGCTCCTCCATGTCCAGTACTAAAGGTCCTGTTCCTGCTCCTCCATGTCCAGTACTAAAGGTCCTGTTCCTCCATGTCCAGTACTAAAGGGCCTGTTCCTGCTCCTCCATGTCCACTACTGAAGGTCCTGTTCCTGCTCCTCCTAGTCCAGTACTGAAGGGCCTGTTCCTGCTCCCTCATGTCCAGTACTGAAGGGCCTGTTCCTGTTCCTCCATGTCCAGTACTAAAGGGCCTGTTCCTGTTCCTCCATGTCCAATACTAAAGGGCCTGTTCCTGTTTCTCCATGTCCAGTACTGAAGGGCCTGTTCCTGATTCTCCATGTCCAGTACTGATGGGCCTGTTCCTACATGTCCAGTACTGAAGGGCCTGTTACTGCTCACTCATGCCCAGTACTGAAGGGTCTGTTTCTCCATGTCCAGTACTAAAGGGCCTGTTCCTGCTCCTCCATGTCCAGTAGTAAAGGGCCTGTTCCTGCTCCCCAATGTCCAGTACTAAAGGGCCTGTTTCTCCATGTCCAGTACCGAAGGCACTGATCCTCGATGTCCAGTACTGAAGGGCCTGTTCCTGCTCCTCCATGTCCAGTACTAAAGGGCCTGTTCCTGTTTCTCCATGTCCAGTACTAAAGGGCCTGTTCCTCCATGTGCAGTACTGAAGGGCCTGTTCCTGCTTCTCCATGTCCAGTACTTAAGGGCCTGTTCCTGTTCCTACATGTCCAGTACTGAAGGTCCTGTTCCTGCTCCCTCATGTCCAGTACTAAAGGGCCTGTTCCTGCTCCTCCTATTCCAGTACTGAAGGGCCTGTTCCTGCTCCCTCATGTCCAGTACTGAAGGGCCTGTTTCTCCATGTCCAGTACCGAAGGGACTGATCCTCCATGTCCAGTACTGAAGGGCCTGTTCCTGCTCCTCCATGTCCAGTACTAAAGGGCCTGTTCCTGTTTCTCCATGTCCAGTACTAAAGGGCCTGTTCCTACATTTGCAGTACTGAAGGGCCTGTTCCTGCTTCTCCATGTCCAGTACTGAAGGGCCTGTTCCTGTTCCTACATGTCCAGTACTGAAGGTCCTGTTCCTGCTCCCTCATGTCCAGTACTAAAGGGCCTGTTCCTGCTCCTCCTATTCCAGTACTGAAGGGCCTGTTCCTGCTCCCTCATGTCCAGTACAAAGGGCCTGTTCCTGTTCCTCCATGTCCAATACTAAAGGGCCTGTTCCTGTTTCTCCATGTCCAGTACTAAAGGGCCTGTTCCTGTTTCTCCATTTCCAGTACTGAAGGGCCTGTTCCTGATTCTCCATGTCCAGTACTGATGGGCCTGTTCCTACATGTCCAGTACTGAAGGGCCTGTTACTGCTCACTCATGCCCAGTACTGAAGGGCCTGTTTCTACATATCCAGTACTAAAGGGCCTGTTCCTGCTCCTCCATGTCCAGTAGTAAAGGGCCTGTTCCTGCTCCCCAATGTCCAGTACTAAAGGGCCTGTTTCTCCATGTCCAGTACCGAAGGGACTGATCCTCCATGTCCAGTACTGAAGGGCCTGTTCCTGTTCCTACATGTCCAGTACTGAAGGGCCTGTTCCTGCTCCCTCATGTCCAGTACTAAAGGGCCTGTTCCTGCTCCTCCTATTCCAGTACTGAAGGGCCTGTTCCTGCTCCCTCATGTCCAGTACTGAAGGGCCTGTTCCTGTTTCTCCATGTCCAGTCCCAAATGGCCTGTTACTGCTCCTCCATGTCCAGTACTCAAGGGCCTGTTTCTCCATGTCCAGTACCGAAGGGACTGATCCTCCATGTCCAGTAGTAAAGGGCCTGTTCCTGCTCCTCCATGTCCAGTACTAAAGTTCCTGTTCCTCCATGTTCAGTACTAAAGGGCCTGTTCCTGCTCCTCCATGTCCATACTGAAGGGTCTGTTCCTGTTCCTCCATGTCCAGTACTAAAGGGCCTGTTCCGGCTCCTCCATGTTCAGTACTAAAGGGCCTGTTCCTGCTCCTCCATGTCCAGTACTAAAAGTCCTGTTTCTCCATATCCAGTATTGAAGGGCCTGTTCCTGCTCCTCCATGTCCAGTAGTAAAGGGCCTATTCCTGCTCCCCAATGTCCAGTACTAAAGGGCCTGTTTCTCCATGTCCAGTACCGAAGGGACTGATCCTCCATGTCCAGTAGTAAAGGGCCTGTTCCTGCTCCTCCATGTCCAGTACTAAAGTTCCTGTTCCTCCATGTTCAGTACTGAAGGGCCTGTTCCTGCTCCTCCATGTCCAGTACTAAAGTTCCTGTTCCTCCATGTTCAGTATTGAAGGGCCTGTTCCTGCTCCTCCATGTCCAGTACTAAAGGGCCTGTTCCTGCTCCTCCATGTCCACTACTGAAGGTCCTTTTCCTGCTCCTCCTAGTCCAGTACTGAAGGGCCTGTTCCTGCTCCCTCATGTCCAGTACTGAAGGGCCTGTTCCTACATTTGCAGTACTGAAGGGCCTGTTCCTGCTTCTCCATGTCCAGTACTGAAGGGCCTGTTCCTGTTCCTACATGTCCAGTACTGAAGGTCCTGTTCCTGCTCCCTCATGTCCAGTACTAAAGGGCCTGTTCCTGCTCCTCCTATTCCAGTACTGAAGGGCCTGTTCCTGCTCCCTCATGTCCAGTACAAAGGGCCTGTTCCTGTTCCTCCATGTCCAATACTAAAGGGCCTGTTCCTGTTTCTCCATGTCCAGTACTAAAGGGCCTGTTCCTGTTTCTCCATTTCCAGTACTGAAGGGCCTGTTCCTGATTCTCCATGTCCAGTACTGATGGGCCTGTTCCTACATGTCCAGTACTGAAGGGCCTGTTACTGCTCACTCATGCCCAGTACTGAAGGGCCTGTTTCTACATATCCAGTACTAAAGGGCCTGTTCCTGCTCCTCCATGTCCAGTAGTAAAGGGCCTGTTCCTGCTCCCCAATGTCCAGTACTAAAGGGCCTGTTTCTCCATGTCCAGTACCGAAGGGACTGATCCTCCATGTCCAGTACTGAAGGGCCTGTTCCTGTTCCTACATGTCCAGTACTGAAGGGCCTGTTCCTGCTCCCTCATGTCCAGTACTAAAGGGCCTGTTCCTGCTCCTCCTATTCCAGTACTGAAGGGCCTGTTCCTGCTCCCTCATGTCCAGTACTGAAGGGCCTGTTCCTGTTTCTCCATGTCCAGTCCCAAATGGCCTGTTACTGCTCCTCCATGTCCAGTACTCAAGGGCCTGTTTCTCCATGTCCAGTACCGAAGGGACTGATCCTCCATGTCCAGTAGTAAAGGGCCTGTTCCTGCTCCTCCATGTCCAGTACTAAAGTTCCTGTTCCTCCATGTTCAGTACTAAAGGGCCTGTTCCTGCTCCTCCATGTCCATACTGAAGGGTCTGTTCCTGTTCCTCCATGTCCAGTACTAAAGGGCCTGTTCCGGCTCCTCCATGTTCAGTACTAAAGGGCCTGTTCCTGCTCCTCCATGTCCAGTACTAAAAGTCCTGTTTCTCCATATCCAGTATTGAAGGGCCTGTTCCTGCTCCTCCATGTCCAGTAGTAAAGGGCCTATTCCTGCTCCCCAATGTCCAGTACTAAAGGGCCTGTTTCTCCATGTCCAGTACCGAAGGGACTGATCCTCCATGTCCAGTAGTAAAGGGCCTGTTCCTGCTCCTCCATGTCCAGTACTAAAGTTCCTGTTCCTCCATGTTCAGTACTGAAGGGCCTGTTCCTGCTCCTCCATGTCCAGTACTAAAGTTCCTGTTCCTCCATGTTCAGTATTGAAGGGCCTGTTCCTGCTCCTCCATGTCCAGTACTAAAGGGCCTGTTCCTGCTCCTCCATGTCCACTACTGAAGGTCCTTTTCCTGCTCCTCCTAGTCCAGTACTGAAGGGCCTGTTCCTGCTCCCTCATGTCCAGTACTGAAGGGCCTGTTCCTGCTCCCTCATGTCCAGTACTGAAGGGCCTGTTCCTGTTCCTCTATGTCCAATACTAAAGGGCCTGTTCCTGTTTCTCCATGTCCAGTACTAAAGGGTCTGTTCCTGTTTCTCCATTTCCAGTACTGAAGGGCCTGTTCCTGATTCTCCATGTCCAGTACTGATGGGTCTGTTCCTACATGTCCAGTACTGAAGGGCCTGTTACTGCTCACTCATGCCCAGTACTGAAGGGCCTGTTTCTCCATGTCCAGTACTAAAGGGCCTGTTTCTCCATGTTCAGTACTAAAGGTCCTGTTCCTCCATGTTCAGTACTGAAGGGCCTGTTCCTGCTCCTCCATGTCCAGTACTAAAGGGCCTGTTCCTGCTTCTCCATGTCCAGTACTGAAGGGCCTGTTCCTGTTCCTACATGTCCAGTACTGAAGGTCCTGTTCCTGCTCCCTCATGTCCAGTCCCAAATGGCCTGTTACTGCTCCTCCATGTCCAGTACTCAAGGGCCTGTTTCTCCATGTCCAGTACTGAAGGGCCTGTTTCTCCATGTCCAGTACCGAAGGGACTGATCCTCCATGTCCAGTAGTAAAGGGCCTGTTCCTGCTCCTCCATGTCCAGTACTAAAGGTCCTGTTCCTCCATGTTCAGTACTAAAGGGCCTGTTCCTGCTACTCCATGTCCAGTACTGAAGGGCCTGTTCCTGTTCCTCCATGTCCAATACTAAAGGGCCTGTTCCTGTTTCTCCATGTCCAGTACTAAAGGGCCTGTTCCTGTTTCTCCATTTCCAGTACTGAAGGGCCTGTTCCTGATTCTCCATGTCCAGTACTGATGGGCCTGTTCCTACATGTCCATTACTGAAGGGCCTTTTACTGCTCACTCATGCCCAGTACTGAAGGGCCTGTTTCTCCATGTCCAGTACTAAAGGGCCTGTTCCTGCTCCTCCATATCCAGTAGTAAAGGGCCTGTTCCTGCTCCCCAATGTCCAGTACTAAAGGGCCTGTTTCTCCATGTTCAGTACTAAAGGTCCTGTTCCTCCATGTTCAGTACTGAAGGGCCTGTTCCTGCTCCTCCATGTCCAGTACTAAAGGGCCTGTTCCTGTTTCTCCATGTGCAGTACTGAAGGGCCTGTTCCTGCTTCTCCATGTCCAGTACTGAAGGGCCTGTTCCTGTACCTACATGTCCAGTACTGAAGGTCCTGTTTCTCCATGTCCAGTACCGAAGGGACTGATCCTCCATGTCCAGTAGTAAAGGGCCTGTTCCTGCTCCTCCATGTCCAGTACTAAAGGTCCTGTTCCTCCATGTTCAGTACTAAAGGGCCTGTTCCTGCTACTCCATGTCCAGTACTAAAGGGTCTGTTCCGGCTCCTCCATGTCCAATACTAAAGGTCCTGTTCCTGCTCCTCCATGTCCAGTACTAAAGGTCCTGTTCCTCCATGTCCAGTACTAAAGGGCCTGTTCCTGCTCCTCCATGTCCACTACTGAAGGTCCTGTTCCTGCTCCTCCTAGTCCAGTACTAAAGGTCCTGTTTCTCCATATCCAGTATTGAAGGGCCTGTTCCTGCTCCTCCATGTCCAGTAGTAAAGGGCCTGTTCCTGCTCCCTCATGTCCAGTACTGAAGGGCCTGTTCCTGTTCCTCCATGTCCAATACTAAAGGGCCTGTTCCTGTTTCTCCATGTCCAGTACTGAAGGGCCTGTTCCTGATTCTCCATGTCCAGTACTGATGGGCCTGTTACTGCTCACTCATGCCCAGTACTGAAGGGCCTGTTTCTCCATGTCCAGTACTAAAGGGCCTGTTCCTGCTCCTCCATGTCCAGTAGTAAAGGGCCTGTTCCTGCTCCTCCATGTCCAGTACTAAAGGTCCTGTTCCTCCATGTTCAGTACTAAAGGGCCTGTTCCTGCTACTCCATGTCCAGTACTAAAGGGTCTGTTCCGGCTCCTCCATGTCCAATACTAAAGGTCCTGTTCCTGCTCCTCCATGTCCAGTACTAAAGGTCCTGTTCCTCCATGTCCAGTACTAAAGGGCCTGTTCCTGCTCCTCCATGTCCACTACTGAAGGTCCTGTTCCTGCTCCTCCTAGTCCAGTACTAAAGGTCCTGTTTCTCCATATCCAGTATTGAAGGGCCTGTTCCTGCTCCTCCATGTCCAGTAGTAAAGGGCCTGTTCCTGCTCCCTCATGTCCAGTACTGAAGGGCCTGTTCCTGTTCCTCCATGTCCAATACTAAAGGGCCTGTTCCTGTTTCTCCATGTCCAGTACTGAAGGGCCTGTTCCTGATTCTCCATGTCCAGTACTGATGGGCCTGTTACTGCTCACTCATGCCCAGTACTGAAGGGCCTGTTTCTCCATGTCCAGTACCGAAGGGACTGATCCTCCATGTCCAGTACTGAAGGGCCTGTTCCTGCTCCTCCATGTCCAGTACTAAAGGGCCTGTTCCTGTTTCTCCATGTCCAGTACTAAAGGGCCTGTTCCTCCATGTGCAGTACTGAAGGGCCTGTTCCTGCTTCTCCATGTCCAGTACTGAAGGGCCTGTTCCTGTTCCTCCATGTCCAGTACATAAGGACCTGTTCCTGTTCCTCCATGTCCAAAACTGAAGGGCCTGTTTCACCATATCCAGTACTGAAGGGCCTGTTTCTCCATGTCCAGTACCGAAGGGACTGTTCCTCCATGTCCAGTACTAAAGGGCCTGTTCCTGCTCCTCCATGTCCAGTACTAAAGGTCCTGTTTCTCCATATCCAGTATTGAAGGGCCTGTTCCTGTTCCTCCATGTCCAGTATTGAAGGGCCTGTTTCTCCTATTCCAGTACTGAAGGGCCTGTTCCTCCATGTCCAGTACTAAAGGGCCTGTTCCTGTTTCTCCGTGTCCAGTAATGAAAGGCCTGTTCCTGCTCCTCCATGTCCACAACTGAAGGGCCTGTTTCTTCTCCCTCATGTCCATTACTGAAGGGCCTGTTTCTCAATGTCCAGTTCTAAAGGGCCTGTTCCTGTTCTTCCATCTCCAGTACTGAAGGGCCTGTTCCTGCTCCTCCATGTCCAGTACTGAAGGTCATGTTCCTGTTTCTCCATGTCCAGTACTAAAGGGCCTGTTCCTCCATGTGCAGTACTGAAGGGCCTGTTCCTGCTTCTCCATGTCCAGTACTGAAGGGCCTGTTCCTGCTCCGTCATATCCAGTACTGAAGGGCCTGTTTCTCCATGTCCAGTACTGAAGGACCTGTTTCTCCATGTCCAGTTCTAAAGGGCCTGTTCCTGTTCTTCCATCTCCAGTACTGAAGGGCCTGTTCCTGTTTCTCATGTCCAGTACTAAAGGGCCTGTTCCTCCATGTGCAGTACTGAAGGGCCTGTTCCTGCTTCTCCATGTCCAGTACTGAAGGGCCTGTTTCTCCATGTCCAGTACTGAAGGGCCTGTTCCTGTTCCTACATGTCCAGTACTGAAGGTCCTGTTCCTGCTCCCTCATGTCCAGTACTAAAGGGCCTGTTCCTGCTCCTCCATGTCCAGTACTAAAGGGCCTGTTCCTGCTCCTCCATGTCCACTACTGAAGGTCCTGTTCCTGCTCCTCCTAGTCCAGTACTAAAGGGCCTGTTCCTGCTCCTCCATGTCCACTACTGAAGGTCCTGTTCCTGTTTCTCCATGTCCAGTACTGATGGGCCTGTTCCTACATGTCCAGTACTGAAGGGCCTGTTTCTCCATGTCCAGTACTGAAGGTCCTGTTCCTCCATGTCCAGTACTAAAGGGCCTGTTCCTGCTCCTTCTAGTCCAGTACTGAAGGGCCTGTTCCTGCTCCCTCATGTCCAATGCTGAAGGGCCTGTTCCTGTTCCTCCATGTCCAATACTAAAGAGCCTGTTCCTGTTTCTCCATGTCCAGTACTAAAGGGCCTGTTCCTGCGTCCCAATGTCCAGTACTAAAGGTCCTGTTCCTCCATGTCCAGTACTAAAGGCCCTGTTCCTCCATGTTCAGTACTAAAGGGCCTGTTCCTGCTCCTCCATGTCCAGTACTAAAGGTCATGTTCCTGTTTCTCAATGTCCAGTACTAAAGGGCCTGTTCCTCCATGTGCAGTACTGAAGGGCCTGTTCCTGCTTCTCCATGTCCAGTACTAAAGGGCCTATTCCTGCTCCTCCTATTCCAGTACTGAAGGGCCTGTTCCTGCTTCTCCATGTCCAGTACTAAAGGGCCTGTTCCTGCTCCTCCATGTCCAAAACTGAAGGGCCTGTTCCTGTTCCTCCATGTCCAGTACATAAGGGCCTGTTCCTGTTCCTCCATGTCCAAAACTGAAGGGCCTGTTTCACCATATCCAGTACTGAAGGGCCTGTCTCTCCATGTCCAGTACCGAAGGGACTGTTCCTCCATGTCCAGTACTAAAGGGCCTGTTCCTGCTCCTCCATGTCCAGTACTAAAGGTCCTGTTTCTCCATATCCAGTATTGAAGGGCCTGTTCCTGTTCCTCCATGTCCAGTATTGAAGGGCCTGTTTCTCCTATTCAAGTACTGAAGGGCCTGTTCCTCCATGTCCAGCACTGAAGGGCCTGTTCCTCCATGTCCAGTACTAAAGGGCCTGTTCCTGTTTCTCCGTGTCCAGTAATGAAAGGCCTGTTCCTGCTCCTCCATGTCCACAACTGAAGGGCCTGTTTTTTCTCCCTCATGTCCATTACTGAAGGGCCTGTTTCTCAATGTCCAGTTCTAAAGGGCCTGTTCCTGTTCTTCCATTTCCAGTACTGAATGGCCTGTTCCTGCTCCTCCATGTCCAGTACTGAAGGTCATGTTCCTGTTTCTCCATGTCCAGTACTAAAGGGCCTGTTCCTCCATGTGCAGTACTGAAGGGCCTGTTCCTGCTTCTCCATGTCCAGTACTGAAGGGCCTGTTCCTGCTCCGTCATATCCAGTACTGAAGGGCCCGTTTCTCCATGTCCAGTACTGAAGGACCTGTTTCTCCATGTCCAGTACTATAGGGCCTGTTCCTGTTTCTCCATGTCCAGTACTAAAGGGCCTGTTCCTCCATGTGCAGTACTGAAGGGCCTGTTCCTGCTTCTCCATGTCCAGTACTGAAGGGCCTGTTTCTCCATGTCCAGTACTGAAGGGCCTGTTCCTGTTCCTACATGTCCAGTACTGAAGGTCCTGTTGCTGCTCCCTCATGTCCAGTACTAAAGGGCCTGTTCCTGTTTCTCCATGTCCAGTCTCAAATGGCCTGTTACTACTCCTCCATGTCCAGTGCTCAAGGGCCTGTTTCTCCATGTCCAGTACTGAAGGGCCTGTTTCTCCATGTCCAGTACTGAAGGACCTGTTTCTCCATGTCCAGTTCTAAAGGGCCTGTTCCTGTTCTTCCATCTCCAGTACTGAAGGGCCTGTTCCTGCTCCTCCATGTCCAGTACTATAGGGCCTGTTCCTGCTCCTCCATGTCCAATACTAAAGGTCCTGTTCCTCCATGTTCAGTACTAAAGGGCCTGTTCCTGCTCCTCCATGTCCAGTACTAACGGGCCTGTTCCTGCTCCTCCATGTCCAGTACTAAAGGGCCTGTTCCTGTTCCTCCATGTCCAGTACTATAGGGCCTGTTCCTGCTCCTCCATGTCCAATACTAAAGGTCCTGTTCCTCCATGTTCAGTACTAAAGGGCCTGTTCCTGCTCCTCCATGTCCAGTACTAAAGGGCCTGTTCCTGCTCCTCCATGTCCACTACTGAAGGTCCTATTCCTGCTCCTCCTAGTCCAGTACTGAAGGGCCTGTTCCTGTTTCTCCATGTCCAGTACTGAAGGGCCTGTTCCTGTTCCTCCATGTCGAGTACTTAAGGGCCTGTTTCTCCATGCCCAGTACTAAAGGGCCTGTTCCTCCATGTCCAGTACCGAATGGCCTGTTCCTGCTCCTCCATGTCCAGTACCGAATGGCCTGTTCCTGTTCCTCCATGTCCAGTAGTGAAGGGCCTGTTTCTTCATGTCCAGTACTGAAGAGCCTTTTCCTCCATGTCCAGTACTAAAGGGCATGTTCCTGTTTCTCCATATCCAGTATTGAAGGGCCTGTTTCTGCTCCTCCATGTCCAGTACTGAAGGGCCTGTTCCTGCTCCCTCATGTCCAGTACTAAAGGGCCTGTTCCTGCTCCTCTATTTCCAGTACTGAAGTGCCTGTTCCTGCTCTTCTATTTCCAGTACTAAAGGGCCTGTTCCTCCATGTCCCGTACCGAATGGCCTGTTTCTCCATGTCTAGTACTGAAGGGCCTGTTCCTGTTCCTCCATGTCCAGTATTGAAGGGCCTGTTCGTCCATGTCCAGTACTGAAGGGCCTGTTTTTCCATGTCCAGTACTGGACGGCCTGTTCCTGCTCCCTCATGTCCAGTACTAAAGGGCCTGTTTCTCCATATCCAGTATTGAAGGGCCTGTTCCTGCTCCTCCATGTCCAGTACTAAAGGGCCTGTTTCTCCATATCCAGTACTGAAGGGCCTGTTCCTGCTCCCTCATGTCCAGTACTAAAGGGCCTGTTCCTTCATGTCCAGTACCGAATTGCCTGTTTCTCCATGTCTAGTACTGAAGGGCCTGTTCCTGTTCCTCCATGTCCAGTATTGAAGGGCCTGTTCGTCCATGTCCAGTACTGAAGGGCCTGTTTTTCCATGTCCAGTACTGGACGGCCTGTTCCTGCTCCCTCATGTCCTGTACTAAAGGGCCTGTTTCTCCATATCCAGTATTGAAGGGCCTGTTCCTGCTCCTCCATGTCCAGTACTAAAGGGCCTGTTTCTCGATGTCCAGTACTAAAGGGCCTGTTTCTCCATATCCAGTATTGAAGGGCCTGTTCCTGCTCCTCCATGTCCAGTACTAAAGGTCATGTTCCTGTTTCTCAATGTCCAGTACTAAAGGGCCTGTTCCTCCATGTGCAGTACTGAAGGGCCTGTTCCTGCTTCTCCATGTCCAGTACTAAAGGGCCTATTCCTGCTCCTCCTATTCCAGTACTGAAGGGCCTGTTCCTGCTTCTCCATGTCCAGTACTAAAGGGCCTGTTCCTGCTCCTCCATGTCCAAAACTGAAGGGCCTGTTCCTGTTCCTCCATGTCCAGTACATAAGGGCCTGTTCCTGTTCCTCCATGTCCAAAACTGAAGGGCCTGTTTCACCATATCCAGTACTGAAGGGCCTGTCTCTCCATGTCCAGTACCGAAGGGACTGTTCCTCCATGTCCAGTACTAAAGGGCCTGTTCCTGCTCCTCCATGTCCAGTACTAAAGGTCCTGTTTCTCCATATCCAGTATTGAAGGGCCTGTTCCTGTTCCTCCATGTCCAGTATTGAAGGGCCTGTTTCTCCTATTCAAGTACTGAAGGGCCTGTTCCTCCATGTCCAGCACTGAAGGGCCTGTTCCTCCATGTCCAGTACTAAAGGGCCTGTTCCTGTTTCTCCGTGTCCAGTAATGAAAGGCCTGTTCCTGCTCCTCCATGTCCACAACTGAAGGGCCTGTTTTTTCTCCCTCATGTCCATTACTGAAGGGCCTGTTTCTCAATGTCCAGTTCTAAAGGGCCTGTTCCTGTTCTTCCATTTCCAGTACTGAATGGCCTGTTCCTGCTCCTCCATGTCCAGTACTGAAGGTCATGTTCCTGTTTCTCCATGTCCAGTACTAAAGGGCCTGTTCCTCCATGTGCAGTACTGAAGGGCCTGTTCCTGCTTCTCCATGTCCAGTACTGAAGGGCCTGTTCCTGCTCCGTCATATCCAGTACTGAAGGGCCCGTTTCTCCATGTCCAGTACTGAAGGACCTGTTTCTCCATGTCCAGTACTATAGGGCCTGTTCCTGTTTCTCCATGTCCAGTACTAAAGGGCCTGTTCCTCCATGTGCAGTACTGAAGGGCCTGTTCCTGCTTCTCCATGTCCAGTACTGAAGGGCCTGTTTCTCCATGTCCAGTACTGAAGGGCCTGTTCCTGTTCCTACATGTCCAGTACTGAAGGTCCTGTTGCTGCTCCCTCATGTCCAGTACTAAAGGGCCTGTTCCTGTTTCTCCATGTCCAGTCTCAAATGGCCTGTTACTACTCCTCCATGTCCAGTGCTCAAGGGCCTGTTTCTCCATGTCCAGTACTGAAGGGCCTGTTTCTCCATGTCCAGTACTGAAGGACCTGTTTCTCCATGTCCAGTTCTAAAGGGCCTGTTCCTGTTCTTCCATCTCCAGTACTGAAGGGCCTGTTCCTGCTCCTCCATGTCCAGTACTATAGGGCCTGTTCCTGCTCCTCCATGTCCAATACTAAAGGTCCTGTTCCTCCATGTTCAGTACTAAAGGGCCTGTTCCTGCTCCTCCATGTCCAGTACTAACGGGCCTGTTCCTGCTCCTTCATGTCCAGTACTAAAGGGCCTGTTCCTGTTCCTCCATGTCCAGTACTATAGGGCCTGTTCCTGCTCCTCCATGTCCAATACTAAAGGTCCTGTTCCTCCATGTTCAGTACTAAAGGGCCTGTTCCTGCTCCTCCATGTCCAGTACTAAAGGGCCTGTTCCTGCTCCTCCATGTCCACTACTGAAGGTCCTATTCCTGCTCCTCCTAGTCCAGTACTGAAGGGCCTGTTCCTGTTTCTCCATGTCCAGTACTGAAGGGCCTGTTCCTGTTCCTCCATGTCGAGTACTTAAGGGCCTGTTTCTCCATGCCCAGTACTAAAGGGCCTGTTCCTCCATGTCCAGTACCGAATGGCCTGTTCCTGCTCCTCCATGTCCAGTACCGAATGGCCTGTTCCTGTTCCTCCATGTCCAGTAGTGAAGGGCCTGTTTCTTCATGTCCAGTACTGAAGAGCCTTTTCCTCCATGTCCAGTACTAAAGGGCATGTTCCTGTTTCTCCATATCCAGTATTGAAGGGCCTGTTTCTGCTCCTCCATGTCCAGTACTGAAGGGCCTGTTCCTGCTCCCTCATGTCCAGTACTAAAGGGCCTGTTCCTGCTCCTCTATTTCCAGTACTGAAGTGCCTGTTCCTGCTCTTCTATTTCCAGTACTAAAGGGCCTGTTCCTCCATGTCCCGTACCGAATGGCCTGTTTCTCCATGTCTAGTACTGAAGGGCCTGTTCCTGTTCGTCCATGTCCAGTACTGAAGGGCCTGTTTTTCCATGTCCAGTACTGGACGGCCTGTTCCTGCTCCCTCATGTCCAGTACTAAAGGGCCTGTTTCTCCATATCCAGTATTGAAGGGCCTGTTCCTGCTCCTCCATGTCCAGTACTAAAGGGCCTGTTTCTCCATATCCAGTACTGAAGGGCCTGTTCCTGCTCCCTCATGTCCAGTACTAAAGGGCCTGTTCCTTCATGTCCAGTACCGAATTGCCTGTTTCTCCATGTCTAGTACTGAAGGGCCTGTTCCTGTTCCTCCATGTCCAGTATTGAAGGGCCTGTTCGTCCATGTCCAGTACTGAAGGGCCTGTTTTTCCATGTCCAGTACTGGACGGCCTGTTCCTGCTCCCTCATGTCCTGTACTAAAGGGCCTGTTTCTCCATATCCAGTATTGAAGGGCCTGTTCCTGCTCCTCCATGTCCAGTACTAAAGGGCCTGTTTCTCGATGTCCAGTACTAAAGGGCCTGTTTCTCCATATCCAGTATTGAAGGGCCTGTTCCTGCTCCTCCATGTCCAGTACTAAAGGTCATGTTCCTGTTTCTCAATGTCCAGTACTAAAGGGCCTGTTCCT